>NC_134811.1:15325706-15330706 GCF_046742065.1 Oratosquilla oratoria
ACGAACAGCGAACTTAATTAATGAACCCTTGATGACTCTGATTAAAGAACTCGAAACGTTTGGGTAATGGGGACTTGAGGCTTGGTGGTTGTGTTGTTCTCCTCCTTATCCTCCTCTTTCTCTACCACCAACACTTCCATCCACCATACCACCAACCATCAGCACCACCACCACCACCACCCCTACCCATCACCATCACCGCCCACCATCACCACCACTAACAACCATCACCACCACTACCAACTACTATCACCATCACTACAACCCACCATCATCATCACCACCAACCACCATCACCACCACCACCACCATCCACAGTCCTTCCCAACATACGGAGAGTGAGACGACTTCAGTCTTCCCCATACCACTAAAGCACGGGGAACAGCCCTGCCTCCCTTTTCCCCATCTCAGCCACGAATGCGAAGACTCCCTTACCACCTTCCCCTAACTCCCAAGAAGAACACACGTCCCATCTCCCCATCCACCCCCGAGCCTCCCTCTCCCGCCCCCCTCCCTCTCCTCGAAGTCCCATTCGGCCCCTTATGTCGAGACCTCGCGCGAACTGAGGTCGAAATGTCGATTCAGCGCCGCTTCATCTCCTTCGACCCCTAACAGCCCCTTCCCCTTCCCGTCCCCTTCCCCCTCCGGCATCCAAACCGTCTCCTCACTCCTCCGCCTCCGTCTCCCCCTCCAGCTATCAACCCTCACCACGCGCCAATAAATAATAAACGAATTTCAAAAATCCGCGTGGAATCGCTTCAGCGATACCCGATTACACGTCGCGATGGTTCCCCGGACTCCCTCCCCCTACAATAATCCCCCTTGTCCCCCCTCTCCTCCTGGATAAAGTTCTCCGTCAAGGACTCATTATCACGTCAGGGAGGTTTTGGTGGCTCGGTGGGTAGAGAACATTTACCCTACGCCTACCACTTCGGCCAACTCTACCACATCCTCCACAACCACTACTTCCACTTCCAGTACTACCACCACTTTCTCTACCTTCCCCCCACCACTACCACCTTCACCTTCACCTCAACCTCCTCCACCAGCTACCACCTACCTCCTATCACTTCTACCACCTGAAGCCTACCACCAACTACCACCTACTTCTTCCTACCTCCACCACTACTACCACTTCCACCTGGAGCCTACCACCAGCTACCACCTACCTCCTATCACCTCCACCACTACTCCCATTTCCACCACCTGGAGCCTACCACCAGCTACCACCTACCACTTACCCCCCTACTACTTCCACCACTATCCTCATTTCCACCACCTGGACCCTACCACTAGCTACCACCTACCTCCTACCACATCCACATTACACCTCACTTCCACCACCTGGAGCCTCCCACCAGCTACCAGCTACCACCTACCATTTACCTCCTATCACCTCCAGCACTACCCCTACTTCCACCATCTGGACCCTACCACCAGCTACCACCTACCACTTAGCTCCGACCACCTCCACACTACCCCTACTTCCACCATCTGGACCCTACCACCAGCTACCACCTACCACTTAGCTCCTACCACCTCTACCACTACCCCCACTTCTACCACCTGCTACCACTGCCCCGCCCCTGAACCCATAAAGGTCTCCTCGAGGTCTTCAAAGCTGCAGTCGATAATTTTAACGCCAGAGGCACATTTTATATTTTCACTTATTAATTTTTTATAAATTTACTTATTCACTTACTTATTATTTATTTACTTATTTAACTTACGTCAAACGGTTACATTTGGATGTCATGTACAACAAAAATTACGTCATTAACAGACCTGCCTTTGTCGCAATCATCTGCAGTCGTTCAAAATTTATGGAGATTTTCAATGATAAAATTGAGAAAATATTCCAGGGTTTCAGCGTTACACACTTTCTATAAATATTCTACTTCCCAATTCTATTATTTTTCTCTCAAATTATTTGCCTCCTCCCAATTCTTTTTTCTAACATTTCATCTTCTACTGGACATTTTTTGAGTCTGACAAAAACACATGCAAGTCGCTCTCTCCTTAAATTGTAAATCAATGAATACATAAATAAATGAATAAATTAGATAAAAATAAAAATAAAAACAAGATAAAAAAATAAAACAATAAAATAATAATGATCTTTATAAAAAAAATAAAACAGATTAATAACCAAATATGATAAAAAAAAAAAATCTTTTCGTCAAGGCAACGACACCAACTCGGTCATCCCACTTCGCGGGAAATGTTAATCTCATAAACGATCGAACATCTTGCGGACGCACGCTTCCCTTCAGAATGAACTTATATAAGTTCGGTCACTGAAACATGCACACCCATGCACATGCTCGTGCATGATCCCTCATCTGGACTCTTCTGTCTTTTGTTTGTCTTTGAACTCTTTTGTTTTTTGTTCGATATCTTTGATATT
Source organism: Oratosquilla oratoria (assembly GCF_046742065.1). Classification (NCBI taxonomy): domain Eukaryota; kingdom Metazoa; phylum Arthropoda; class Malacostraca; order Stomatopoda; family Squillidae; genus Oratosquilla; species Oratosquilla oratoria. The sequence goes on from NC_134811.1 coordinate 15,328,114, forward strand.
GATGTATAAACACGATACGAAACCATGTCCAGATTTCCATATTATATATATATATATATATATATATATATATATATATTATATATATATATATATATATATATATTATATATATAATTACATTTTAACAACCACAATACACTTTAAATCTAAGCCATCAACATCGGGAGACCCAATGGAGGCCACGACCAGAAATTGAGATGTGGTACTGCCGAGGACTCGAACTCGGCTATCACATGACAAGTGCGCATTGACTTACCAACTACGCTATCAAGAGAGATATAAGTCAAGCGCAGTATTCCTTATATATTTGTATGCTCGAGTACATACACATACTATCATAGTGGAAATGGGTTGAACGCAAAATTTCATGTATGTGTATGTACTCGAGCATACATATAAGGAATACTGCGCTTGACTTGTATATCTCTTGATAGCGTAGTTGGTAAGTCAATGCGCACTTGTCATGTGATAGCCGAGTTCGAGTCCTCGGCAGTACCACATTTCAGTTTCTGGTTGTGGTCTCCATTGGGTCTCCCGCTGTTGATAGGTTAGAATTAAAGTGCATTGTGGTTGTTAAAATGTATCCCTAATCACTGGGACCCATTCAGTGTTGTACATATATATATATATATATATATATGTATGTATACCTCAATGTACGTACGTACATACATACATACAGTACATGTATGTCTACATACATGATATATACATACTATAATCTGTGCACTCCAAGGAGTCCGTTCAGGGTGTATCATATGTCGTGATTTACTACTAGCCATTCTCCCAAATCAGCCTTAGTGCATACATCTCTCTCTCATTTTCCATCGACGTGTTGTTTTTTTATTCTATATACAGTAAAGGAATCTGTATAGAACAAGGAGTATCACATTTTAAGATTAACAATGATTTGAATCTATTGTGAAATATGACAGAAGCGCTTTTTCCCCTTGTTGCCACGACACGCCGATGCGGTGTCACAAGTGAGACAGTTGGGGTGGGGTGGGGAATCGTCGTTTGATATTATATATATATATATATATGCACACACACACATATACAGTATATGTATTCAAATATATATATATATATATATATATATATATATATATATATACAGAGAGAGAGAGAGAGAGAGAGAGAGAGAGAGAATGTACTAAAGTTGATTTGGTAGAATGGCTAGTAGTAAATCACGACGTATACCACAGTGAACGGACTCCTTGGAGCGCACAAATTGTAACACATACTGTACGTAGTCCTCCTCGGCAACCACAGATATTGTTGCCGATTGCATTCGGATTTTCTGCCGATTTATTTATTGCAGATAATTTTCTAGTTCGTGCCGATTTTCTGCAGATTTCTTACCTCAGTCTGCATATCTCCTCTCCCCTGTGACCGTGTCTTACCTGTGGACAAACGAATGACAAAATTAATTACTAAGAATTAACAAAGAAACACATTAATACAAAAATGTTCCTAACTAGGAGAGGTATAATTGAACTCAAAATGAAAACAATACGAGAGCAGGGACGCCCTCCAACTACACAACTGTAATATACAAGGATAACAGCTACCCTCGTAGGGTTCCGTCTGTCTCCATCGGTCATATCTGGTTTAGACTTCCACATAAACACAGTAAGTTTATAGAAGGTGAGGACTTCGCGCCAGGAGACGCTTTGCTGCGGCCAAAGCTACCACCTTTGCCCTATGTGCTAAGATTTCGAAAATGACCCTGCGAGCTACAGAGATGAAGACAACGGTCGTGTGGTTTTCATTTACATTTTTTGTAATAGTTCAATTTCACGCACACGCAGAGGTAAAACATATACACACATATCCGAACACATACATACATACACACACACACACACACACACACACACACACACACAATCAGAAGTAACATACACAATCAGAGGTAACACACACATAATCAGATATCACACACACACAGATTCAGAGGTAACACACACACAGATATCACACACAAACCCCCTCCCCCAGAGGTAGCACATTACCCCCCACAACGGGAGGAGAATGGTTACCCCCCCCCCCGCCGTCTCATTACGGAGAGCGCTATCTTAGGCCTCGTAATTCTCGCCATCATCAGTCTAAATTATTATTACCATCTGCCACTTAATTGCTCCTCCTCGTAGCAAGACCCACTTTAACAACCTCTTCTTCCATCATAAACTCAGCCACTCCCGGCCCATCATCCCCCCACCCCCAAGCGCTCTCCCCACTTCATCCCTAGCAACCTCCCCCTCCCCCAATCCAATCCCATCCCTTGCTGAACCTTACGATCTTCCCCTATCACTCTTTCTACCTCTTCTCACTCTTAACTAATCTTCTTCTTTTGGTTCCTCTTTGTCCAGAAGTTCCTGGGGGTCCTGGCGATTTCTGGGAGTCCTGGGTAGTCCCTGATACTCCAGGGAGTCCCAGTGATTGCTGGGAGTCCTGAGTATCCTTCAAACAGACTCCAAAGACCATTGACAATGAGTCGTTAGCAGATGTCAGACGATTTTATTCAGAGAAGAAAGGATCTTTAGGAGATTGTGAAACAGAATTACATAAGGGGGAGGAACCTGAG
>NC_134811.1:15335706-15338206 GCF_046742065.1 Oratosquilla oratoria
GAGAGAGAGAGAGAGAGAGAGAGAGAGAGAGAGAGAGAGAGAGTGGAGAAAGGAGTGAGGAAAGAAGAAAGAGGAAATAGGAAAGAAGGAAGAAAATGGAGAGTGAGAGTGGAGAGAGGAGAGAGGAGAATGGAGAGAGGAAAGTGGAAAGAAAAGAGGAGGAAAATGAATGGAGAGAGATTAGAGAGAGAAGAGGAAAGAAGAGAACAGAGAGAAGAGAATGGAGTGAGGGGAGTGGACAGAGAAGAGAGGAGGGGAAAAATGGAAAGAGAGGAGACTGGAGAGAGAAGAGGAAAGAAGAGAATGAGGAGAGGAGAATGGAGTGAAGAGAGTGGAGAAAGAAAAGAGTGAAGAGAGGATATTGAAGAGAGAAGAGAGGAGGAAAGAGAATGGAGAGAGAAGAGGAAAAAGATAATAGAGAGAGGAGAATGGAGAGAGGAGAGTTGATAGAGAAAAGAGGATAGAGAATGGAGAGATGAGAGTATTGAGAGAATAGAGGATAGAAGATAGAAGAGTTTGGAGAATGGAGAGAGGAACGTGGGAAAACGAGTTCAACCATTCCACTGAATAAAATTGTCAAAAATATTATTTTTTCTTCTCGCGTCTCATCTTTTATCATTAAAATTTGTATCATGTGCACAGCCTGTGTGTGCGTATGCGTGTGCGTGTCATCACACGTAAGCACGTGCTTATACTCGGCCACAGAAGGGTAAACATACACATACACGTAAAAAACTGGACGCGTGTACACACAGACACGCACATACACACACAGGACCTCAGCGCAAAGAAAGAACGGTGGCAGGGTGCAAAGGAAATGCGTCCTTCGGTCGCCTTACCATAAGGGCGATTATAACTCTGGAGTAATTAAAGGGATAAGCTCGTGCGCCTTAACACATAATAAAAACTATTGTTGGACGTGCGGGGCTCCATGATACGGCCACCGTAGGATGGTTGGCGTGTGGGTCGCTACCAGGAGGGTCGCCACAACACAGATAACCTAGTAATTTTTTTTTTTTTTTTTTTGGGGGGGTGCATGTGTCCCCTCAATGATGTAGCCTCTCTCGTGGCCCCGAAATATGACTGAATTTGTCATACAGACAGACACAGAAAGCCACACACACATACACACAATCGCGCGCGCGCACACACACACGCACACACACACACACACACACACTGTGACACACACACATACATACTCACACACACACACGCATATTACACATATCACACACACACATACACACACACAATCTGTCATGTTTGATTGAAAATGTAGGTTCATATATAGATATATTGTAAGAATGTAATGATGACGTCCACAAATGCCTTTAGTGACTGTGAAACATATCGTAAAATTTCAAACACCTAGATACTTAGATCCTCACTAGCAGCTAGGAAACTAGTTAGTCCCGCACCCCTGTTACGAACCACTACCACAAGTCCTCCACGGGATAGCCCGTGGGTCCTGCAGTGGACAGCAACAGGTCGCTCTATCTCGCTTCACACAACCTGAAGATGTCCCTTAATGCATCAGTAATGTTTTTTTATATAATTTCCTGCGAGGCTGTACCGTCCTCCAGGGGATAGAAAGACGTCCTGCAGTGGGCCACCAATACGGTCTCGTTAAAAGTACAGAACCTCGACCATATCCTAGTACTATATTCTCTTAGACCCGATGACTGCCCCTACATAAATATTTACTGCCATGAAAAAATATAAAAATAAATAAATAAATAAATAAATTAATTAATTAATAAATGGATGAACCAGGCAAACCCAAGATAATATAGTCACAAGTCCTGAAGAGGATGAAAGAAGTAAAAACATGTATTTATCTCAGAGTATTACTCAGACTAATTCACTCTCCACCAAAACAAACCCTCGCCCAGAATAGAAACCACTTCACCGTCCGCGTAGTCGGCGAGACGAACAAACCTCTTGTAGTACAGAACGACGGAATTCCTCTACAATTTAGTTGGGGAAAGAAACAACAACAAAGGAATGTACTCTATTGTCTACCAATTATCTAATTTAGTTGCTTTTGTATTTGTTAGCACTTTGTTTTATTTTTTCTGTATATATCTATTTTCGTATATATATATATATATATATATATATATATATATATATATATATATATATTGTGCATGTGTTTGTGTGAGATTCACCATGGTCTTCCATCACGTGTTGGACTCAAGATCGACATTTATAAACCTCTTGGATGAGAGCTTAGAGCTCGTATGACCGATCTATGGGTAATGCTGTGACCTTACACGCACACATACCCCCAAGACCCCACCCATGAGGGTTGGAGTAACAACCAGCAGCGCAGCGATAGTGAAATTATTTCAGCCCTGGGCGGGATACGAACCCGGATCGCCGTAGTGGCAGGCGAGAAATCTAACCACTGCGCCACGAGGTTGTGTGTGTGTGTGTGTGTGTGTGTGTGTGTGTGTGTGTGTGTGTGTGTGTGTGTGTGTGCGCGCGCGCGCCA
>NC_134811.1:15343206-15373206 GCF_046742065.1 Oratosquilla oratoria
CTGCTGAAGGTGTTGTTGCTGCTACTGAAGCTGTTGCTGCTGGTACTGAAGCTGCTGAAGCTATTGCCGCTGCTGAAGCTACTCCTGCTAAAAGAAATCTTTCTTGGCTCATTTAACTTTGACCATCTGCGGCGAGGTGGAGGAAGAGCCCATCTATTAGTTCGGCCAGTCTCTGTAGCTCAAGCGGCCAACTAGTTTGCTAAGATCTATAATAGAATAAACATTTCCTTAGCTGTTAACTTGGAAAAAAAAATGGAATGCGTATATCGAGGGGGAGGAAGGAGGAAGGGAGGGGGCTAGAGAGAGAGAGGAGAAAGAGAAAGAGAGAAAGACAGGAGAAAGAGAGAAAGACAGGAGACAGAGAGGGGAGAAAGGAGACAGAGAGGAGAAAGAGAGGAGAGAGAGAGAGAGAGAGAGAGAGAGAGAGAGAGAGAGAGAGAGAGAGAGAGAGAGAGAGAGAGAGAGAGAGAGAGAGAGAAAGAGAAAGAGAGAGGGAGGAGATAGGGAGGAGAGAGGGAGGAGAGATGAGAGAGAGGGAGGAGAGAGGAGAGTAGGGAGGAGAGAGGAGAGAGAGGGAGGAGAGAGGAGAGAGAGGGAGGCGAGAAGAGAAAGAGGAGAGAGGAGAAAGAGGAGAAAAGAGAGAGAAAGAGGAGAGAGAAATGAGAGATAGAGGAGAGAGGAGAGAAAGAGGAGAAAGGAGAGAGAAAGAGGAGAGAGAAAGGAGAGAGGAGAGATAGAGGAGAGAGGAGAGAAAGAGGAGAAAGGAGAGGGAGAGAGACCGAGAGAGAGAATGGAAAGGAATTAATATAATTCGACGAAATGGGAGAACAAAACCTCGGCAAGCGTTCAGTAGCATTAACGAACAAATCCTCCTCCGAGTTCCAATGATCTGATTACACCAAGCTTCAATGGAGAGCGTACTAGAGCTCTGATGTACAGGAAGCACCTCAACATTTTTTCAGTTTTGTCCAAGTTTACGCTGACCTTTTGTTCCATAAAACAGAGCCTTCAGGGACGAGATACCTTCGCCTCTTTCGGCGAGCCACTTCAAGTTCCGAATACTTCAATGCGATTGGTCCAACCAATAACAGGCGAGTGTAAGTATATGCACATGCACATGCACTTGTATATGTACATGTATATGTATATGCACTTGCACATGAATATGTATGTGTTCATGTATACGTATATGTACACGTATACTATGTATATGGTTGGGTAGTATGCAAATACTGGACTCAAGGACGAGTAGTGTTTGCATTATATCCAACAATGGTTTCTGGACTCAAACGCTTTACCAATGTATATGTATATATATGTATATATGTATATACCCGGTACGTATAAGCATATGCACATGGATATGCATGCTCGTACATGGACATTATGTATATACACACGTGTATATAAAATTTTTTCATACTTCCTTCAAAACTTTTCATGTCTACGTACAAATCTATAATCTTAACGTTTGTTAAGCAACCTACGATTGGCCACAATCTTCCCGTGGGGTCTACACCTGTCCCATGCCATTTGGCTTCACACACGGGGATAGGTAGGGTATGCATGGCATGTACCTATCCTCCAATGACAGCCGCTCAACTGTTCTCGTGACGGGTGCTACATCACAATGAGGCTCAGGGACATACGAAAGCACACAATCTTCTCAATTCAAAACTACGTCAATTCGTCACTCATTTCATAAGTTTTCGTTCATTCTGCTTGTCTCTCTAAACGAACCATTTTGAAAGGAGTGGCAAGACTTATTATCACGACTTTACAAGCCAACCAGCATCAGCCAATAACAATACAAACACTCGAGCAATTAAACACGTAATCATGACGATCCATTAATTAGGATTTTTTGTCCTTTTTGTGGTGATGGCCACAGGACACATGCGAAATGAACAAAGATACATATAGGAACTTGTCCCATCACTGTACACGTGCACATGTAGACAAAAGCTGCTTTACTGTTAACAATTAGGCAAGATTACACACACGCGCACATACACACACACACGCACACAAACACACACACACACACACGCATGCGCACACACACGCACACTGTCGACACAAACACAAAAAAGGCACTCGACTGTGTGTGTGTGTGTGTGTGTGTGCGCGCGCGTTCGCGCGGATATATAGCCCGTGAATCAAAACTTTTGACCCAAGATGTACATGGTTACCATCCATGGTTTTCTTGACAACAATTACATCACCATACGAACCACGATCATCACCATCGTCGTCACCCATCATCATCATCATCATACCCAGCCAACACCTAATCCTAAACAAAATGACAAAGCCCAGCAATGCGCTTATGACGAGATGATTAAAATTAATTAAACTCCCATTCCTTTCTCTTTGTCCTCCCCCCACCCCCACAGCCCCCCACCCCATAATCTCTCCTAAATCCTTCTCACTCTGCACCCTCGTCTACTCCCCCCCTCCCCCTCCCCCAACACAACTTTTTTCCACTCTTTACTCTCTTTACACTCACCCATCACTCTCCCTTCCCTTCTCGCCATAACTTCTCTCTCTCAACTCGCTTTCGCTCTCAATCACGCTCCCTCCCTCTCCCTCCATCCCTCCCTTTCCCTACCTCCCTCTTGTTTTCTCTCTCTCTTCTTCCCTCCCTCTCTCACTCCCTCTCTACCGTCCCCCTCCCTCTCCCTCCCCCTCCGTCCCTCCCTTTCCCTGCCTCCCTCTGTTTTCTCTCCCTCTTTCACTCGCTCTTCTTCCCTTCCTCTCTCACTCCCTCTCTACCCTCACCCTCCCTCTCCCTCCCCCTCCGTCCCTCCCTTTCCCTGCCTCCCTATGCTTTCTCTTCCTCTTTCACTCGTTCTTCTTCCCTACCCCTCTCTCACTCTCCCGTCCGCTCTCTGTATCTCTTCCCCCTTTTTACATAAAAGTGTCGTTCACTTAGCCTGGTCTTTCTTTCAAATAATTTTTCACGTTTTTTTTTTTTGTCTTTCTCCCTTTATATAAAAGGGGCGACCTATCTCCCAATTCTCTTTCACTTTTCTATTTTTACCCACAATGGTAATATTCCCATTTTCTCTTCACATCCATCATAGTTCCCGACCTCAACCCTGTTATTTCATTTTTTTTTTTTTTATCAAAGCCATATCTTCTGTACTCCCTGTACATGGGTACTAGCTTAAGATGGGCAACAGCCCCTACGGACCAGAACCACGCAGCACTATTTTACCTTCGGAGACAAATCTCGACTCACAAGAGAATGCTCTTCCCTCAAGGCTTTCCTTTACAACTGTGACTGGGGGATAAGAATGCCGCCAACGTGTTCCCATACGTCGTAAAAAGCGAATAAATGAAGTGGAGCTACGGGGCTGAGGATCCCCCTTTCCGTATCTTCCTCCCGCGATGAAAGAAAACATGTTTTGATGCGGCTACCCCCTTATGAGGGGAAAAGTTCACTGGTACATAATTATGATCATAATGTGCGTATTCATTTAACACGTATTCATAACCAGACTAACGATCAGATATATGGTTCACAGTTTCGTAATGCGTACCCATGGCGTGGATGTAATAACCATTAACACTAAGATTTAATTAAGGAATACGGCCTTACTCCAAACCAAAGAGGAAACTCCTCAACGTAGAAAAAATGATTATATATATATATTATATATATATATATATATATATATATATACAGTATATATATATACACATGTATATTATATACATACACATATATATACATTTGATTTTTTCCTTACTGAGAATACTGCTGCTATATTCAATGATGCTTTCACTCTAAAGAACTTCCATTTTTCTCTTTCCCTCGGTGGTTCTTAAATATTTTCACCACCTCACCCCATTTGTAGTTAATTCTTGCCTCTAGGCCCCTCTTAATAGTTCAACTTTGGCAAAAACCCTTGTTAATACTTAAGAATTGCCCCCACGCCCCACTAAATTATAAATCAACGAACAACTCTTGCATTGAAAATAGGTGTGATTCTCCATCTTATTGTTAAATTTTATATAGAAAAAAGAAAAATTCTCACTGGGTTCGGGACCCCCTTCGTTGTTAGTTATCCATTCCTCTCTCCCCCAACCCCCCTAACCCCACTGATAACAACCACTTCTCAAACTCCTGTTACCCTCACCCCACCCCACTCCATTCCACTCCCTCACCCATTATCTCCCTCCTCATAACGTCCATCATCTCCTCTCCCCAAACTCTTCTCCCTCGCTTTATGGGGACCCTAAAGCCTTCAAGGTCCGTCCCCCCTCCCCCTCCCCAATCTCCACCAAACTTTCCTCCCCTTCCCTTCGCGGGATCTCTCTCCTCTCTTCGTCTCCTCTCAAGGGGAATATTTGTTCCGCTTAGTTCTACACCTCGAAAGGATATTCCTGCTCTCTCCCCCCTCCTCCCTCTCTCAGTTTTTATTTCAAGCAAGGCCTTCGTCTTCACGAAAAAAAAAAAAAATCGAAAAGTGGACTTTTATTTCTATATTTTATTTTTATTTTTATTGAAAACCCCGTTTCTTCCAGGGTAAGATCGCCCCTTAAACCTCTCTACCCCTTCCCTCTCCACTTCAATGATTCAAAGATTAATCGATATTGGTAAGGAGGTCTCTTTTTGACTCCCTCCCAGTCGTAATTTCATAAGGACTGTTCGATTGCCCCATCGACCTTAAGGTTCTGAATTCTAGTATTCCCAGGGTGCCCTAAGGTCACCCCAAGGATGACCTACGGTGACGCTAAGGATAACCTACGATGGCCATGGAGGCGCCCTTCGTCTTCCTGAAGTCCTGATAGTGATAAAAACGGCTTGGCACTTCTATGATTCACAAATATAATGACGTCACATAACGTTATTATTCTCTTGACGTCATGTGACGTCATTCTCGTGCAGTCACTTGACGTCCTCATTACTGTGGCGTTAAATGGCGTCATTATTATAGCGACGTCATGTGACATTCTCGTGCCGTCACTGGACGTCATCTTTGTGGCGTCATATGACGTCATTATTCTCGTGAAGTCATACGACACCATTATTATCATAACACCATACAACATTGGGTTCATCGTTTTCTGGGGATCAATCACCAAGACACGGATACCTAATATTGTCTTCTAATCTCTTCCATAGCGGGCAACACTTTAACTTTACTTCTTGCTGTCGTCAAACTACCTCGTCCGCCTGTGTGGCACTCTCCCCCTGGCTGGCACCGGATGGCACTGCTTGCGCCAAACAGTGCCACCCTTTGGATAAAGATAATTTGCTCCTCTAACACGTGGGCGCAGCGAAGGACTCCTCTCATTTTTAACTGTGACTTCCCAAAGGCGATTTTTATTCAACAAAGGGACACCTCACCAGCTCCCAACAGTGTTTAAGGGTTCTAGATTATCCCAATGACATAAAAAACGTTATCCCATTAGATGTGATATGCAACTCGTTTTAGTCTAGATGCCGTCTAGGCTAAGTCCTATTTCTAGAACCTCTGAGTAGGCTATGTACGGCATGTCCTTCATCTGGCAACCGTCCCACCCCCCACACTCCGACTAACACAGGTAGTAGGGGGCTGAATGATCAATTTCGTTAATTATCTACTGGTGCAACTGCTCTGGGCTGCAACGTTGTCAAGATGCAGATCGTGCTGCAAAGGGTTCCCTCTTCGTGCCATCCTGCCGTTAATTAACTTATTATCTAATTTATTTCTATTTTTTTTCTTTTTTTTTGGGGGGGGAGGGGAAGTCTAAATCTCTCTCTCTCTCTCTCTCTCTCTCTCTCTCTCTCTCTCTCTCTCTCTCACTCACACACACATACACAAACACACACACACACACGGAGGAGGAAGAAGAAGAAGAGGAGGAGGAAGAGACGGAGGAGGAAAAGGACGAGAACAAGGACGAGAATGAGATGTAAGAGGAGTGCCTCTCCATGTAATGTCTCCGAGATTACGTCGTGCCGTGTCCCCCTCCGGCACGAGGTGTGGGGGGGCTGGGGGGGACTACGCACCCCCCCCTGCCCCCCCGGATCAGTCGGGATCAGCGCTCCCGCGGCGAAACAATTACGCGGCGCTTCTCCTCACCTTCATTGCTAATAAAACCCATCGGAGACCTCGTAAAGGGTCCAGTGTGCACACGTCCTTAGGTACACACACGCACACGTGCACATGCATACATACGCCTGTCGGAAGATGTGCATATATGGGTAGGTGTACATGCGTGAGTATGCACGCATGCGTTCATGTAGTACATCCGGGAGGGTGTAGATGTTGGTCACGAGTCAAGCACGTGATCTAAGGTAATGAATTTTACAAACACAAACACACACAAACACACACACACACAGACGCACGCACACACACACACAGAAAACACCAAACACATACAGAAAACACATGCACACATACAAAATAACACAAACATGTGCACGCATGTACACACCCAAATTCATTTGCTCATGTGCGAATACGCTCATATACACATGGGTGCATATGGAGATTACACGTGTGCGTACACACACGCACGCACAAAACGCACTTGTCCTGAATGGGGGACCCCACACGGAGACCCCATGCGCATAAACTAATTCCCTCGGGGCCCACAGGGATCTCCCCCCCCCCCGGCCCCAATGATCGCTCCGCTCTGCGGGTCTGGTTTCAACGGCACTCCCCCCCCTTACCCTCTTCCCTTCTTTCCCCGTTCCCTCCCTTCCCCTCCCATTAAAATCTAATCATGGCCAGCGCCACGCGATTTTATTCAACTGGGGGCGGGCAAGAGGAGGGGGACGGGGGATTTTTTTTTTTTTTTTTTTTTTTTTTTTTTTTTTTTTGACACCAGTCTTCTGGTTACTCCCGTAATGGGTCTCCATAGCGGATCGGAAGTACCCCATCTGGCCCATGTCCTCTGAATCTTCTTCCATCACACCAACCTATCACCTCCATGTCCTTTACTCCACCCATAAACCTCCTCCTCCTCTTCCTCCCCCTCCCCCTCCTCCTCCTCCTCCTCCTGCCTGGCGGCTGCATCCTCAGTCATTCTTCCCCCGACATTGCTCCGCATCGCTTCTGTGCACGCGCCCACACCATTTCGGTCTCGTGTCTATTTTGTCTCAAAATCGCTTCTCCTGCCTTCCCCCCACTCCCACCCAACGTTCTGGTTTCTAACCCGATCCATTGTCGATAAAAAAAAAAAAAAAAAATATGTGACGTCATTACTTGATGAGGATATACAGCTGAGGTCATGTGCCAATAACAGGATGTTTTCGTTGGGTAGCCTGCCTTGTCCCCGAGAGCCAGCTGCGACACTAAGGTTACGCGACTCGTCTTCCGCCAAGTGACCCTGCTCTCTGAGGGGGAGGAGGGGAGAAAGAGAGAGGGGAAGAGAGAGGGGAAGAGAGAGGGAGAGAAAGAGGGAGAGAGAGGAGAGAGAGAAAGAGGGAGAGAGAGGAGAGAGAGAGAGAGAGAGAGAGAGAGAGAGAGAGAGAGAGAGAGAGAGAGAGAGAGAGAAGGGTGAGAGAGGAGAGAGAGGAGAGAGGAGAGAAAGGGGGAGAGAAAGGGGGGAGAGAAAGGGAGGAGAGAGAGATGAGAGACAGGAGAGAGAGGGGATAGATGAAAGAGGAGAGGAGAGAGAAGGTAGAGAGAGGAGAGATAGCGAGAGGAAAGAGGAGAGGGAGAGAGGAGAGGGGAGAGAGAGGAGAGGGAAGAGAGGGGAGAGGGGAGAAAGGAGAGTGAAAGGAGAAAGGAAAGAGAAAGGAGAGAGGAAGAAGAGATTGTGAGAGAAAAATTCATCGCGAGAGATATATATGCCATGATAGGTTCCACTCCTCTAACATTACAACGGAGAGATGGGGGATGTGGTAGGGGGTGCGGAGTCCTGGCCGACTGAATAATTTGGTTCCAGTCATAATCCTTGGTGTAGATGGTTTCAAGTACCGGGACACCTCACCTCACCTCACTCACTCATTCATTCATTACCCACGACGGCCCGGGTAACTCATTAATTACCCGAAGATTACCCGGACCAGAAAAAAAAAACGGCTGGAACGCGTCATGACAGCCGAAATGAAGAGGGCCGTTTTTGCGTCCGCGGAGAGCCGCAAGAATGCAGAACTTAATTAACATCCAAGTAGATGACGTGAAGAGCATCATTCCCGACCACGAGGGTCAATGAAATATACTTTTTTTTCGTTTTATTTTTTCTAATTAAATAAGATAAAAATTACTTTTGTATGGAGGATTTGTAATTATCTAAAGCTACTTAATGTGCGTGCACCTGCGGACACAAGTATCAAACGAATACCAGACATATATTATATATATATATATATATATATATATATATATATATATATATATATATATATATATATACATTATATATATATATATATATATATATATATATATATATATATATATATATGTACAACACTGAATGGGTTCCAGTGATCAGAGATACATTTTAACAACCACAATGCACTTTAATTCTAAGCCATCAAAAGCCAGCATGCTGAAATTGAAATGTGGCACTGCACAGGACTCGAACCCGGCATATATATATAGATAGATAAAGAGAGGGGCGGAGAACGCCCCATGCCTCCGAATACATACACACACACACACACACACACACACACACAAAAGACCTCAAGTGGGAATATCTACCCATACAGAAACACAAAGACAAACTAAAAAGTTGTACCCACAATCTTTATACATCCCTTGAATCCCGCCTTCCCCTCCCCCCTCTTCCCCCCGACTCCCTTATCCCTACACCCCCACCCACCCACCCAATTCAGTTCCACCACTCCCACTCCCTCTACCTTCCCCTCCCAGACCATCTATCTACGAAATCATCCCTCCTCTCTATATCTTCGTCCCCGTGCCTCCTCTCTCTCCCTCACTCACTCTCTCCTCTCCCATCTCTCCCTTCCTCCCTCCCCATCACGTCTCCATAAATCTTCGGACAGGTTCCATCCAAAACCTCGGATGTTTTTCGAGGATCCTCTGACAGGCAGCGGCAACACACGAACCACCACTACCACCACCACCCCATCTATACCCCCACCTCCTCCTCCTCCTCCTCCAGCAATACCACCTTATCTATACCCACCTCCACCACTACCACCCTACCTATAACCACATCCACCACCACCATCTATAACCGAGATATCTCCACCATCACCGCTACCATTACCACATCTAAACACACCACAATCACCACCACATCTATACTCACCACCACCACTCTCTTCATCAACAGTTCCAACGCCTCCTCCTCCACCTCCACCAACACCACCACTTCCGCCTGCACCACTGCCTCCACCAACACCGCTTCCTCCTCCACCCCCGCCTCAATCCTCTTCCTACTCCTCCTCCTCTTCCTCCTTGAAGACTCAACTTTTCTTTTTACTTATTCTTGTTCTTGTTGGATCAAGAACTTTTCCTTAGCTAAAAGCTTTTTCTGCCTGTGGCCGGAGCCTCCACTACCACGACTATGACTAAGGTCCCGGGCGTACGATATCTTACACAGAGACAGACACACACACAAGCTGAATAACTCCACAGTATCATACATGCATCATACTGTATATATATCTATATATATATATATTATTCATTTTTCCCAGTCCCCTTTCCTCAACCCATAACTAACCCAAAGGATTTGCTTGTAAACAAAGAAACAAATAAATGAATACTCCTTGTACTACATCTAATACTTTAAAACAAGAATAACAACAACAATAATGATAAATACTGGCGAGAGAGAGAGGGAGGCGAGAGAGACATCCATATTCAGACAGCCATAGCAGGAGCCAATCATCGTTGGTTTTCGGAATTGAAAATTTGTAGTTCAAAACATGTGAACTCTTTCACTATTAACCCACTATCGGAGAAAAAATGACGGAAGTACAGGGAGACTGTATATTTCGACTACTATCTGTAGTCCTCTTCAGCAAAAGGACTACAGATAGTAGTCGAAATATACAGTTTCCCTGTACTTCCGTCGTTTTTTCTCCGATAGTGGGTTTATAGTGAACTTTTACATATGTGTTATAACATACCAATTTCCATGTGAACTCTTGTTCATCATCCACGTGCGTTGTTCCTCATTATGTCGCAACGGTACATGTTCAGTGGAGCAAAATGTGATATTTGTAGCACTTCGTTCCTCAAGAGGGCCTTACACACAGGGCGTTACTATGCTTGTGTTCAAACTAGTTTTAGGATAGTATACAAGAGTATGATGTTATATCTTTAGAATGCTTTCGTATAAGGTTTGATTTTTCATCCTTATTTCGACAACGTTAAAATGAATTCATATGACGATATTCGACATCTTGACTCTGAAGCATTAAAAGTGAAAAATAGTATATAAAATCAAAGATAAAATAAAATACAATTAAGTGCAATATGATCAAATAAAACGAAAAAAATAGGAAAACAAAAGCTAAAGATGAAAAAATACATAATAAATAAACTTAAAAGCGAACATAAAAACAGATGATAAAATAAAACAAGACAAATAAAATAAATGAAAATAAGGAACCGTATTCTGCATTGAGTAATTGGGGATCTGTGCTCTCTCATTTTCTTAAAAGGTGGGTGGTCACTATACTTAGCCCACCCCAAGCAAGCCATCCATATACTGTACACCTTATTCATTACAACAGTCTCTTCTATTCAGCCTAGAGACAAACCACGTTATCCTCTCTAACCCCAATAGCGTTTAGGAATTTTGTCGAAAATATTCCCGGATAATTCTGGTCTACTCCAAGGTAGAGTCCGGACGTAGAACATAAATTTCTCTCTTCGACGCTTCTCCCCCGAATGTTCATCATCGGATGCCAGCACGTGTATCATCCCTCCATGCATCTACACACACACACACACACACACACACACACACACACACACACACACACACACACACACACACACACACACGCACACACACGCACGCACAACACACACAAGTTTCCCACCGAGCACGGAGACCTCCCTGTGGGTCCACAGCTGGAGTCTCACGAAGTCCACGATCTGGACTCAAAGTCTGTCCTTTCCTTCTTCGGCGAAGAACGTCCTCAGGGTCGACATGACGTCACAGAGATTCCGGGATTCGGATGAAAGCGGCGTGACGTCAATCTCATCCCCCCCCTCCCCGACCCCAACCACCATGCACGTGGGAATTTTGTTCATTTATATTCTGCTCTCCATCTGGCCTTGCTATTGCTGCTGCTGCTGCCGCCGCCGCCGTATCCGTCCTATTCCTCATTGTCTTCATCCACAGTAATAACAGCCTACCTCGTCTTCCCTCTCGTCTCCTCCACCTCCTCCTCCTACCCCTCCCTTCAGTAATCCTCCTCCTCTTCCTCCTCCCTTCTGTTCTCCTTGTCCTCTTACTCCTCCCTTCTGTCCTCCTCGTCCTTTTCCTCCTCTCTTCTGTCCTCTTTCTCCTCCCTTCTGTTCTTCTCTTCCTCTTCCTCGTCCCTTTTGTTCTGCTCTTCTTCTTCCTCCTCTGTCACCCTCACTTCTTCTTTTCCTCCGATATACCCGTCCTTGTCATCCTCCTCCTCCGCCATCCTCCACTCTCCTCTTCCTCTTTTTCTTCTCTTCCTCCATCGTCATCATCGTCGTCTTCCTCCTTTCTCCTCCATCCTCCTCCTTCCTCCTCCTACCTCCTCCACCCAATCATTGCATCTAATTTTCCCGTATTCACGCGCGCCCGCTTCCCACGTCGCCTGCATTAATCCGGACAACTCTTTCCGCTGTGGAGGCTGTGGCGGCTGCGGCGGCTGTTGCGAACCAAGCCCCCCAGCCCCCAATGGCGTGTGGGGGGGAGGGGGCCAGCCGTCCCCACTTGCAAGTCCGGGAGAAGAATTTCCAGGAAATACTGAACAAACATATGTACTCCCCCCCCTTTCCTCTCTTCCCCCCTCTCCCCAAACCACCAAGATTACATCAGGTTCTCCCTCCTGAAGTGAGATTGTCATTGAGGATAGAAGCACTGGTAAAGTACAACCTATAACATCAACACCGTCGTAACACAACCTACCGAACCTTAGGAGTGGCGACCCACCCACATCCCATCTTTACTTCTTCCCATCTTCTTTAACCGTCTCCCCTCTTCCTCCGTTTTCTCTCCCAGTCTTTCAGGGCATCACACACTCCCGCATCTCATCCTCCCTCCCCCCATTTCCCACCAAGCTTTAATTTCGGGGGGGAGGGGGGGAGCAAACAAGGACAGACTATGTGGAAGATTGCGTTTCTGTCAGGGTTGACACCTTTTCGTTTTCATGGATTCCTGTGTCCGCAGGCGCTGCTGAGTGTGATGTGACCACATGTGTTTCTCTCTCTCTCTCTCTCTCACACACTCACACACACACACACACAGTTTACTTATATGCTCATGTGAAAGTATATATGCCTGTCAGTGTCAGTCATTCTGTTTTTTTATAACACAGCCATTTGTAACCATGTGTAAAGTGCGCAAGATGTGTATATGAATATATTAGTATACACACACAAGCACGCGCGAGAAAGAGAAAGAGAGAGAGAGAGAGAGAGAGAGAGAGAGAGAGAGAGAGAGAGAGAGAGAGAGAGAGAGAGAGAGAGAGTCCCATAAGACTATATGCCTAGGGAACACCATGACAAATGTGGAATAGAGAACTTGAAGGAAGTCAAGTTTCCTCTAAGCCCGAACTTTCTCTCCAAAAGATTAACATCTCCCAAAGGACCTTCCCCCTCGTCATCGCAGACTGTTGATCCTTTGCCTTCCCCCCTCTCTTCCACCCCTAACCAAGTCCTGTCACGACCACTGTGCTTCCCTAACAAGGACATTTAATTCTGCCATTTTTGGCACCATCCAGGAGGTGCCAAGATAAGAGGGAGGGAAGAGGGTGGAGGGGAGTGGAGTTATGTTAGGGATGGAATAGGTGGGAGTGGTTTTTATGCCTTTGTTTTCTGGCTACCTCCCTTATAAGGAGGAAAAAGCCTTTGGTGTATGTATGTACCATTTTTGTAAATCTGCACCATTGATACATACTACACTGGGTGATGTATATATATATATATATATATATATATATATATATATATATATATATATTATATATATATATATATATATATATATAGTTTATTACTTAATTTCTATCCTTCTGTTCATTCGTAATTCATTCTTTTCCTACTTCCATGACTCTAATTCTTCAAGGCGATATTATCCCCCCAAAGATGGAAGCGCTATTCACTCCAGTAGCACAGGCCTCGATCTGAATCCCGTTCGGAACCGTACCCGGACCCCGGTTGTAATGAGTTCAACAAACGATTTCGACTTACGATACGAAACATTTCAGTTCATGATATGAAGAGTTTCAGTTAATGATATAAAGCGTTTCAGTTAATGATACGAAGCGTTTCAGTTAACGAAAAGGTTGACCACGCCCACAACCAATAGCGACGCCCCCCGCCCACGCCCCCGCCTCCGCTCCGACCACGCGCTCACTCTGAGCACGTGGCTCCTTTTCTGAGTAAACAACCCACGTTGTGAACGTAATTGGATGAGGCATCGATCCATCACCCATTTTTTTTTCTTTTTTCTTTTCTCGTCTTTCATCCCGTAACGAAAAGGTCGGACGTGGGTCTCGGAGCGTAGACAGACCAAGAATCGCCCCAACTTTCGGGGCATAAGGGGCTTGGGGTGAGGGGGAAAGGAGGGGCGAGGGGGAAAGGAGGGGCGAGGGGGAAAGGAGGGGCGAGGGGGAAAGGAGGGGCGAGGGGGAAAGGAGGGGCGAGGGGGAAAGGAGGGGCGAGGGGGAAAGGAGGGGCGAGGGGGAAAGGAGGGGCGAGGGGGAAAGGAGGGGCGAGGGGGAAAGGGGGTATGTGAGTCTTGAATAAGGGGTGAACTAGGGTGAGAGAGGTCTGGGGCGATATGTGGTTTGGGGCGAGAGGTGGTTTAGGGCGATGTGGGGTCTTGGGTAAGGGGGGACTGGGGCGAGGGAGGCGAGGGGGATGGGGAGATGGGGTCTTTGGTAAAGGGGGACTGGGGTTAGGGGGACTGGGGTTAGGGGGACTGGGGTTAGGGGTGTTTGGGGTTAGGGGTGTCTGGGGTTAAGGGTGTCTGGGGTTAGGGGTGTCTGGGGTTAGGGGTGTCTGGGGTTAGGGGTGTCTGGGGTTAGGGGTGTCTGGGGTTAGGGGTGTCTGGGGTTAGGGGTGTCTGGGGTTAGGGGTGTCTGGGGTTAGGGGTGCTAGGGCGAGGGGGTATGGGGCAAGGGAGGTCTAAGTTAAGGGGGTTTAGAACGAGGTAGGGTTTGGGGTTAGGACGTGTTAGGGGAACTGGGTGGGGTTGGACGGGGAGTTGGTTGGGAGGGAGTTGGGCGAGGAGTGGGGGAGGATTGCTAGAATGGGGTAGCCTCCTTCCTGAAGGCGACTCCAGCGGGTAATGGAGTGGAAGAGTCACCGGTGGGGAGAGTAATTGGGGAGTGGAACGGGGGGTGGGTGGGAGGGAAGGCGGTTAAGGAGGGAGGGAGGAAGGAAGGAAGGAAAGATGAAGAGAGTGAGGAATGGAGAGAGGGATGGATGGAGAGAGGGAAGGAAGAAAGGAAGGAGGAAGGGAGGGAAGAAGGGAAGAAAGGGAGGGAAGGAGGGAAGGGACGGAGGGAAAGAGGGCAGTAAGGGAGGGAAGGAGGGCAGAAAGGGAGGGAAGGAAGGCAGTAAGGGAGGGAAGGAGGGAAGAAAGGGAGGGAAGAAGGGAAGAAAGGGAGGGAGGGAGGGAAGAAAGGAAGTGAGGGAGGGAGGGAAGAAAGGAAGAGAGGGAGGGAGGGAAAGAAGAAAGGAAGAGAGGGAGGGAGAAAGGGAGGGAAAGAAAAAAGGAAGAGAGGGAGGGAGAGAGGGAGGGAGAAAGGGAGGGAGGGAGAGAGGGAGGGAGAAAGGGAGGGAAGGAGAAAGGGAAGGAATAAAGGGAGGGAGGGAATAATGAAGTGGGGAAAGTGGAAAGGGATGTGGAACTGAAAGAAGGAATGGAAAGAGTAAAGTAGAATACAAACTTGAGAAAATTGGAGAGAGGAAAAGGGAGGAGGAAGAGAGAAGGAATAAAAGAGGAAGAAGAGAGAAGGAAGAAAAGAGGAAGAAGAGAGGAGGAATGGAGGAGGAATGAGGGAAGAAAGGAAGAGAAACAGCGAAAGAGAGAAGAAAGAAGTGGATGACTGCGAGGAGGAGGAGGAGGAGGAGGACGTAGCGGAGAACGATGAAAAACGAAGGAGGACGAGGTGGAGGAAGAACAGGAAGAGGAGATCGAAGAGATGGAGGAAGAGGTGGAAGAGATGTTGGAAAGGGAGGTGCTGGAGGAGGTGCTGGAGGAGGAGGTGCTAGAGGAGGAGGTGCTAGGAGGAGGAGGTGCTAGGAGAAAAAAGTGCTAGAGGAGGAGGTGCTGGAGGGGGTGGTGGAAGAGGTAGAAGGGATGGTGGAAGAGAATGTGGAAGGGGTGGAAGAGAAGGATGGGGTGGAAGAGAAGGATGGGGTGGAAGAGAAGGAAGGGGTGGTGGAAGAGAAGGTGGAAAGGGTGGTGGGAGAGAAGGTGAAAGGGGTGGTGGAAGAGAAGGTGGAAGGGGTGGTGGAAGCGGTAGTGGAAAACTTGTTGGACGAGGAGGTGGACGAGGAGGTGGAAGTGGTGGAAGAAGAGGAGGAAGAGGAGGAAAAGGAAGGAGGAGGAAGAGGGGGAGGAAGAGGAGGAAGAGGAGGAGGGAGAAGAGGAAGGAGGAGGGAGAAGAGGAAGGAGGAGGGAGAGGAGGAGGAGGGAGAGGAGGAGGAGGAGGGAGAGAAGGAGGAGGAGGAGGGAGAGGAGGAGGAGGAGGAGGGAGAGGAGGAGGAAGAGGGAGAGGAGGAGGAGGGAGAGAAGGAGGAGGAGGAGGGAGAGGAGGAGGAAGAGGGAGAGGAGGAGGAGGAGGAGGGAGAGAAGGAGGAGGAAGTAGAAAAGGAGGTGGATGAGAAAGACGAGAAGGAAGAGGAGGATGTGAATGAAGAGAAGGATGAGGAAGTGAATGAGAAGAAGGACGAGAAAGAAGAGGATGAAGATGAAAGGAAGGAGTAAGGAAAAAGTAAGGAGGAGGAGGACAAAGTGGAAGGAGGAGGAGGATCAGAATGACGAGAAGGAAGAAATCGAGGAAGAGGAGGAGGAGGACAAGGTGGAAGAGAAGCGAAACGTGGAGGAGGTGGAAGAAGAGGAGGATCAGGAGGACGGGAAGGAAGAAGTCAAGGAGGAGGAGGAGGAGGAGGAGGAGGAGGAGGAGGAGGAGGAGGAGGACGACGAAATTGAAGAGGCCAAGGATGAGGAGAACGAGAAGGAAGATGCCGAGGACGAGGAGAATAAGAAGGAAGAGGTCGAGGAGAAGTAAGGAGTGTATATTAGGAGGAGGAGGAGGAGGAAGAGAAGGGGGAGGATTAGGAGAGGATTAAGTGAAAGAGGAGGAGGAGGACGAGGACGAGAAGGAGGAGGGGGTGGAGGAGGACGAGGAAGACGAGAACGAGGAGGAGGAGGAGGACGAAGAGGAAGGCAAGGACGAGGAGGAAGGCGAGGAAGGCGAGGAAGACGAGGAAGGCGAAGAGGACGAGGAAGAAGAGGACGAGGAAGGCGAAGAGGACGAGGAAGAAGAGGACGAGGAAGGCGAAGAGGACGAGGAAGAAGAGGACGAGGAAGAAGAGGAAGACGAGGAGGACGAGGTGGACAAGGAGGACGGACGGGAGTGGGGAGGGTCCACGGTCCGTCTAACGAAGCCTCTCGAGAGGAAAATAAATCATCGAGTTTTGAGGTCCACAACAAAGACGACGAATTGAACCTGGGGATGGGGGAGTGGGGGTGGGGGGCACCTGTTCCCCCCTCCTTCCCTCTCTTGTGGCTCCCTGAGACCACTTGTTCCCCCCTAACCTCCCCATAACTTCCTCCCAGACGCCATCTTCCCCCAACTCAAGACTTTATGGGGTTGGCCATTCTTAGTCCACTATTAAACAAAGAAAGGTCTTATCCAACCTATACGATCTGACTTCAGCCATGTAACTCGTGCAGACTTCTCCCATTCTCGACCCTCCATGTTCCCTAGTTCTCCTTAATGGCTTCAATTTGCAATTCCCAAGTTTTTTTTTTTTTTTTTTAAGTTGAAATTTTTCTTTCAATTTCCATCTACATATATATTTTCCCCAAAGACCATTTCCTTCTCTTTCAGTTCTGAAACTGAAATCAACTGGACAATTTACCATTGTATTGGTTACTGCTAAATTTGCTTTATGTACAGCGTTAAGATAACATTGTTCATATGTGTAACAATATAAAGTTCCTATTTTTACGTCTTTGGGTTTCTTCACGGACACAAGAACATGACCCACAACATTCGAGATATATACAAAAATGTCTGGTTGCTGTTGTTGTATTAATACAATTTAGTTAAAAATCACCTGGGGGCTACTGCATATAGAAATATACTAAGAATTCAACAACGAAAGATTTGTTTACATTGTTCCTATACATCTCGGGTCAGATCATCCTCTCTCTCCCTTTCTCGTTCGCTCTCTCTCTCTCTCTCTCTCTCTCTCTCATTCGCTCTCTCTTTCTCCCTTTCGTTCGCTCTCATTCTCTCTCTCTTTCCTCTTTCCCCTTACCTTACTTCCTTTCTTTCCCCTCCTCCTTTATCGAGTCCATTACTCTTCACTCCCCTCTTCATCACCACGTCCACATACACATTTCCTCGTCCACCTCCTCCTCCTCCTCTTCCTCTATTCTTCTCCTTCCCCTCCTCTTCCTCCAACCTCTCCTTCGTCATTCCTTATTCGATTTCCTTTAATTCTAACCTTTCTCCTTTTTCTAGCCTTCCCCTCCTTCTTCCCTATTCTCCCTTTATATATGTAAACACCCCTTAATGGCCTGACTACCCAAATGGAGGCCATGGTTGCTTCTCCTTTCCGTTCCCATACCCGTGCTCCCTTCTCCCATATCTCCCTCAATCCCTACCCCCTCCTCTCTCCCCTTCCCCCATCCCTCTCTCCTCCCCTCAATG
Source organism: Oratosquilla oratoria (assembly GCF_046742065.1). Classification (NCBI taxonomy): domain Eukaryota; kingdom Metazoa; phylum Arthropoda; class Malacostraca; order Stomatopoda; family Squillidae; genus Oratosquilla; species Oratosquilla oratoria. The sequence continues at coordinate 15,361,244 of NC_134811.1, forward strand.
ACTTCCTCACCCCTTCCACTTCTCACATCTCTCCCCCACATACTCGGAACCCTAGACATCACTCTCTTCTCCTCATCCACTCAAAACACCCCTCCACTCCCTCTCTCCCCTCTTTCCTCCCCCCAGTTTCCCCTTTAATCACCCTTTGACTTGTGACGTCATCACCACCTCTCTTTTCGCCCTTTCCCCTTACCTACCTTTGCCCAACCCTACTCCTCCCCCTCCTTCTCCTCCTCCTCCTCCTCCTCCTCCTTCCTCTCCCGGTCTCTGTGATGTTTGTTTGCATGTTCTATTTTTCTCCCTTGTTCCCTCCCCTCCTCCATTCTCAAGTTTCACCTTTATTTATTTTTGTTGATTCTCACATTGACCATCACCCCTCTCCCCCTCACCCCCCCGTCCTCCTCCATCTCCCCCCTCGCCCTCCAACCCGTCCCCTCCTCCTCGTTACTCCACCGGTCCCCTTCTTTCTATCCTCTCCCCCCCACACACACACATACACACACATTATGTGTATATATATATATATATATATATATATATATATATATATGTGCATGCACAAACACACACACACACACACACAATTCTACCCACTGGGTAATCCCTGTCAATGGAATTTTTCCAGGAATTAAAGTTTGCGACTGCCACGCATATCTTAAAAAACAGGGGAGAAGGGGGGATGGGGGGGAAGTCTGTGCCCCGTAATCACGGACCCATTCGTCGGAAAGTTAAGCGAAAGTTAAAAAGGAAAGCGACGTACGAAACCAAAACAAGAGGAGAACGTTCAAATTCGAGCCTGGTTCAGAAATTTCATATACTAGACAAAAATATAAATTATATAAATAATTAAATAAATGAAAAAATAAGATAAATAGATATGTAAATAAACAAATGCATTAGTGTGGGAGTACTTTTTATGTCACTAGCTAGTCGTAGTGGTGGTGGGGGTAGTAGTAGTAGTTTCACGAGGACGGAGGTCGTTAAAAATAGTAGTAGTAGTTATAGTTGTCGTTGATGATGATGATGATGATGATGATGATGATGATGATGATGATGATGTTGATGATGATGATGTTGATGATGATGATGATGATGATGATGATGATGATGATGATGATGATGATGATGATGATGATGATGATGATGATGATGATGATGATGATGATGATGATGATGATGATGATGATGATGATGACGACGACGACGACGATGACGACGACGATGACGATGACGATGACGATGACGATGACGATGACGATGACGATGATGATGATGATGATGATGATGATGATGATGATGATGATGATGATGATGATGATGATGATGGAAACCAATGAACTGTGTCTGTGGGAGACAGATCCTTACTGCCTTCACCACACAGTTCCACGAGGAAGGTAGTATTAAAAAATAATAAATACACAAATAAATAAATAAATAAATAAATAAATAATAATAGTTGTAGTAGCAGCAGTAGCAGTAGTAATTTAGACCTGATTACAAAAGCTCCTCAAAATCCACAAAAAGAAAAGGACATAAGTCCACATAGCACGTGGAAGCGGCGGAAACAGGCAGGGGCAAAACTAGGGGTCCCCGCCGAGTAAAGCATTCTGCAGCCCTAATTTATCTCTCCTTAAACGAGGCACCGGACCCTAATTCGTGCACCTTGGCCCTAAAGGAGAGAAAGGATCAACGGGGGGCAAGACCACTTCCCTTTCCCTAATTCATCAGTCCGCCAAACCCTAATTTGAAATGCAAATGGCGCCTTGGAGAGCATGCCAACCCTAAGCCTGCTTTAACCTTCTTTGACCTTGTGGCTTGATTAATTTTGTTCTGGCTAACGTCGCAGAAACGCAGCAATACTTTGGGAGGACTATGGTCTGAAGTGCTTAAAACTACAATGACTAGCTCCCTCCCCCTCCCAGTCAGGCGATACACAATAATCTAATAATGATTTTTGCTTATATATATACATGTACACACACACACACACACACACACACACACACACACACACACACACACACACACACACAGACACACAGACACACACACACACACACACACACAAACGGGACTAGGAATCAACATCTCAGCTTGATCTAAAATCGTTTCATTACTTTTCCTCGTTTCGTTATCTATCTTTAAGGCTGCCGTCTGGTGAATTAATTCACCTATGGTTAACCTTTCCCAGTGAAAGGCATGCATATACATACGCACATACATAGATATAAAACAACAGGGCAGGACTCGCAGTAATAGGTATAAACTGGACAAATTTAGATTTAAGAAGGAAATAGGCAAGAATTGGTTTACTAATAGGGTGGTCGATGAATGGAATAAACTTAGTAACCATGTAGTAAGCGCTGAAACTATCAGTTGTTTTAAAAAACGATTAGACAACTTTATGGATGGGGATGACAGGTGGTGATGGATACGGAGCTGCCTAGTGTAGGCCTTATGGTCTTTTGCAGTCTCCTTTATTTCTTATGTTCTTATATAATATGTACATACACAGGTATGCATGGATACATATATTCAAAGACCGTCAAAAATACAAATAAATAAATATACATATGCATACCCACATAGATATAATATGTAGGCTACATACATACATGTATACATTCATACATTCAAAGACCGTAAAAAATCCAACAAATAAACAAATAAGCAGTTAAAAAAAAAAAAAAAACACCCGAGGACCGTCCACCAGATTAAAAACGGTTGAGACACTAACACCTCACACTGCGCACCCATTGCGCGCATTAGCACTAGTGAACTACCCCCCACAGCTGCACACGCGCCATTCCATTGGCTGAGGGGGAGGTTGCTGTCTTGCCAAATCGCTCCCAAGGCAAAGACGAGTCCAACACTTCGCCAAAACTCTCATATTTCCCTCCCTCCCTTTACACCAGCTTTCATTTTTCGCCAAAAGTTTCCACGCTTTGTCAAAAGCTCTATTTCCCCAAGAACTACTATATTTTGCCAAAAGCCACTCTTTTTCCCTAAGAACGCGCATATTTTGCCAAATCTTTTCAGTTTCCCCAAGAACGCGCATATTTTCCAAAAATCTTCTCTATTTCGTCAAAAATTTCCATATTTCGCCGAAGGCTTCCATATTTCGCCCAAACATTCCACTTTTCGTTTTTTCATATTTCGCCTAAAAATTCAATGTTTCGCCAAAAAAAATTATATTTCGCCGAGCTTCCATATTTCGCTTAAAGCTCTCATATTCTGTCAAAGGCTTCTACATTTCGCCAAAAGCGTCCACATTTCGCCAAAGCTTCCATATTTCACCAAAACGTCCTATATTACGCACAAAGCTTCAACATTTTGCCAAAAGCTTCCTTCTTCGTGACAAACAGTCGGGTTCAAAAGTTCGCCGACATCTGTGCATTATTTCCAATACGAAAATGTAAATACACAATACTGGTTACATTTGCATAAGAATTAACATACAGTTAAGGCTACACCTATTACCATGGTGGGAGGGGCCCACAAAACGCTGTCGACGAACTTTAGAATCCGGTTGTGGTTTTGTTGCATTTTATGTAAAACGTAGAAGGAATTACAAATTATAATAAAGAAGAAGAATCCAGATTTCATGGTGTAACGAACAAGAACAACAAATTATCGGAACTTATCGGAAGACATGCCTTTGCATCTACTAAAGTCGGCAGAATAGAATAGTTTGACGAAACTAAAAACTATAAAAATAAAAGGGTAATTACAATAGTAATAATTATATAAATATTGACAAACAGAAAAAAATACAATAAAGAAAAAGCCGATAAATTAGAACAATAGAAAATGAAAAAAAATCAAAACAATAATAACTAAAAGAAGCAAGGCTAAAAAATCACTTGTACATATACGAGTACGTTCCTTGTCCCTATTATCAAGAACACATCTTTCTCCTCAATCACTAAAGTATATAATCCCTCGTTCCCCCGACCCCCCAACCCCAAACCCCCCCTCCTTTCTCAAATTCCAGTGAATATCAAACGAATTGATTATTTCAATCTCATCGCCTTTCAACACAGCCATGGAGACCAGCGAATGTTTTTTTTTTTTTTAAGATTCCCCCTTCACAGGAATGAGAGTCTGCACATTGCGCCCCGCGCGAGATAAAATGGTGACCATCAATATCTGCTCCCGTGAACAAATGGCCGCAGTTTGCAATCGAAGTATTTCAAGAGATCAAAACGAAATCTTATTTCATTTCTTGCCCAGCACGAAACCTATTTCGCAATCTTTTTTTTTTTTATCTATGCGAGTGCGACATTCATCGTCACGAAAATTTGGCGTTTCTGAGCCCTCTGAATTATTTCGTCTATTCTAACGATTTCATTTTATTCTTTCCTGTTTATTCAATGTTTTATATTTTATCTTATCTTACTTGCTTACTATGTTTTATTCCATTCCATTTATTCTATTTATTTTATCTGTTTCTTTTTCTTTGCCAACGACAGAGAATCTTCCTCAGACTGCCCTTGAGTTCCTCAAAATATAATGAAATTTGATAAAATAAAAAATATATATATATATATTACCTTTGTTCACAAACTAATGGAAAATAATTAATCAGATTCATTGCCAGAGGTATAGCGTTAATTAGGGATTGATTTTTTTTTTAGTTTTGTACACTTGGGAGGACGGGCACTCTTCAAAACTCGAGGGACACACTGATTGAAACCAACTGGTCTAGAATAGTCAGCCCACTTCCAAGGGTCGTGGTCGTGGTCGTCGTCTTCTTATTATTATTCTTCGTCTTCTTCTTCTTGTTATTATTATCGTTTCTCTAAAAAAAAATGGTAAATATGTTTGTTGTCTTTATTTCTGTGTATTGGTTAATAAACATGTTGGTTGTCTTCTTTGTGTATTCAATGTATTGTACTGAACAACATGGTCATGCGGCCAGCGTCCGTCATTCTCTCAGCTATCCGTCTCGCTGTGAAAGAGGTTAGCGACCCCTGGCCTAACACAAAGACAAGTGCGGTTAGGCTCCTCCGAGGCCCACTCGTGGGAATTCGACGAACATGATCAGGTAGGTGACATCGAACATCTGGAAGCACACCGGGCACGAAGCAGTTTTCTAAACAATTTCAATTTATTATTATTATAAAAAAAATACTTCAAATATTCCAATCAGTTTCGAAGTTTGGTATTCTAGATGTGGATTATGTCAATACTCGTGGGATCCGTTAAACATTATGTTTATCTTGATTAACATTACCGGTCGCTCGCTCTATACGTGTTTTTTTTAACTCCCCTTAACTCCCCATGCCAGAAGTGTCACATTTATCACGTCACGACCACAAACTACCCACAACCCCCCCCGCTCACCCTGGAAAGGGGTCACGACCTTACATAGAGTTCTTCAACCAGGGGGCCTTGAAACCACAAGACAACAACAGACCACAACAAACCCGTTTCCTTCACCAGGTAGTTGAGGTGGGCCAGTGGGTATCGCGCTGGGCTCACGCCCTCCTTTGTGCTGGTGGTTTCATAGGAAGCGTGCTGGTCTCGTACTCGCTCACTTGTGGGTTCGATTCCCGCACTTCTCCCCGGGTATTTTGCAAATATTTATTCGTTTGTCCCGCTGCGCCTTCTTCCGCGGGATCGAGCTCTCTCGCTCTTGCAAGGAAACGGGGGGCGGGCGAGCGGGCGGGTCGGACTCTTTCAATTGTGGACAGAAACCAACAGAGGGGAGACTCCACTGGCACCAGAGACATCCCCTGGACAAGCCGAACAACGAAGGAAAAAAAAAATTATATATATATATATATTATATATATATATATACTGTATATATAGATAGAGTGAGAAATGAGGAGGTGAGGAGGAGAACAGGGGTAAAAAAGGATTTGGGAGAGAGGGTTGATGAAAGAATATTAGGATGGTTTGGACACATGGAAAGAATGAGTGAAGAAAGACTAGTAAAAGAGGTATGGAAGGCAGATGTGGAGGGAGTGAACATGAGGGGACGTCCTAGGATGAGGTGGATGGATGGGGTGAAGGGGGCTTTGGGGAAGAGGGGAATGTCTGTTGAGGAAGGAAGGGAGAGGACGGAAGACAGAGGTGAGTGGAGAATGGTTGTATATGGATGATGTTGTGACTGCATGAGGAGGAATGGGCGGGGGGGTGGGGGGGGTGGGGTAGTATGTGTGAGTAAATTTTGACGCAGCCCGAAGGGATTTCTCCCCGTCCTCTCCTTATATGCAAAGGGGGACGGAGAGGGGGGGTCGCCGATTAAATGAAGCGGCCTTGCTGTGGATGTACTGTGTCTTGCGACACTGCTTCTGACCCAGGGCGGTGGGCAGGGTGCAGGGATGACCCGTCATCCAGGAGGTGCTCAGATGAGAGGAAGGGTGGGGAGTGTATTTAGGGATGAAATGGGTGGGAGTGTTTTTATGCCTTTCCCTTTTTGGCTACCTCCCTTGGAAGGGGGAAAAAGCCTTGGTATATGTATGTATGTATATATATATATATATATATATATATATATATATATATATATATATATATATATATATAAAAATGAGAGAAGAGAAGAGGGAGATGGCGAGAGAGAACCCCCTGACAAGCCGAAAAACAAAAATGAAAAGAAAAGATAAACAAGTGGATAGAGGAGAAGATAAGAGTTGGTTGAGCTTTAGAAAGAGGGAAAAAGAAAGACGAAGAGAATGATAGGGAAAGAGGAGAAAGAGGGAAAGAGATAGAGAATATGTGTGTGTATTATAGAGATAGAGTTAGAGCGACAGTAAGAAGGAGAGAGAGAGAGAGAGAGAGAGAGAGAGAGAGAGAGAGAGAGAGAGAGAGAGAGAGAGAGAAAGAAAGAGAGAGAGAAAGAAAGAGATAGAGACAGAAGGAGGGAGGGAGGGAGGGAGGGAGGGAGGGAGAGAGAGAGGAGAGAGAGAGAAGAGAGAGAAGAGAGAGAAGAGAGAGAAGAGAGAGAGGAGAGAGAAAAGAGAGAGAGAGAGAGAGAGAGAGAGAGAGAGAGAGAGAGAGAGCGAGAGAGAGAGAGAGAGAGAGAGAGAGAGAGAGAGAGAGGTTAGTTTCTTCGTTCCCCCAGGCGATGCCATTCATTTGCCACCCATTCTCCTCAGGAGGACCTGCTCCCCTCCCACTTCCTGTAAACAAATCGTAATACAACCCTTCCCCCCCCCCCACCTTCCCCTCGCATCTCCTATCTGCCCTTCATCCTTTCAAGGCTACGGATGACTCACACACTCATCCTGCCTGCCGGCAAGCGATTTTAATCAGCGATGGAAAATCGTTTACGCAGCTATAGGGAGGGTCTCACTGTTAATTATTTGTCCCTTTATTCTGACTGTCGCCGGGTGATTCTATTCAGATGATGGCGTTTCCCATCCCCGCTCGTATCAAGTAAATGGTTTTCATTAACCATTTCCTCCTCCCACTCTCCTCCGCACCCTCCGCCTTTTGCCTTCCCACGCCTTCCTCTGTTCCTGCCTTCCCGTCTCTTCCTTCCCCTCCATCCATTCTTTATCTTGTCTCTCGTTCCTTCTTTGTCTTTTCCTTTGACCTCCTCCTCCTCCTCCTTTCCTTCCTGTCTTTCTCCTCCTCTTCTTCCTTTTCTTTCTCTCCGTATCATCATCCTTTTCCAATTCTCCCTCTTCCCATTTTCTATTCCTTTTCCCCTTTCTTCTCCTCCTCTTTCCCTTTCTCTTCCTCCTCCCCTTCTCCTCCTACTCTCCTTTCTCATACTCTCCCTCCTCTTCCTTCTCTTTCTACTCCTCCTATCCTTCTCCTCCCCCTTTTCATCCTCCTACCCTTCTCCTCCTCCTCCTCCCCTCTTCCTCCATTCACATCTCAGTGATGCTACCGCTTATGCAAAGAAGCTCGTGGGTCTAAGGGCGGGAACGACGTCGTCCAGGGCGTGATTTTGACCCTTACGGGCTAACAGACTCGAGACGGACACATACTCGTCCGCGCCCGAAACCACCTTGGCTGGCTGGGCGGGCGGGCGGGCGGGCGGAGGAAGACGCAGAAGACAAATAGACAAATATGCAGACCCCCACTTGCTCATTCCCCTCACCGCCTTTCTACTTCTACCTCTACCTCTCTCTCGCTTTCTCTCTGTCTCCTTCTGTCTATCCTTCTCTCTTTCTGTCTCTCTTTCCGTTTCCCTCTCACTCCCTTTCTGTTTGTCTATTCTCTGTCTCATCCTCTTTCAGTTTCTTTCTTTCCATCTCTCTCTTTCAGTCTCTCTTACACTCTGTCTCTCTCACTGTTTCTCACGCTCTTTTTGTCTCTCACACTCTGTTCCGCATTCTCTTTCTGCCTCTCTCTCTCTCACTTTCTCTTTCACTCTATTCCTGTCCCTCTCTCTCTCTGTTCTTCTTTCACTCTGTGTCCCTCTCACTCTTTCTGTCTCTCTGTCTCTTTACCTTTCTGTCTCTCTCACTACCTTTCTGTCTTTCTCTCACACTGTCTCTCACTCCCTGTCTCTCTCACTCTTTGTCTCACACTTTTTCTGTCTTTCACTTTCTGTCTCTCTCCTGTCTCCCTCTCTCTTTATCTCTATCAAGAGTGTATTCCCTTCAGCTCTAGACACAAGGAGAGGTGACGACCGACGACAGCTCCCCTCCCCTTACTATGAACCAGTGATAGAGAAACAGTCCCAACGTTTCTTCACAGAGGGATCTGTGCGCGGGCCCGAGGACCGTTGCCAGCTGCCGCGGGGGTGCGGGTTAAATGAACAATCGATTGACCGTATCCGTCTCTTCGGCGCCATGTTGTCTCCCCCCCCCCCGAGGACAGAAGCGCTGGCTCCTCCCATAGAAATATAAAATATTTCTGTTTTACCTTTCATCCTTGCTCGTGTCTATCTCTCTTTACCCTTTCTCTCTCTCCCTCTCTTTACCCCTCTCTCTCTCTCTCTCTCTCTACCTCGGGGTGATGGAAACCAACGTGAGTTCCGTGTCGAATGGAGCGTCACAAAGGCCACAAGAAGGGAGACAATGTCAGAGACCGAAGACTCGGTAAAAGAAATCAGTGCGAGGAGGAGGAGGAGGAGGAGGAGGAGGAGGAGACTTCATGGTTCAAAATCAGGAAAATGAGAGGGAGAGGGAAGGGCGAAGGAAAGGGGAAGAGGAGGGAGGTAGGGAGAGGAGAGAGGAGAGAGGGAGAGGAGAGAGGGAGAGGAGAGAGGGAGAGGAGAGAAACTGAGGAGGAAGGAGGGAGAGCGAGGAGGGAGAGTGAGAAGAGAGTAAGAAGGGAGAGTGAGGAGGGAGAGTGTGCAGGGAGAGTGAGGAGGGAGAGTGAGGAGGGAGAGGGATAAGTGGGTGAGGGAGGGAAATGGAGAAGAATGAGGGAAATGTAGATAGAGAGGTAGAGAGAGAGGTAGAGAGAGAGAGAGAGAGAGAGAGAGAGAGAGAGAGAGAGAGAGAGAGAGAGAGAGAGAGAGAGAGAGAGAGAGAGAGAGAGAGAGAGAGAGAGAGAGAGAGAGAGAGAGAGAGAGGAGAGAGAGAGATCTTCCTCACCGCGACCCCCTCTTCCGGAGTGGATCATCGGTTGACTCCCATGACCAAGCTCGACTCCCTCCCCTTCCTCCACCGTGAGTTCTCACGAAATCCCCCCCTCCCTCCTTCTCTTCCTCCTGTTGTTGGTGGTCCTCCTCCATTCCATTTTATCCTCGAAAATCCAGTTTTCCTTTCCCACGATGTGACGGACTTAATATAATTGATTCATGTCGAGCTCAGACAAATACCTATCAGCCATGCAGTGACTGCCCCCCTTCCCAGTGAGATACTCTTCATGAAAAACTACATAAAAAAAGGATTAAGACGTTTATTCATTTACTTGTTTATCTTATTTTTTTTATTTACTTATTTCCTTTTACAAAAAATAATTCATCTATTTACTTACTTATTTTATTTCATTTTACCTATCTACTTATCTACATCTACCTTCGGTGTGTTTGAGGACATTTTCCCCTCTTCATCTCTGGTCGCAGCACCCTGCCACTCGACATGACGTCACAACAGCATTCAAACTTACCTGAAAAAAACAAAACAAAAAATGTTAACTTATTGGAAAGGGGATTATCGTTGGGGGTGTTGTGTTTACATCGAAAGAGTCTACAGGGAACAAATGTAAGGAGGTTGAACGGGTGAAAGGTTTATAAAATTCAGGAAAACAGACAATAGACGACGTTTAATATCTAAAATCAAACTATAAGGTAAAAATGCTATTTCAACATAGGAAATTCTACAAGAATTTGAACTTGTACAGATTACAATATAACCTCATATATTCCTTTTAGTGCATAGACAAAAATGTGTGTGTGTGTGTGTGTGAGAGAGAGAGAGAGAGAGAGAGAGAGAGAGAGAGAGAGAGAGAGAGAGGGAGAGAGAGAGAGAGAGAGAGAGGAGAGGAGAGAGAGAGAGGAGGAGAGAGAGAGAGGAGGAGAGAGAGAGGAGGAGAGAGAGAGAGAGAGAGAGAGAGAGAGAGAGAGAGAGAGAGAGAGAGAGAGAGAGAGAGAGAGAGAGAGAGAGAGAGAGAGAGAGAGAGAGAGAGAGAGAGAGAGAGAGAGAGAGAGAGAGAGAGAGAGAGAGAGAGAGAGAGAGAGAGGGAGAGAGAGAGAGAGAGAGAGGGGGGGGTGAGAACGGAGAAGGGAAGGACTCGTCCCACGCCGGGGATTATACTTATGGTCTCCAGGAATTAGGATTTGTCACAACGAGTGGAGATTCCATCTTTCAAATTTCTTTTCACTGGGATAGACAGACCATTAGACGGATTAAAGTTCACTAAATCTCACTGCCACTCCCTGTGCACGATGAAGACACACTGCAAAACACCTCGGGGAGTGGGGGAGGAGGAGGGAAGAAACGATGAAGATTAACTGTAATGACCATTAACCCAATATATAGATATCTTAATTTACAAATCATTGCAAAGTTGTAACTATCCCACTTTAAAGATGAATTTCGTCCCGGACAGCTTTTATGTACATGATCCCAGAATCTATTTTACTCATTGATACATGCCATAGGTCCTTTCCACCCTGTAAGGGGGGTGACCGAGCAGAAACCATCCATGATTTCCATACAAAAGGATTTCTTAAGAGGGAAAGGGGCTTTGATATGTATATATGAATGTATGTACTTTATGCATACATGTATGTATGAATGTATATATACATGCATGTTTGTATGCATGCACTTGTATGAATGAATGTACTTTATGTATATATGTATGTGTATAAGTATGAATGCGCGTGTGTATGTCTTTGTATGTATACTTGTATATATGTATATGTATGTATACATGCATGTTTGTACATATGCATGCTTAAATGTATGTATGTACGTATGTATGTATGTATGTAGGTAGGTAGGTACAACTGTACCTTTGTAAAGTCGATCATAGACTGAAACAGATTCCGAGACTTACAAAGCTTCCTCCAAATAAAACAAAACCCGCAAACAAATGCCTCCTCCTCCTCCTCAACCCAAGAGCCAAACAAGTTAATTTGTGTTAAAAACACGTTAAATTGTAATACAGGGCGAACAAATGAGCGTTTCCATTTCCAGTCCACGGGTTAGATATATAATTAATCAATTAGGACCAGGTGAGCTTGCGGCCAGTGACAAACCACTCCTCGGGGTCTCCACTGCATCATTCATTATTCAGTATATTGCTATTTCTCTTTACTTAGGGTTGGGGGGGGGGTAGGGAGGAGGATACGGGGGGAAGGGGAGGATACGGGGGGGGGGAGGAGGGTTACTGGGGACCGCAACTGTGGTCGAGGGTGTGGTGTGGGGGGTATGAGGGGGGATTAGTGGGTGCCCTTTGCGATGATCTCCTCCTGTTCCCCCCCTCCCCAGCAAGACAACCTAAAGCCACCCCTTACAGATGAGGATCCTACCCCAGGAGGCGCTGATTAGCTGCCACCGAAACAGCCACCTTTGCTCTATCATGCGCTTTGGGGACTG
>NC_134811.1:15378206-15405706 GCF_046742065.1 Oratosquilla oratoria
GTGACACAAGGGAGGGGGGGAGGAGAAAAGGGAGGGGGAGGAGGGGGGAGGAGGGGGGAAGAGGGAGAGGGATGGGGTGGGAGGTCCAATCCTACAAGGTCGCACATCACATGGACGCATCACAGATATATCACACGACGTTTATGAGTATTGAAAAGGGGCATAACACAATGTAACATCGGAGTTGCAAAGACTGTATCGGGAAGGGGGAGGGGGAGGGGGAGAGGGATGGGGGGAAAGGGGACGAGAGAGGGGGAGAGGAGTAAAGGAAAGAGGGAGAGTGAAAGAGAAGGGGAGAGGGTGAGAGGGGAGAGAGGAGCGATGGAGAGGGTGAGAGGTAAGAGGGTGAGAGAGAAGACGGAGAAATGAAGGAAGAGGGGAGGGATACGGTAGAGAGGAAGGGGATCGAGGGATGAAAAAGAAGAGGGGGACGGGACAGAGAGAGGGGAGAGAGGGATGAAAAAGAGGGGACAGTGACGGGAGAAAGGGAGGGAAGAGAGGGAGGGAGAGGGGTAAGGGAGAAAAGAGTAGGGGGACACTAGAAAGGAAGAGAGGGATAAAAAAGAGGGGAGGGGGACGGGAGAGAGAAGGGAGGGGGACGGGAGAGAGAGGGGAGAGAGGGATGAAAAAGAGGGGAGAGTGACGAGAGATAGGAAGGAGAGAGGGGAGAGGGGGAAGGGGGAAAGGATGGAGAGGGGTGGCATAATCTATCTTAAGATAGTGTTTCAATCACCTTAAACCTCATTTTGTCCCGCATCCGCCTCCCTTCCCCACTCCCCACTCCACCCGGCTCCTACTTAAAATATTACTCAATAACTCAATTTAATATTTTCATTTAAATAATGGCCAAGTTAGTTTGAACAGAGTTCTAGGCGAGATTATTAGAGACAGTGGGAGGAGGAGGCAGGAGGAAGAGGAGGAGGGAGGAAGGAGGAGGGAGAAGGAAGAAGGAGGGAGGAGGAAGAAGGAGGGAGGAGGAAGAAGGAGGAGGGAGAAAGAAGGAGGGAGAAGGAAGGAGAAGGGAGGAAGAAGGAGAGGAGGAGGAGGAAGGAGGGAGGAAGAGGGATATAGGAGGAAGAGGGATGAGGGAGGAAGAGGGATGAGGGAGGAAGAGGGAGGAGAAAGACGGGAGGAGGGAGACGGACAGGGAGTGAGGAGAAGGCGGGGAGAGGAACAGGAGGAACGAAAAGGATGAAGGAAGAGGAGGGGGGAGGAGAAGAGAGAAGGATAGAGGAGGAAGAGGAGGAGGAAGAGGCTGTTATGGAGAGACAATGAAAGGAATTAAGGTAGAATGGGAGAAAGGGAAGATGAAGATAACGAAAAGAAAAAGAGAAAAACATAAAAGCTAAACAGGAATAGGGAAGAGAGAATGAAGAGGAGAAATGTCTTGTAGCAGTGGATAAATAATACAAACACTTGACTTACGGAGTGACAGCTATTGCTGCTGCTGCTGCTGCTACGGACTGTATTTCACCAACGCTTCTATCCTTGTGGAAAATCATGTGCTGCTGTCGTACGTTATCTTATATCTTGTATGTTTGTTTTAGAGAGAGAGAGAGAGAGAGAGAGAGAGAGAGAAAGACGGGGGGAGGGGAAAGAGAGGAGAGAGGAGGGAGGGAGGGAGAGAGAGAAGAGGGAGAGAGAAGAGGGAGAGCGAGAGGAGGGAGAGTGAGAGTGAGAGGAGAGAGTGAGAGGAGAGAGAGAGAGAGAGAGAGAGAGAGAGAGAGAGAGAGAGAGAGAGAGAGAGAGAATGGGGGAGACAAAGACAACGAAGTGGAGAAAGAAAAAATGGAGTGTGGGGAAGTGGGTGAGGGTTGGAAACTTGTGAACAGAAAACGGAGAGTGGGGTGGTGGTGGTAGAACAGAAACCGCAACAGTGTAACAAAAGGGAGAATAGATAATTGGAACTGGGGAGGAAAGGTCGTTTGGGGGGTTCGGGAGGTGGGGGGAGAGCGGGGGAGTAACAAAAGGAAGGAGAGGACGAGAGGGTAAGGAGGGGGGAAGAAGATGGACACAGAAAGAGAACAATAAAACAAAGGAAAGAACGAGAAGGGGAAAAAGATATAGAAATCGGGCCACAAGGAGATTTGTGTGGACATTAGAAAACGAGGAGGAGAGAGAGAAGAGGAGGGAGAGGAGGAGAGAGGGAATGGCGAGATGAGTGAGGTGAAGGAGAGAAGGGGAAGAACGAGTGGGAAGAAAGAGGGGAAAGGGGAAAAGGGGAAGGAGACCAAGGGTGGAGGGAAAGTTTGTTTGAGGACACGAAAAAGCCCGACACCCACCCGTTGCCCAATGGAAAAGTCATATTCAGCGTAGGAAGTCTTTGCCGAACTGTCACAACAGAGGACAAAGAGATACAGACCTAATGACAGCCACAGGTCGCTTAAAGCTGTTTAAAAATGAGAGAATAAGAGGGAGGGAGAGGGAGAGAGAGAGAGAGAGAGAGAGAGAGAGAGAGAGAGAGAGAGAGAGAGAGAGAGAGAGAGAGAGAGAAGGGGGTGCGAGGAGAGGGGGGAGGGAGGGGAGAGAGAGGAGAGAGAGAGAGAGAGAGCAGAGAGACGGAGAGAGAGAGAGAGAGAGAGAGAGAGAGAGAGAGAGAGAGAGAGAGAGAGAGAGAGAGAGAGAGAGAGAGGAGAGAGAGAGAGAGAGAGAGAGAGAGAGAGAGAGATCTTGGTGTGCAACAGAAACGCGAGGGGACGTTTGGTGTCTTTATTAATAAGTGGGTTATGCGTACATAGGTGAGTCACAACAGGAGAGCTACATGCTCACCGTATGAGGGACAGTTCTAGACTGACTTGGTGTGTACGTCGTACTCCCTACGCAGAGGGAAATCTATGCCTTGTCCTACATATCTAACAATGAGGGCCTTGTGCCCAAGAGTCCTTCTAAACCTATGGTGCCCTGCTCGTCGTGTCGAGCTCAAGGGACCTGGACAGCACTACACCACACCTCCCCCACCCTCCGCGCTCGCACGACCACGGCGAGGGGAATGCTTACTCGCAAGCCTGGGCGAGCGGCGGAAGCGGAAGTTGGGGGATCCGCGCATGAGGACATGTCCTCCACCGAAGGAACGCGACGGGGCGGCTTCTCTCAAGACCTGTGGTCGCTCCTGGAGATGGCGGGGTTCGTCAGCGGAAGGCGCGGTGCGGAGCTTCCAATACGGAGGGATGGAGTTGGGTAGGGCGCGGTAGTCGGACGGGAGCCCGGAGGTCACGCAGGTCTGCGGGTGACCGTAGGCGGGGCTTATCCGTGCCGCGGCGTGGTCTTCAGAGCGCTCCGTCGGTGTCGGCGGCTGGCGACGGGTCGTCAATGCGGGGCGCCGGTATCGCCGGTGACGGAGTTCCTGACGTGAAGAAGGGGATGAACGAACGGTGGTCTGTCATCCACGAGAAGTGGGGCCATCCAAACGGGCATGGCTTGCAATTGGGTGCGGCCCAGATGGCAGCAAGCGTCTCCAGTGGTAGTGGCGTATCAGGTTTCGGCGTCCGTCGGAAACCGTAAGCCACACTGGACGAGGCGGAAGTGCGCGATATTTCAGTCACGCATATAAACTGCGTCGGGGGCGGAACCGAAGGGGGTCCGCGCACGAGGACGACAAATCCTTCGCCGAGCGGAGAAGTCGGCCCGGTGCTCAAAGGGCGCCAGCACGGGCGGTGGCGACAGAGCTCGCCTCACGACGGGCGTAACGATACCTTGCTGCACCATTCAGTCATTTCTTCCTCCGCTTGAACCTGAAATGCGAGCGGTATCGGCCTGGGCGTGCGGGCGGCGTGGGGCGTCGCGTCAGACATGACGATACCTTGCTGCACCATTGAGTCAAGTCTTCCTTCGCTTGAACCTGAAATGCGAACGGTATCGGCCTGGGTGTGCGGGCGGCGTGGGGCGTCGCGTCAGACATGACGATACCTTGCTGCACCATTGGGTCAATGTCTTCCTTCGCTTGAACCTGAAATGCGAACGGTATCGCCCTGAGCGTTTGGGTGGCGAGGGGCGTCGCGTCGGCTTACAGGTGGTTTCTCACGAGGGGGGCGGTGCTGTGGGCAGGTTAGATATGTCGGCCGCGTCGTCGGCGCCAAGAGCGGCGTCTGTAGGCTGGCTCCAGATATATCTGACCTGCGTGATATGCCTAGGTGCTGAGGGCCTATCCCCGTAATGTTCGCACCTGAGTAAGGCAGCGCGTCGCAGGCGCTGACAGGTGGTGGAGGGCGATGAGCCGAAAGGCACTAGGACGGCAGGTGCCGGGCTTCCCGGGAGAAGGGGCAGGGGGTGCGTGCGTCTGGCGGGGGACCCCTTGCGTAGTGACAGGATGCATGCGTGCAGGTCCTACAGGGCGTCCGAGACGGTCCGCGGGGGACCCCTTGCGTAGTGACAGGATGCATGCGTGCAGGTCCTACTGGGCGTCCGAGACGGTCCCCTTCAATGCCTCCGGTGGGCGGCAGTGGTGTCACCTCCTCCTGGGGTGACGTAATTGCCACGGGTGTGCGGAGGCAGCGTGGCGGTTCCTAAGCTGGGTGGGTGTGGCCTGTGCGAGTCAGCTGGGCGGGTGGCACTCGCGGTGAGCACGGTGAAGCAGGACAAAGGCCTCCTTGTTTGCGCGGTCTACTTTGGCCTGGGCCGCGTGCGGGGTGGAGCAGTGGGACGAAGGCCTCTTTGTTCGCCCCACTACGTGCACGAAGGCACGCCACTATTACTATCACACGATTTTGCAAGGTCCCGTGCATGCTCACTGTATCGGCACTGCACTCACGGTCCAGCGTGTTCACTGTCGCCTATGGTCTAGTTCCGTCAGTACGCGCCACTGATTCACGTATCGTCCCATGTTTCATTGTTGCACACTGCAAGCAATTGCAAGCAATTGCAAGCAATCCTACTCACTGCGCCATCTTCGTGTGCAACAGAAACGCAAGGGGACGTTTGGTGTCTTTATTAATAAGTGGGTTATGCGTACATAGGTGAGTCACAACAGGAGAGCTACATGCTCACCGTGTGAGGGACAGTTCTAGACTGACTTGGTGTGTACGTCGTACTCCCTACGCAGAGGGAAATCTATGCCTTGTCCTACATATCTAACAATGAGGGCCTTGTGCCCAAGAGTCCTTCTAAACCTATGGTGCCCTGCTCGTCGTGTCGAGCGCCAGGGCCCAGGACAGCACTACACCACAAGAGAGAGAGAGAGAGAGAGGAGAGAGAGGAGAGAGAGAGAGGAGAGAGATGAGATTACAGATAGTTCCGAGACGGTCGCAGGCAGACAATGGCGGTCCGAGGCATACTGTATGCAGGGAACCACAAGTCGTTTGACCCAAGACCACAACATCTGACCACAGACAGACAGACAGATAGACAGAGACACAGATCGTTCAGACCATCAAGGGAGCCCATAACAATACCGGACAAGCAGACCAGTGGTCCTGAACGAAACTAAAGAAATATCCAAACGTTACTTGTATATTACAACAAACCATTACATCTATACTTTCAATTCATACTTTTAAGTATACATAACTAAAATTAATATATTTTCTATAATAACGGGTGTATGAGAGGGGAAGGGCACAGAGGTATATTTTAGTCAGGAGCCATAAAAAGGGGGAAAGGGGAAAGGGGAGAATAGTTGTTGGGTTACCTGGATAAAGGGTTTTAGCTTGTTAGGTGGAGAAACATTACACATGACTCGTTATTATGCGTGATTGTGTGATTGTGTGTGTGTGTGTGTGTGTGTGTGTGTGTGTGTGTGTGTGTGTGTGTGTGTGTGTGTGTGTGTGTGTGTGTGTGTATGTGTGTGTGTAATATCAAAACGTTACCCATTAATCGAACTATGCAAGCTCTCATTGGGGAGGGTTGTTAATCACGAGTCCAGCACATGATTCAAGACCATTTTATTACACAAAACAAGACTCCAGACACTCCATAGACTAATCAAGTTACTACGTGTTCTCTCTCTCTTGCATGCGCACGCACGCACGCACGTACGTGTACACACACACACACACACTCTCTCTCTCTCTCTCTCTGGCTGGAGTCTTCAAAGGATTACAAAGGAAGAGCAGGCCGACAGGTGACCTTTTGGTCCATAACTAGGTCGGATACAGAAATGTAAATAAATAAAGAGATAAACAAGCAGTTAAAAGAATAAAATAAATAAATAGATAATGATGAATAATAGACAAATATTGCAATAAATAATAAACAACAAAAACAAACAATTTAGTAACTAAATAAAAAACAAATACATAAATAAAATAAAATGAAATAAAAATGGCAGGCAAAGCTGTGGTAAGCGCATTTCTTTTACATTGAACATTTACGATACGAATATTTTACATTACAAGGTCGTAAAAGATTCATTCATTGGGTCGTAAATCTACGACCCAAAGACATAACGCGCCGCACATGGCTCAATACAAGATATCAGTCTCTGTAACAGTACAAGTGGAGGCAAATGTGTACACGCACAGGTATACTTGTACGTCGTTACACACGTATGTACACATATGTATACTTTCGTGTACACGCACTCGCGCGCGCGCGCACACACAATTTATGCACACACACATACTAACATGTCCACACAGACCCATGTACATACGCATGCACGCATACACATACGTACACATACGCACAGATGCACATGCACGCGCACGCCCGCACAGGCACGCCCGTACACACACTCTCTCACACACACACACACACACACACACGCCTGTACACCTACGCACACCCAAATCTATACACATGCATACACATACATACGTACACATACGTACAGATACACATGCACGCGCACGCCCGCACAGGCACGCCCGTACACATACACACGCACGCACGCCTGTACACCTACACCTACGCACGCCTGTACACCTACGCACGCCTGTACACCTACACACACGCACGCCTGTACACCTACACACACGCACGCCTGTACACCTACACACACGCACGCCTGTACACCTACACACACGCCCACACGCCCCTTTCCTCGACTTCCCTGTACGGCCTGACAGTGACAAACCCATATGGCGCCCGCCACGGCCGCCGCCCTATTTCACCGCCGCTCAACGCAGATCACCTCGGCGCCCACGACGCCCATTACAGGCGCCCAATCGCCCACCACGACAGACCTCAGCCGCTAGCTACGATCACCTGCTGGAAGGGGCAAGTTTTTAGGCACTTCCACAGCTCGCACTGTTTCAATTACCTTTTCCTCTCTCTCTCTCTCTCTCTCTCTCTCTCTCTCTCTCTCTCTCTCTCTCTCTCCATGTGTAGTGGTGTTGTTGGCGTAGTGTTAATGTGGCTGCAATGTTTATAATGAAAGCTTCATTATTACACGTGGATGCTTACGAGTACAGACATGGTCTATGTTTTGTGTGTATATACGTGGTGCGTATATACTGTAATATTTACATATACATAGGGTGCCCGAAAAATGTACTCAAACTTTGGAACGCTTCGCCACGTTGTTGAACCCATTCGTCTGCGTTACTATCAGCTCTGTCAGGAAAATGATAATCATCCGTTTGAAATTAAATTAAAAAATCAATCCTTCTTCTCTAGTCTAGTCTAGTCCCTCCTCTGTGTTCGCATATGTTAAAACTTGATGACCACCGTTTGCCAAACGGCTGATAAGGCTTACTAATAAATTTCAAAGAATGTGCTCATATTTCTGGGGCACACTGTATCAGAGCCCTTACATGCCTAAATGCTGCCCCGGAGCAAATTTATCAGTGAAGGCCCCTTCCCTAACATTAATCCACTTCTGTCAAAACAGCAAATCAACTGAACATGGGTATATATATATATATAAATTGAGTCAATTTTTTTTTTTATGTAGATATAGGCTCGCGAAATAATTCAACAGATTTCAAATATCGTATTTAACGTCCGTGTTGTAGAAAGGACGCGGGAAAACATTTCATATTTTGTTGATTCTAATGCAAAAATCTTCGATTACGTTAAAATATTCAGGGCTTCTCTGATCTTTTTTTATCATTATTATTTTGTGGGGGGCAAGTCCAGGTCACCCCCCTGAAAGTGCCGCCCCCGGGCATATCCCCCCTTGCCCATTCCCCCCCCCCACCATGCGAGGTCCTATTAAACCACCTCGACTCTTTATATTCTAATACACTAAGAACCATGTACACCCAATATACAACCCGTAACAACCCGCTTCCAACCTATTCACCCAAACTTAACCCGACTAAGCAGCGAGTTAGCAATTTAGGATTTACTGCTAAGTGAAACAGCGACGTTGCCAAATATCGACAGCGACGATGCCAAACCTCGGGAGCGACGCTGCCAAATCTTGGTGGAGTTAAACCCTGGAAGTTTGGCAATGAAGACTGGAATGAACAGCGAGCAACCGCGGATTAGTTTTCGTCCAGAGAAAAGAAAACGGAATTCAGCAACTGGAAGACAAAATCTGGAATCATTAACCCCGTCGGATATACTTCAGTTAATTCTATTCTGGCTAGCGTGAGACAATTTTATTCAGCTGTGAGAAGCCCGACGTTCCAAGAAGTTATCCATATACTCGATATTTTTGGGACTAAAGTAACACCCTTACGGATCAGAGGAACGCAGAATTTTTTACGACTAAGACTAATCTCCAATCGGAGAGGAATGCTGATAATCTTTATGATTCTTCTCTTCCTCCGGTCTGCTTTTATCCTCTTTAAATCTCCTTTAATCTTAAATCTCTCCTTTTCCCACTTTTACGACTCCTAATCTTCAGTGTGATATCATCTCCAAGGACGGAAGCGACGCTTAATAAATACTCCACTTTTCATCTCACGAAATAGGAAAAGATCTAAAGATTTATACGAGAGAGAGATAGAGGGAAGTATGGAAGGAGGGGGGAGGGAGGGAGGGAGGGAGGGAGGGAGGGAGGGAGGGAGGGAGGGGGAGAGAGAGAGAGAGAGAGGAAGGGAGGGAGGGAGAGAGAGGAGGGAGAGAAGAGAGAGCAGAGAGAGGAGAGAGACGAGAGAGAGAAGAAAGGAGAGAGGAGAGGAGAGGAGAGGAGAGGAGAGAGAGAGCGAGTGAGAGCCAGAGAGAGAGAGTGAGAGAATGAGAGATCGAAAGCGAGAGAGAGTGAGAACCCACCGACTCTGGAATCGTATTGGCCAAGTGAAGATGCCAGACGGAGACATAAATCAGACCAAATTTCCATTTGGCCGACTGGCTGCTGCCGCTGCCCCTGGACGACAAGAGGAGGAGCAGATTACGATAACCCCCCCCCCCCATCCCCCGACTCTAATCGTGCAGTCAGAGCACTATGGTCGACAGCAACCTTCCGTTATCACGGGACGCTTATATCACTCCCGCAATGTTACGTGTGTTATAATGAATATCACACTGAATTATGGGAAGACTATGGATGGACGATATTCAGTCACCCTTGAAGACAGAATCCCGGGAAACCACTGTCCGTAACACTATTAATTAATTCATTTATTCATCTATTTATGTGATTTATTCATTAGCAGAGATTTGCAGGGTTCGGCTTTAATCCGAGGAGTTACGGGGAGGGATCTTGTGAAAGGTGCAGGTTAGTGCGAGCGGCTCTCCTTTATTACTGGAACTGCTTCGCAAAAGTGTTTGGACTCGACATTTACAGGAACGCGGCGTAACACTTAAACCACTCAACCACCTCTTACCCCCCCGAGAGAGAGAGAGAAAGGAAGAGACAAGAGAGAGTGTGAGAGAGAGGTAAGAGAAAAAAGAGAAAGATGGGGGAGAGAGAAAAAGAGAGAGGGAGCGAAAGAGGGAGAGAAAGAGAGAGGGAGAGAAAGAAAGAGGGAGAGAAAGAAAGAGAGAGGGAGAGAGAGGAGAGACAAGAGAGGGAAAGAAATGAGAGAGGAGAAAGGGAGAGAGACAGGGGAGAGAAGAGAAAGAGAAGGAAGAGAGAGGAGAGAGATAAAGAGGAGAGAGACAAAGGGAGCAAGAGGGGGAGAGAAAAAGGGAGAGACAAAGAGAGAAGAGAAAGAAGACAAAAAGAGAAGAAAGAAAAAAGGAGAGAGAGGAAAGGGGGAGAGAAGAGAAAGAAGGAAGAAAGAGAGGAAAGATAAAGGGAGAGAGAGAAAAAAGGAAGAGAGTGAGAGAGAGCGAGAGAGAGTGAGAGTGAAAGAGAGTTCGAGTTAGCGAGTCTGAGTGAGTTCATGGGGAGAGGGTAGAGTGAATGGGTATGAGAGAAAAAGGAAGAGAGGAAAGGAACAGTGGAAGAGAGAAAATGAGGTAAAGTGAAAGAATGAAAGATGAAGCGAAAGATAGATTGAGATTGACGTACGGACAGAAAGAGTGAGAAAGATATAGCTATAGAGGTAAGATATACTCGTAGAGACTGTTGGTACAGTGGTGCGAAAGAGAGAAAAGGGAGAAAAGGGAGAAAAGGGAGAGAATGAGAGATAAATATAAATGTAGATTGAGAGAGAGAGAGAGAGAGAGAGAGAGAGAGAGAGAGAGAGAGAGAGAGAGAGAGAGAGATCCATACATATATAGAGATACAGAGATAGAGTGGGAAGAAAGTGAAAAGGAAGGAAATGGAGAGATTGAGAGACAGATAAATAGAAAGAGAACAGAAGAGATATAGAGAGCTATAGATGTAAAGATACAGATACAGGGAGAAAGGGGGAGACAGAGAGGAAGAGAGGGAAGGAAAGGGGGAGGGAGAGGGGGAGGGAGAGGGGGGGAACAAATTTACATAAACCATTGCCCCCGTAAATCCCATCGCAGTGCTGGAATCTCCATCGTTCCAGGCCAAGTCCAATTCCCTGGAAATGGCGAAACAACAACTTGATCTGCGCTCCCTCTCCCGTTTTCTGTTCAACTTAGAGGTCCCCCCCCTTAACCACCCCCAACCTTCGCCTTCATCTTCCCCTTTCCCCCCATCCTCTCTAACAAACGTTTGGGTTGCGTTTTGACATCTTTTAGTTTCGTTTTTATTTTTATTTTGTTTTTATTTTTTATTTCATTTCCTTTTTGTAACCTTCCGCAGTCTGATGGTCTGCCGCCGAGGCGTGGCCACCGACAGGAAAGTGGTTAAGAGCAATCGCGACCCATTCTCTCGATTCTGTTGAATAACATCGTCGTCTCCAGGCGTCAACTCTTTGCCAACTTCAACTTCAGAGTCATATCCTGGCTGCCGTCTGACGATTTTATTCACCTGAGAGCTACCTCAATTCCGAGGCCTCGTGTGTCACCCCAGGACGGGTTGGGGGGAAGGGGGGCTCCGGGCCTGTGGGTTCAATTCCGTCCCCCTATAATAAAGCCCCCCCGCCCCCAGCCTTCTCTCCCATTTGAGGGCGATAGACACTGCCTATCAGCATTTCTGCACTGACACGGCTCACCCCCTACTCCCCCTCCTCCCCCCCCCTTCTCCACCAAAGCCTATTATTGTTTCGGTTTGCCAGACAAGTTAACCAGCAATTGCGGATACAGTGACGGTAATGGCTGTGGTCGTGGTGGTAGGAGTGGTGACTGTGGTGGTGGTGGTGGAAGATTTTGGTGGTGAGAGTGATGGTGGTGATGGTGATAAGAATAGTGCTGGGGATATTGGTGATGGGGTGACAGTTTGCTGGTGATAGCAGTGATAGTGGTGGTGGATAGAGTGGTGATATGGGTGGTGGTGTTAATAGTGGTGGTGGTTATATGGGTGTTGGTGGTGGTTATATGGGTGTTGGTGGTGGTTATATGGGTGTTGGTAGTGGTTATATTGATGATACTGGTTATGGTAGTGGTGAGAGTGGGGGTATGGGTTGTCATGGTAGTGGTGGTATGGGTGGTGGTGGTGGTATGGGTGGTGGTGGTGGGGTTGGTGGTGGGGATGGAGGTGTTGGTGGAACAAACGAAAGGCGCAGAGTCGCTGATAATAATAATTGATGATGAAGGGTCGTCAGGCCGATGACTCCCAATATCACGGAACGCGTTCCTTCCAAGTAACTTTTAAGTGTTTCTGTTGCCGAAGAGGGTCAGTTGTGTCTACAGTTTCATTATCACCGTTTATTCTATTTTAGCTTTTTTTTTTTAATAAATCCCCTCTCTCACTCCCACTCTCTCTCTATCTATCTATCTCTCTGTCCCACTCTCTTTCTCTCTGTCCCACTCTCTTTCTTTCTGTCCCACTCTCTTTCTCTCTGTCCCACTCTTTCTCTCTGACCCACTCTCTTTCTCTCTGTCCCACTCTCTTTCTCTCTCCCATTCTCTTTCCCACTCTCCCTTTCTCTCTCTCCCACTCTTTCTCTTTCTCTCACTTTCTTCCCGATCGTTCTTCTCGTCCTGTCTCCTCTTCCATCCTTTACTTTAGTTCTCACTCTCCTCCTCCTCCTCCAACTCCTCCCTTCTTTCCCCTACAAAGTGTTCCAGATTCCATGCCCTTCTCTTCCTCCTCCTACTCTCTGGTTTCTTCACCTTCTCTTCCCTTTCCTTTTTTCGTTCTCAACTTTTAATCCTCCTTTTACTCTTCCACATGTTTTCTCTGTCAACATTTAACCACTCCTTCCTCTTCCTCTTCCTCAATTTTGCCCCTTTCTACCTCCCCCTTCCCTCCTCCTCCTCTTCCTCCTCCTCCTCGGTCTGCTCTCCACTCCCAACCCTCCTTTTGTTTTATCAACTTTCCCCCTCCTCTTCTCCTTTCCCCTTATTCAACCTTTGTTCTCTCCCCTTTCCTTACCCCATTTGCTGTTTTACTTAATTTCCCCTTCTCTCTTTCATCTCTCTCTCGCTCCTCATCTCTTTCTCTCTCTTTACACTATCTCTTCTCTTTTCATTTCTCATCTCTCACGAACTACTTGTTAGTTTCTCACACTCCTCTTCCTCCTCCTCTCCCTTAAAATTTCCACCTCTTTTCAACATTCCCATTTCTTTAATTTCCTTTACTTTCCTTCTCCCCACCCTTCGACTCCATTCCTCCCCGTTCTTTAGTCCATTCTTCCCCTCTTTTTATCTTCCCCTTTCCCTCAATCTGTCTTCGACATCTTCCCTATCTTCCCCCCTCCCTCCTCTCCTCCTGCTCTGCCTTCCGCCCCCACGAAGCTGTCACTCGTTCCAACCGGACGATGATTTATTAAATATACAAAACGTTGCCCGCCTCACCCAGGGGCCACGCTAGCACCAAGGGGGAACAGCTTGGCACCACAGGCCAGTGGCACCAAGGGGAACACTGTGGCTCCAAGTGGAACACTGCTACGGAGGGGAACACTGTGGCACCAATGAAAACATTGGCACCACGGGGCTGTGGCACCAAAGAAAACACATTGACACTGCGACGCAGTGGCAATCTGGCACCAAAGGGAACACATTGGCACCAAGGGGAACATATTGGCACCCCGGGGACCCTGGAACCAAGGGGAACAGATTGACCCCATGATTAATATCTTGGCACCACGGGGGGCGGGGGGGGGATCATGATGCATCACGTCTGCACTGGCCCATAAGCCATGTGTCCCACCTGTCAGACCACAAGGACCAAAACAATTCCACTCTCAAACTTGAGATGACATTTTGAAAAATTAACATTTGGATATCATTCGTCATTCAAAAAATGTGCATTGTTTGTACGAATGCTTGTAATACATTCTACACATTCTCT
The DNA here is from genome assembly GCF_046742065.1 of Oratosquilla oratoria. Lineage (NCBI taxonomy): Eukaryota > Metazoa > Arthropoda > Malacostraca > Stomatopoda > Squillidae > Oratosquilla > Oratosquilla oratoria. The sequence goes on from NC_134811.1 coordinate 15,391,786, forward strand.
GTCTCTCTTATACACACACACACACACACACACACACACACACACACACACACACACACACACACACTTGTAAACTCATCACTTGTCTAATGTAGACGTCTTCAGTTTGAATTCGTTTATAGGAGGTTTGTATATTATATATATATATATATATATTAGACACACTCCTAACACCAGAATTCAACACAGTTTACTTCCGTGTTTTCTTATTTTATGTACCATATTATATCCGTCATGGAGCTTCGGCTCGACGGTCCGTGCCTATTTGAAGAATTTGTAAATACTGTATCAAAACGTATTACTGATGGCAATAAATATTTATTTACTTATACTATACAGGAGCTTTTAAAGAGCACGGAGGTCCACGGGGGTTCCTCTGGCACCAATTGGCATTTCTAAGAACCAGAGTGCCGGTATGGCCGTGCCCGATAACGTCTGAACACGATGGCGGTAAAAGGTGTGCGATGCGGTAAAAGTGAGTGCCGAGTCCATAGAATGGCACGGGTGGAATGCGTGGCACGGCGCAGTGGGATGTGGCACCTTCTACGGGGCACAGGTATGTAGGATTGAGGGGGGGGGTTACACTTTGGAGGAAACTAGGCACACACGCGCGGGCACGTACACGCACGTACACACACACACACACACACACACACACACACACAGAGAGAGAGAGAGAGAGAGAGAGAGAGAGAGAGAGAGAGAGAGAGAGAGAGAGAGGGGGGGGGAGGGCATGGAGGGTGACCGGGAGAGGACGCGCGGAGGTGGATGCCTGAGGATATGCAGATTACCTGGGAAATATGTAGAATGTCTAGTGGAATGCTATGTACACGAGAAGAGCCTGGCGGGGGAGGGGGTTGCCAGGGCGAGGGCCACCTCGCGTGTGGAGGGCGCCTCACCGTTGGGGAGTGCCAAATGTGGAATGTGGAGGGGATGGAGTAAGTGATTAAGTGGAGGTATGGAGGCGTGAAAAAGTGTGTGGAGGGGAAAAGGGAACTGAAAACAGTGATGGACAGTAACAGAAAAGAAGGAAAAGGAAAGAGAGAGAGAGAGAGAGAGAGAGAGAGAGAGAGAGAGAGAGAGAGAGAGAGAGAGAGAGAGAGAGAGAGAGAGAGAGAGAGAGAGAGAGAGAGAGAGAGAGAGAGAGAGAGAGAGAGAGAGAGAGAGAGAGAGAGAGGTAGAGGGAGAGTCATAAACGTTCATAAACCTACCATACATTAAACCTACTCACCCCACTGCATTGTCTTCCCCCAACACCCAAATACACTACAAAACAAAAATGGGCAATTTCTTTTTAACATCATTATCTCGTGCAATTAAAACGGCATTCACAGTCAAATCCACCTAACCCCCCTTTTCCCCAATCTTTCATCCACATCTCACTCCCCCTATTATGTCTCCCGGCCCATTGCCCCTCATCTGCGTCGTTCACCGGGTGCGCCAGGGTCACCCACGCGCCCTGGGGCCCCCGAGAGGTTGGTCACATTCACGACATACTACGTTGTATCAGGTCACAATGACAAAAATGACGTCACGTCCACTGGTGTCAGAGAAAAAATAGTGGCCTACTGAGAGATGAATAGAGAGAGAGAGAGAGAGAGAGAGAGAGAGAGAGAGAGAGAGAGAGAGAGAGAGAGAGAGAGAGAGAAAGGGAGAGAGAGAGAGAGAGAGAGAAAGGGAGAGAGAGAGAGAGAGAGAAAGGGGGAGAGAGAGAGGAGAGAGAGAGAGAGAGAGAGAGAGAGGAGAGAGAGAGAGAGAGAGAGAGAATGAGAGAGGGAGCAGGGCATCAAATATTCACTAGATTACTTTCCATTTTCCAGAATACATCTGTATTCCCTTCCATAGCATTATCTATTTTATTCTGGCTGGCGCGACCTATTATATTTGGCTCAGTGACACCCCCGTGTCAGATGGCACACCTCTCTCAACATCTTCCACCAAGCTACTCTATTCAGCTTTGTGGTTCCCCTTTCGTAGAAGATAGGCTCATGGTCCTTCACACGAGACAAAAGTCGTCGATTTTCCCCACCAGTGTGATAATGTTCCCCGTCGACCCGCGGAATGTAAAGGCTACGATATCGCCCTTAAGCGACAACATCGACCTTAAAGACGATATCGCAGTTCGTAATGTAAACAATACGCCATGTTCGATCAGTATTGCCGTTGCAAGGCGAAATTTCGTAATCTCTGACAATATTTGCCAACACACACCTTATACTAATCTGACCAACTGCCCAAGAAAACTCGTGTTAATAGACATAAACCAACGATATCCCTCCCTCCCTCCCTCTCTCTCTCTCTCTCTCTCGTGTGAAGGTACCCAAACCCGTGGTTCCTATGTGCTTACAAAGAGACGCTGAATTCCCGTCTTTTAAACAAGTGAGGAGGCATAGGCAATGTTAAGCAAAGGCGAGGGAGGAACTCCTCCCCCAAGGAAAAAGTGTGGGGGGAGGGGGGGAACTACCTTTACGTCAATTCTCCTAGGCCTCCCAGCTTGCACAAACAACCATCATTTCCTCCCCTCTTTCTTCCTTCTACTAAAGTCTCTTCTTTCGAATTTGATGAAGATTATTTCACTGTTGAGTAGGTCTGAAGTCCCCCAGCTTGATCGAATTAAATTTTTTTTTAAACAATTTCGTAATTTTTTTCTTGTGTTCATGTACATATCCCACCAAGACTTCTAATAGAAGTAGAAGTAGTAGAAGTAAACGTAGAAGTAGAAGTAGAAGTAGCAGTAGAAATAGTAGTAGAAGTAGAAGTAGCAGAAGAAGAAGTAGGAGGAGTAGTAGTAGTAGTAGCAGAAGAGAAGTAGCAGAAGAAGAAGAAGAAGAAGCAGGAGGAGGAGAAGAAGAGGAAGAAGTAGCAGAAGAAGAAGAAGAGGAAGAATTAGCAGAAGAGAAAGTAGCAGAAGGAGAAGAAGAAGAAGAAGAAGAAGAAGAAGAAGAAGAAGAAGAAGAAGAAGAAGAAGCAGACGCAGTAGCAGAAGAAGATGAAGAAGAAAAAGGAGAAGAAGCTAAAAGAGAAGAAGGAAAAGAAGAAGAAGAAGAAGAAGAAGCAGAAGAAGAAGAATAATAAAATAAGAATAAGAAGAAGAAAAGAAGAAGAAGAAGAAAAGAAGAAGAAAGAAGAGAAGAAGAAGAAGAATAAGAAGAAGAAGAAGAAGAAGAAGAAGAAGAACAAGAAGAAGAAGAAGAAGCAGAAGAAGAAGAAGAAGAGAAGAAGAAGAAGAAGAAGAAGAAGAAGAAGAAGAAGAAGAAGAAGAAGAAGAAGAAGAAGAAGAAGAAGAAGAAGAAGAAAAGAAGAAGAAGAAGAAGAAAAGAAGAAGAAGAAGAAAAGAAGAAGAAAAGAAGAAGAAAAGAAGAAGAAAAGAAGAAGAAGAAGAAGAAGAAGAAGAAGAAGAAGAAGAAGAGAATAAGAAGAGAAGAAGAAGAAGAAGAAGAAGAGGAGAAGAAGAATAAGAAAAGAAGAAGAAGAAGAAGAAGAAGAAGAAGAAGAAGAAGAAGAAGAAGAAGAAGAAGAAGAAGAAGAAGAAGAAGAAGAAGAAGAAGAAGAAGAAGAAGAAGAAGAAGAAGAAGAAGAAGAAGAAGAAGAAGAAGAAGAAGAAGAAGAAGAAGAAGAAGAAGAAGAAGAAGAAGAAGAAGAAGGTCGTCTTACAGTAAACCTTTACCAAGAGTGAAGAGTCTGCGGGGGAAGCCTGGCTGTTGCCCCAAGTCTCCTCGCCGAAGCAGAAGACCTCATCACTCTATCCACTGCTGGGCCACATTTCGGCGCCTCTTAATCATCCCCATTGTTCGCGCGGGGGACCTCGTCTCCTTGTCCCTCAAATGGGCCTCAAACTGTCTGTATTCACTCTCAGTTAAAATGTTCCAAATATATTTTATGAGTAATATTATTCCTAATAGCTTTAAAGAGTAATAAAACTCCCCATTATTTGTAAAGATAAATAATACTTTAATATCCTTAAAAGTAATATTTCCAGAATATTCAACTATGATTTTTTCTTAACTTCCACAGCGATTATGATTACTATTAAAAAAAAAAAAAAAAAAAAAAAAAAAAAAAAAAAAAAATTGTATATATATATATATATATATATATATATATATATATATATATATATATATATATATATATATATATATATATATTTCCAGTATATTTAATACTGGCGTAAAGCAACTCACTTATCAATATAAACTACATGTAGTCAGTGTTCATAATAACAATATTATGATCAACTATTGAAGATATCTAAAAGGACTTTACACACTGCTAACAACGTCCACAAACATGGAGATCCTCATGCCATCCTATGAAATCATTATGAAATCATTATGATATTGTAAATATAATTTTGACAATACTTTCATCCAGGGAAGCAAATACGGACACTGTATGGGTCATGTTAGTATCGTCTTTTCAAGGACAGTGCTAACTTGGCCGAAACTGTCCCTAAAAACTGGTATTTCATTACACCTCCAGTTTCCATTTCCATCACACCAGATGGACTAGGACAGCTGGCTTTCAATTACAATCCATTACCAGTCGATTCCAATCACACACACACACCCAACTCCCTAAGTCACCAACAAGATGCAATTAACCGGATCGCAATCATTCCTCACGTAACTAAGTAACCGATGCAATTAAGAGGACGTGAGGCAGGCCTTAGATCGCTTCTGGTGCAATTAAACGGACTCCTTCAGGTCTTACCTTACATACCATTGCAATTAAGCGGGCCGCAAAAGGAGTAATTCACCCCTCGGTACAATAAAGCGGGGAGTAATCCTTCAGCGCGCAGTTTTTTTCTATGCGATAAGCCAGCCGTAAGCCCTCGTACCGTCACTAGTGTATGCAATTAAAAGTTCCTAAGTCAACGTGATATGGCACCATTATGCGACAAAGCGGACCCGGCGTGTCCAAACAAGGGGGAGAGTGTTTATGTACTTTGAACTCTCGCACCCTCTAAATTTGAGTCGAGTTTTTGTTCTTTTCAATGAACTTAATTGTACACGTTCCCCACGTGTTTTCAGAACCAGAATGGACAGAAGAGAGGAGAGGAAAGGAGGACTGGGTGGGATGGAAGAGTGGGAGGGGCAGAGACTGAAGTGGAGATGAGAGAAAGAGAGGAGAAAAGAGACAGAAAAGAGACAGAAAGGAGAAAGGAGAAAGGAGAGGGAGAAAGGAGAGGGAGAAAGGAGAGAAAGGAGAGAGAGAAAAGAGAGAAATGAGAGAGGGGAGAGAGGAGAGAAAGAAAAGAGAGCGAGCGAGCGAGCTAGAAAGTAGAGAAAGGAGAGAGAAAAGAAACAGAGACGGAAAGGAGAGAGAAAAGAGACAGAGAAAAGAGACAGAGAGAGAGGAGAGAGAGAGAGGAGAGAGCGAGAGAAAGGAGAGAAAGAGAAAAGAGGCAGAGAGAAAGGAGAGAGAGGGAGGAGAGGAGAGAGAGGGAGGAGAGGAGAGAGAGGGAGGGGAGGAGAGGAGAGAGAGAGGGAGAGAAAGGAGATAGGAGAGAAACAAAAAGAGAGAAAGGATAAAGAGAGAGAAAGGAGAGAGAGTAGAGAGTTGCATTCTTAAAGGGAATTATTCTCCATACACAGATGGATGAATAAATTACCTGGCGGCAGCCAAAATATCTCAAGTGGATTTTCAATACGGATCGGGGAGGAGGAAGAGGAGGAAAAGGAAGAAGAGGAGGAGAAGGAAGAAAAGAAGGAGGAAGAGGAAGAGGAGGAGGAGGAGGAGGAGGAGGAGGAGGAGGAGCTTGACAAGAGGAACTTTGTTCTTAAACATTTTTCTTGGCATTACTTTGCAATTTACTTCAAGTGAGAGAAAGAACTCTTTCCGACCATTTAAACCCCCCAAACCCCCAACTCCAGTCACCTCTGTTTCATCCAGCCCCGATTCCGCCTCCCCCAACCTTTCGTTCCTTACAGGCAATGAGGAGGGAGGAGAGGGGAGGGAGGAGGGAGGAGGGCGGAGGGGGGGAGGAGGTTGATAAATCCGTCCGTCGCTTCCGACAGTGGAGAGGTGGGCTTCTTCAACCGGTGCGGTCGAGGCTTGTCGAGTCAGCAAACCTGCAAGTAGTAGGCGCTGTCGAATAAACAAACACCCACCCACACACACACACACACACACACACACACACACACACACACACACGCACGCACGCACGCACGCGCACACACACACACTTTTTTCCCTTCCGCTCTCTCCCTTTCATTGTCCTCCCCTCCCCTTCCCTCCCCTCCCCTCCACTTCTCTCTATCTATCTCTATCTCTCTCTCTCTCTCTTTCTACCCACCTAACCCACACCCTTTACCCCTACACAATTTAAGGTCACAATTTACCACAATAAACTAGGAGATGGGACCATACGATCATAGCTTTTATCCTTTATGCTACTAAGTAAATACACCCATGCACACGAGCGCACACGCACACACACACACACACACACACGAGGTAAAGCAATACAGGGAACATTATTAATTGCACGAGATATCCAATCAACGCTATAATGAATGCAACGCTGCCGTCACAATCTTCACTAATTACTTTAACTCTCACACGCACGCAAGTCCACGCGTACGCGCACGCAATCACACCGGAGACTTCCCCTCTTTCTATTTTACATTCTGTGACACAGAAGAAATAAATTATCCCTTCCGAAGACAACACAGACAACAGACCAACAGTTTCCTCCCTGAGAGGACTATGACAAGACACGGAGACTGTTGCCGGGCCCTATGGGGCTCCGGGTTTCCAGTCCGTGGTCCTCGAGGCAACAGCAAGTACTAATATCATTATCATCATCATTATTTCTCATGTCAATGGATACCTGGGATTAACCCATCCTCACCAACACTCAGCGCCAAGTTTGTTTACTTTTGAGAACCTTCCGTGCCAACGTTGCCATTTAATATGCACTTTATTGTCATAGACTTTGTGTGCAATCATCGTCTTGCTAAAATGGGGGCTGGGGAGTTGCCAGTGAACGTTAATTCCTGGATGCTTTGCTCAAGAAGAGGAAAGCAGGTGCGGGATGGCAAAGGAGAGAGGAGGAAGATGAGGAAAATAATAAGGAAGAAAAGGAAACCAGGAAGACGAAGAAAACAGGAGGAAAACAGAATAAGGAAGAGGAGGAATGCAGGAGGAGGAAGATGAGGACAATAATATGGAAGAGAATAAAAACAGGAAGAAGACGGAGAAAACAGGAAAATCAGAGGAAAACAGAATAAGGAAAAAGAGAAAAACATCAGGAAGAGGAAGAAAGCAGAAGGTGGGGCGAAGAATGAGTGAGGAATTTTGACCAAAAAAAGAGGAGAAAAAGAAAGAAGGAGGAAGAGGAGGAGGACAGGAGGAAGAGTAGGGGAGGAAGAAGAGGAGGAGGAAGAGTAGGGGGAGGAAAAGTAGGGGAGGAAGAGGAGGAAGAGTAGGGGAGGAAGAAGAGGAAGGGGAGGAAGAGGAGGAAGGGGAGGAAGAAGAGGAGGGGGAGGAAGAGGAGGGGGAGGAAGAGGAGGGGGAGGAAGAGGAGGAAGAGGAGGGGGAGGAACAGGAGGAACAGGAACAGGAGGAAGAGGAACAGGAGGAACAGGAGTGGGAGGAAGGAGGAGGGGAGGAAGAGGAGGGGGAGGAAGAGGAGGAACAGGAGGGGGAGGAAGAGGAGGAAGAGGAGTGGGAGGAAGGAGGAGGGGGAGGAAGAGGAGGAAGAGGAGGGGGAGGAAGAGGAGGAACAGGAGGGGGAGGAAGAGGAGGAAGAGGAGTGGGAGGAAGGAGGAGGACGAGGGAGAGGAGGAGAAGTTATTGTGCCTATGGCACCTTTATAAAACAGAGCCAGCATCTCGTGACGCGAAGGAGTGGTAATACTATACAAGCGGATGTAAGAAGAGGTAATCCTATTAACTGGAGCAGCCTTAACTACCTCGGCAACAACAGCCCAGCAGCACCAGTGTTATTGTTATTACTGTCATCATTACTCTCATCACCACTGTCACCAGAAGGTTTCGGTGGTTGTCGTGGAGCCTGATGACACTGTCGGTTGTACTATGGGTTGACACACCCTGCTTGCTCTAACTTGCAAATACTGTCTCCTCCCAAACACTGTCGGATACACGGTTTTCATTTCTTATTTAATATCGAACTAAGGTTCTTCTGTTTTCTTTCAATTTAGTTCCATGATCCTGTGAATATTTCTGCTTCCTGCTGACTCTTTGCAAAGAAGAAAGGAGCCAACTTGCGCTGGCGGTAAAGACGGTAAAGATTGTAAAGACAATAAAGACGGTAAGGACGGTAAGGACGGTAAGGCAAGGTGTTACAAGTTCTCCCAAAAGAAACTGTACACCTCTCCCTTCCTCCTCTTCGTCTTTCCCTTCCTTCCCTTCCCCCTTCATCCTCCTCCTCTTCGTCTTTCCCTTCCTTCCCTTCCCCTTCATCCTCCTCCTCTTCGTCTTTCCCCTCCTTCCTTCCCCTTCCTCCTCCTCCTCCTCCTTCGTCTTCTTGTCCCTCTCCCTCCTTCCCCAGCGGCCTGGGGCAGTAACGTGCTGGTTCCTTGGAGTCGGCCGGCCCTAACCCGAGGGCAATGGGATTACAACCCAAATTACACAGTAGGATTCGGCAATGGAGATTGGGTTACGGGGCAGGGGGGAAGGAATTGCACTGGACACGCGCGCTCAAACACACACTTACACACACACACACACACATTCTAAAGAGCCTTTTCTCTGATAAATCGAAGGTCAAAATACCGTTATTGCGAAAGGCGCTTTTCCCAGTACGTTTCCTCACTTCAGTATTAAGAAATAAGTAAATGAATAAATTAATCAAATAAAAAATTAATAGATAACATAGATATAAATTAGTAAAGAGAACTATTACGTAGAAATAGAAAAAAAAATATAAAAATATATATATATATATATATATATATATATATATATATATATATATATATATATATTATATATATATATATATATATATATAAACAAAGAAACGCACACATTTTATTTTATGGTGGTGATATGAAAACCAGAAAACGGTTAAATCACGGCATGTCCATTACGCCACCTGGACCCGGACATTTGTGCAATCTTCAAATATATCCATCGCCATTTCTGTTCCGTACACGAGTGACAACACACACTACCTAAAGAAAAATCAACATAATTAACCCGAAAAAAAAACTAACATAATCAACTTGACAAACAACGATCAAGGAAAAGGCCATTGCAAGAAGAGTACCTCTCATCTCCCTGGTTCCATTTTCCCCAGAAGTACATCAACAGCTCTGACGACAAGATTTTGGCCGGGGGCCTAGCCTCGCGCGGGCTCCCTTCCTTCCTTCCTTCTTCCTTCTTTTCCAGGCAGCTCTTCTTCCAGAGACAAATTCACGCATGGGCTCCGGTCTGCCTCCCTCTTCCTCTACTTCTTCTCGATCATTGTAGCTCCCCATCTCTTCGGCTCTCTCGCTCGTTTTTCGTTCTGGCTCTACCTCTATCGTCCTAGCTCTACCTTTTTCATTCTGGCTCTACCTCTACCGTCCTGGCTCTACCTTTTTCGATCTGGCTCTACCTCTTTCGATCTGGCTCTACCTCATTCGATCTGGCTCTACCTCATTCGATCTGGCTCTACCTCTTTCGTCCTGGCTCTACCTCTTTAGTCCTGGCTCTACCTCCTTCGTTCTGGTTCTACATCTTTCGTTCTGGCTCCACCTCTCTTTTTTGCTCTCACTCTTCCTCCCTCCCCCTCTCTCTCTTACCCTCCCCCCTCTCCCTCTCTCTCAACTACCACAGTCAAGTTTTATGAGCAGAGCGCCCCTACGAACGACCAGGGCCTACTCCACGTGGGACTACGGGGGTGGCATGGTCCCCCGAGATCCCCCCCATCCCCACCGGGGTTATTCACGAGGGGGGGCCCTCACCAGGGTCCCCCTCCCCCCTCCCCCCACATTCACAGGGCCCAACAGAACCATAACTATCATTACGAGCAGTTTTTCGGCCGCCGGAGTGAGAGGACGCCGCGGTGATGCACGGGTATGCACGGCAGGTCTGCATTATGGATGGAGAAAGGAACAGGTTACAGCTTAGGGAAGGGGAGGAAAGGGAAGGGGAGGAAAGGGAAGGGGAGGAAAGGAAAGGAGAGGGGTGGAAAGGAAAGGGAAGGGGTGGGAAGGAATGGGGAGGAAAGGGAAGGGGAGGAAAGGGAAGGGGAGGAAAGGGACGACGAGGGGAGGGAAAGAAGGGTGGAAGAGAGAAAAGGGAAATAAGGAGGATGGAGGAGGAAAAAGGAGGAAAAAGGAAGAAAAAGTGGAGGGAAGAGAGGAGGTAAGAGAGGAGGTATGAGAAGAGGGAAGACAGAAGGAAAGAGAGGAAGAAAGAGAGGAAAAAAGAAGAGTAAAGAGGACAGAAGGGAAGGAGTGAAGGGAAAGAGGAGGTAGGGAGAGGAAGGAAATCTATCCTTTCCCATTAACCTTCCTCTCTCTCTCTATCCCCCTCTCTCACTCTCCCCCCTCCCCCCTCCCTCTCTCTCCTCCTCCTCCCCCTCCTCTTACTCCTACTCCCTCTCACCATTCCCCATACTCATCCCCCCCTTCCCTTCCCTTTATTCCCCTTGCCCTCCTCTTACCCTTCGTCCTCCTCTAGTTCTTCTTAACCAGCTGCCGGGTTTTCCTTTTTTTCCTTTCCTTCCAGACAACCCACCACCCACTCCCCCTGTCCAACCACCTCTGTTGTGTCTGGGTCGCCATGCCAACCAATTGAGGGTGACCCCCCACCCCACCCCCCACCCCAGGGTCAAGGATCCTTCATGGATGTGTATCGACTTGGACATCAAAATACAAAGACAAGACAGACAGGCAGGTAGAAAGAGAAAATAGGTAATACTGATATTTAAACAGATATACAGACAGGCAGACAGGATAGGCGGAAGGACACACACACACACACACACACACACACACACACACACAAAGTACACTTAATACGAATCATAAAGGAATAGACAAAGACACGAAATACTACTACATTAAAAAAAAATGTCCACACGCTGGCTAGACGACGAGACAAGGGAACGAAGAGACCGTCGTTCCACTTAACGAAAAAAAAAATCGGAGCAATTACACTGTTTACTGTTAACGAAGCTGCGTTATAACGAGCCATCCGGAACTACGGGGATGGGACGGGATGGGACGGGATGGGACGGAATGGGTGGGAGGCGGAGGGATTAGCTGGGGGGTGGGTGGGTGGGGGATATAATGAAAACAGGCGTAAGGACCTCCCCCACCCACAGACACCCGCCCGCCCGCCTGCCCACCCTCGACTAATTGACCAGTACAAGCGTACATAGTCTTGGATCACGTGTTGGTCTTGTGATCTACAGCTTATATCCTCCCGACTGAGAGCTCAGAGCTGATGTGTGGTTCGGTGCATGGGTAATGATGTGTTACTACACTTTCTCTTTCCATCTCTCTCACACATATACACACAGAAATACACATTCAAGCACACACACACGAACACACACACGAACACACAGACACACACACACACAATCAGACGCACGTACGCAGACTCACACTCACACAAAAGACACGACCACACAATTAATGCGCATGCATTTTAAATCACTTTAAAAAGAGTCCAAGCAAAGCTGCAGAACACGTGTTTGATAGCCTGTGGTTGTACGGGTAAGATAGCCCCTATCCACGGACCCGAAGAAGACACATGGATCGGATCAGCAAACACACTAATCCCAGCGGCCTCGTGCACCAGGTCATTTGTCATCACGACCGCATGATCAACCATTAACTCCGCCTCCGAGCCAAAAGACGAAGTAGGATTAGAATTAAAAAAAAAAAAAAAAAAATAGAAGATGAAGAAGTATAACTTCAGTTTTGTTGATAACCAGACTTTTTCTCAGGCAACGTGTGTGTGTGTGTGTGTGTGTGTGTGTGTGTGTGTGTGTGTGTGTGTGTGTGTGTGTGTGTGTGTGTGTGTGTGTGTGTGTGTGTGTGTGTGTGCGTGTGTTCGTGTGTGCGCTCGCGCGCGCGTGTTTGTGTGTGTGTGTGTAAAGGAGTTTAGATTCTCAATAACGATAACATTAACTCCGAGCCACTTAACTTTGTGCCTAAACGAGCCTAAGTTTGACTTTGTTTTTTCAGGCAAACAGCCAGAGGATTAGTTAGCTAAAGGGAAGCAGCCTTCCACTCAAGAGTTTGCTGTTATTGTTATTGTTGTTGGTTATTAGTCGCTGTTGGTTGTTGATCTTGTTACCGTCGACAGTTCACGAGCGCTTCTAACCTTAAGAGGTTAGAGGTTAATCCCGAAATACCCCCCTTCATCCTAGTGAATTAACTTAGATTGAGCCCTTTCAACATAACAATGTTTAGCAATTATCCAAAGAATTTTATTCACTTGTGGGTAAGCAAGGAACCAGTCTTGTTATTGAGAGGGTCAAAACTGCTCTTACGCAGGCTTCTTCTCCAGAAGAGAGCCCATAGAGAGCAGCCAAGCTGCTCAAGAGCAGCTGCTTATGTTCCGGCTCCCAGGCCGCGAAGAAAAACTGGATGTCCCGGTTCTTTGATGTATCCTCTTATCCGTGTAATCAATTTTTTTGTTGTAGTAGTTGTTGTGGTTGGAACCCTTTTCAACTTTCTAATAAACGGAGCCTTGTACAGTTTTTGTTATTGTTTTTTGTTTGTTATTGTTACTTTGTTCAAGACGGTTTTCATTACAGCCTTGTGATTAGTACCGTCATTAGCCAGTACAGCAATTACAGGCAGTGTAATTACTGTGATCATTATTATTATCACAGGGACCTATGACGGGTACCTCCCGTCAACCCTCTCACCTCCATGAGGAGGTGCAACCCTGAGAGGCTGACACTCGATCTCCGGACGGCCTAAGATATCTCTGCCAAGTTCAACTGCATTTCTTACACATATTCACACATGGAGTGCTGAGAACCTGTGACTCCTCACCCTCCTCTTCCCAAGTCCAGCAGGTGATAAATAAACCTCACACTCACACAACACTGTCTAAAGTATAAAGTTCCTTCCCAGCGGTCTGTAGGAGAGCCCGAAGATCGCTGCCATCCGTCGTGGGGTTGCGGGTATCCAGTCAGTGAAACTAGATGCTACAATTATCATAATTACTACATTTACAACTACGACCACAACTTGAACAACCATGATATAACAACCATAAAAAAATATATATATATATATAATACATCTCAGAATAAAAATACTCTTAACCACGGTAATTACCAACATTACAATTACTCCTGTTGCTATCCTCGTAGCTGGTATCTGCTGTCCAAGAAGGGCACAGTCAGCTGCGGACGTCAACGAAAGCTGCACGCACACAGTCACTTGTCCAGGGAGCTCACCAACTGCCCGCCTAACGACCAGCTGCAAGTGCCTGGCACCATCTGCCAGCTGGGGCCACCGCTTCGCCGCAGGTGGAAGGGGGTGCGGACGCCAGCCAGTGCGTGGGGAGTGGGGAGTGAGGAATAAAGAATAGGGAGTAGGAAGTAGTGAGTAGGGAGTAGAGAGTAAGGAGTGGGTAATAGGGAGTGAGAAGTAGGGAGTGGGGAGTGGGAGTGAGGAGTAAGGAAGAGTAGGGAATAGGGAGTGGGAAGTAGGCGCGTGGGAAATAAGGAGAGGGGAGCAAGGAATAGTGAGAATGGGTTGTAGAGTAGGGAGTGGGGAGTGGGGGGTAGGGAGTGGGAAATTGGAAGTGGGGAATAGGGAATAGGGAGTGAGGGTGAGGAGTAAGGAATAGGAAGTTGGGAGTAGGCAGTAGGGAGTGGCGAGTAGGGAGTGGGAAATATGGAGTGGGGAGGAAATTGGGAGTGAGGAGTAGGGAGTAGGGAGTGAGGAAGTGGTGAAAATGGTGGGTGGTGATGGTGATAATGGTAGTGG
>NC_134811.1:15415706-15468206 GCF_046742065.1 Oratosquilla oratoria
TCGGCGAGCGTTCAGACGACCAAAGTGAAAGAAAAGGTCTCGGACAAAGGACTACAAGTCCTAGTAACAAATTAATTATATACATTTCAGTGCAGTGTATTGGTTCTCAATTTAGTTATTCATTAATCTATTTATTCATGTTTTAAGAACGGAGAGCAAACAGGGCATCTTCCAAGATTTATTTCCTCCATTTCCTTCCTGCTGTCCGCTTAAAGAGCTCAGTTGGCGCCCTCCACCATTGCTCTCGGCTCGAACTGCCATCCGTCACTGCACCCCGCCCCCCGAAAGCCGAAGAGCAAAGCCTCAGGACGATTCTGCCGTTAATCTTCGTCGAGTTCATCTGGGAATGGCGGCGGGACAACCTGCCCCGTAATGTAACTTGACGGGGGTTTAGCCGAACTTAGGAGTACGAAGATGAGTACAAGGAGGCAGGAGGAGGGGAGGGGAAGGAGGAGGGGAGGAAGAAAAGCAGGGAGAGAAGGAAGACGAGAGAGGAAGTGGAATAAAAGAAAGACAAGAGAGGAAGTGGAATAAAAGAACAAGGGGAAGAGGAGGAAGGGAAGGAGGTGCATGTAGAGGAGAGAGGAAGGAGAGAGGAGAGGAGAGAGAGAGTAAGGAGGATGGAGGAAGGCAAGACAGGAAGTAGAGGTGGAGGAGGACTGAGGAGGACTGAGGAGGACGAGGAGGCAGAGAAGGAGGGAGGGCGTGAGAGTGAGATGGATAGGGGAGAAGGGGGAGTTGAGTGAGAAGAGGAAGGAGAGAGGTGGAAGGAGAGAGGAGGAAGGAGGAAGGAGGAAGGCAAGACAGGAAGTGGAGGTGGAGGAGAAGGGCTATGAGGAGGACGGGACACGGAGGCAGAGAAGGAGGGCGTGAAAATGAGAGAGAGAAAGAGAGAGAAAGAGAGAGAGAGAGAGAGAGAGAGAGAGAGAGAGAGAGAGAGAGAGAGAGAGAGAGAGAGAGAGAGAGAGAGAGAGAGAGAGAGAGAGAGGGGGGGGGTGGGGGATAGGTCCATGAGCACGAAGCTAAGACGGTATTTAGAAACACGCCTACGAACAACGTCGACAACTTTTTTTTATTATCTGTTTCGTTCCACGAACGTTCGCTCTGATGGATTCCCGCGAGCTGAACGTTTGCACAACAACAGAATTTGATTTCGACAACATCCAAGTGAAATCACTCGAGCGCATCAATTCTATCCCCCATCGAGCAGCAAATGCCAACAATTTTTCAACAGGCTTTCACAAAGTCCATTAAAATGTGTGTGAATATATATATATATATACATATATATATATATATATATATATAATATATATATATATATATATATATATATATATATATATATAATATTATATATATATATATATATATATATATATATATATATATATATATATATATATATATGCAGGAAAAATCACTTGGACGCGTGATTCAAGTTATGCAGGAAAGCCGCAAGGAAAATAATAGCAAATAGACAGAGCAATTTCGTGTATTTAGACATTTTCAAGGTATGAGAAAATGTCTAGATAGACGAAAGTGTTCGGTCTATTTTCTGTTATTTTCCTTGTGGCTTTTCTGCATATATATATATATATATATATATATATATATATATATATATATATATATATATATATATATATACACAGACACACACACACATGAGTGTGTGTGTGTGCGCGTGTGTGTGATTTGAGAGCAGGAGTGGATATTTCATCCGATGGATTGCGGAGCGTCAATTTACTTGTATTGTATGGACAGCTACAGCAGCTCGGCAACCAACACCCGACCCCTGCAAGCTGCCGATACCAAGTTTCTATGAAGTAGGTAGGTAGGCAGTGTAGGTAGGTAAGTTGGCAGGTAGGTAGGTAAGCTGGGAGGTAGGTAAGTAGGTAGAAAAACATGTAGGTATGTAGGTAGACAGATATGTGGGTAGTTAATTAGGCAGGTAGGTAAGTAGGTAGGTAGGCAGGTAGTTAGTTACATAGGCATGTGGGTATGGATGAAGGTAGACTTAGAGGTAAGTAGGTAGGTAAGTAGATAAGCATGTGGGTAGGTAAGCTGGTAGGTCGGTAGGTAGGTAGGTCAGTAGGTAGGTCGGTAGGTAGGTAAGTAGTTAAATAAGCACGTGGATAGGTATGTATGAAGGTAGATTCAGGGATCGGTATGTAGGTAGGTAGATAGGTATGTAGGTAGGTCGGTAGATAGGTGAATAGGTAGGGATATAGGTGCGTGTGCACGCGCGCCCGTATGTATGCATGTGTGTGCGTGTGTGCACGCGCGGGCGTACGCCTGTGTGTGCGTGCGCGCGTGTGCGAGATAAAGAGCATCTGTCACATCTCTTTAAACGCAATCATTATATCCTCAGCAATTTATTCAGTACTATGAAATTCGGTCCCCACCGCTCGTGGATGCTGCTATATAATAATTCATCACCGGGAGGGCTAACGCAACCAGTGATCAGATTATAAACATATTCAAATTTAATATTTAATGAAGAAAAATGCAGCTTGGAATATCACCATGGCAATGTTTGACATTTCAATGGTGTGTGTCTGTGTGTGTGTGTGTGTGTGTGTGTGTGTGTGTGTGTGTGTGTGTGTGTGTGTGTGTGTGTGTGTGTGTGTGTGTGGAAATGCACGTGTGTGTACCTGTGTGCATGTGTGCGTGTATGTGTAAGCGTGGGTGTGGGTGTGAACAGGTGTTTGTGGGTGTGAAGAGGTGCATGTACGTGTGGGCACCTGTGTGTGTGTGTGTGTGTGTGTGTGTGTGTGTGTGTGTGTGTGTGTGTGTGTGTGTGTGTGTGTGTGTGTGTGTGTGTGTGTGTGTGTGTGTGAAGGAGGAGGAAGATAAGGAGGTGAAGAGAATGAGGTGAAGAGAAGGAGGTGAAGGAGGAGGAAGAGAAGGCGGTGAAAGAGGAGGTGGAGGAGAAAGAGGGGGGTGGAGGAGAAGGAGAAGGAAGAATACCCATCCACCGGGTGGAAGACGCTCCGGACCACATCCCGTCCAGGGCGGACGTGTAATTCCGGGGGGGCCATTAGTGGGCGCGCGTGGGAAGGCGGTCCGGGGCGGACCGGGGGCGTAAGCCCGGCGCCCGTTAGTGCCATTATTCAGGGCTAATTCACTGAGTAACGGGCGGTGGCACCGAGGCTCTCCCAGAAGAACCTGGAGATTGCCTCGCCCACCGCGATGTAAAATCAGCTCCAAGTATCCTGGGGACGAGTGTGTGAGGAACGAGAGTGGAGGAAGGAAGATGGTGGGGAGTGGAGTGAGGGGAGAGGAAGGGGAGGAACGAGAGTGGGGATAAGAAGAACGCGAATGGGGAGAAGAGAGAGGGGAAAAAGAGACGGGGAAAAGAGAGAGGGGAAAAGAGAGAGGGGGAAAGAGAGAGGGGGAAAAGAGAGGGGGGAAAAGAGAGAGGGGGGGAAAGAGAGAGGGAGGAAAAGAGAGGGGGGAAAGGGAAAGGGGAGGAGAGAGAGGGGAAGGGGGAAAGGAGAGACGAGAGACGGTAGAAGGGAAATGAGAGAGGAAAGAGGGGAGATGAGAGAGGGGATAGGGGAAACTGCAGAAGGGAAAGGAGAGAAGAAAGAGAAGAAGAGGAGGGAGATAAGAGAGGGGAGAGAGGAGCAGGGAGAGGAGATAAGGGAGAAATGAAACGGCAGAAGGGAGAGGAGAGAGATTGGAGGTGAGGAGAGAGAGGAGAGAGGAGGGAGGAGGGAAAGGAGAGAGGATAGAGGAGAAAGATGACATGGGAAACGAGACAGTGGAGAGAGGAAATGGGAGAATAAGGAGAAGAGAGGGAAGAAGGGAGGGACCCGTAGGGATGAGGGGAGGGGAGAGAAAGATACATCTTGTCCAATCATGCCGTCTGACGAAGAGGATGTGTCTTGTCAATTAACAGGCCCATCCCCCTACCCCCGGCAGAACCCTGCGTACTTACTGCCTCCGGCGGGGAGCGGCCGGCCTCTCACGCACACCTCCATCCTCAGGCCTCAGCCCCTCGGGAGGAGGAAGAGGAAGAGGAGGAGGAGGAGGAGGAGGAGGGGTACATGTGTGCCTCCCTCACGTACATACGTACCTGCAAGAGATAAAATGCCCTAGTTAGTATCGCACGATGTAGGAAAAGAAAGGGGAGAGAGGCGCAGGGGGGTGGGTTGAAAGGGAAACAAAATTATGGAGGTAATTAGGACTTAAAAAGGCATTTGGTCTGAAACATGCCGAAATACATTACCCTTTAATTCTTTAGGTGGTACCCCCCTTTCCCCCCTTGGGGGAGGGTATTGGGGGCGGTTCAGTAACTGAATGAAATGGCCAGGCGATGGTCATGAATAAAATTATATAAAACTAAAAAACATATTCGAAGAATTTAAGGTTGATTTTTTTACCCCCAATTTTTTTCCAAAAATTGTGTAATCAAAAATTTACTTTACCGCATGTCATTCCAGGGACACAATATAATCAATACTATTGACAATATACTGACTTTACTATCTCCCATACAAAGGACCATCAATACTATCCTTATATTATCAATATTTCTATTGCGAAATATTGTGTAATACTAATGATCTACAGAAGCCGCTAAATACACACTGTTACACCAACATTGTTATACAAAAACAGATAAATTATATAAAAATAAAATAAATGAAATACGTGCACGTATAAACCTAAGATAAAGAACATCATTCTACAAGTCCACACAAATCTACCCTCTCGTAGATCCGCATTAACTCATAATCACGCACGCGCGCGCGCACACATGCGTTCTGAGGCCGCTCACAGGTGCCATACTCATTACGAGCCTGGCATTCTCCCCCTCCCTCCCCCCTCCCTCTCCCTCCAACTCATAATCATCATCTTTCCAAAGTTCAACGTCGTAAGTATCACTCGTAATTACCATCATCATCATAATGTGACCCCATTCTCCTTCCCTTCCTCCTCCTCCTTTCCACCTCGTTTTCCTTTTCCTCTTCTCCTCCTCTTCCTTCCACTCCTTCTCTTTCCTCCTCCTCCTCCTCCTTCTCTTCCTCGCCCTCCTCTCCACTTCATTTTCCTCTTCCTCCTCCTCCTCCTCCTTCGCCTTCCCTTCCTCGTCCTCCTCTCCACTTCATTTTCCTCTTCCTCCTCGTCCTCTTCCTCCTCCTCCTCTCCACTTCCTTTTCCTCCTCCTCCTCTTCCTTTCCCCTCCTCTTCTTTTTCCTCTTCCTCCTCCTTCTCTTCCCTGCTCTGGTTCCTGAGAACGCAAATGACAGTGCCAATGATTCGGTGGCACCTTTGATCTCCCTCGACTTTAGTTAGACTAAACCACCTTTGCTCGTCTTAACGACGTAATGTGTGTGTGTGGCACCCTTCGCGTGTGTCTAGGGCAGTTAATATGTCAAATTACGCTCACAAAAGGTAATTATACCACGCGCGTATATGTGCAAGAAGGAAAGGGGAGTACGCGCGCGCGCACACACACACACACAAATACACACACACACACACACACACACACGAGTAACCAGATTATCGGACGAAACACAATAATGAAGAGGAAAACAAGAATCAATATTAACGAGGAAATTTAGTTTTTTTTTCTAAACGACCCGTCTTTATATTCTGCCGATTAATCAAAATTATATAATTAAAATACCAACATGATAAGTACTAGCAAAACAATAAAACATAAATCCTAATGGTAACAATGTAGGAAACTGTTGTACATATATAGAATATACACAAGTCACATACAGAATAAAACAGTTTTAATTAATGTTAGTGGTAATAATATATAAAAATGTATTTGTATAGAATATACCTGTACATAAAGTATGTATATAGAAAAAGACAGTTTTAATATAAAACACGATATGAAGATTAATCTAGACAAAAGATCTATGAAAATGTCCCTGTGATTGATAATTACAAATTTGCTTAACTTGATTAAAGCTTTCATACATTAGAACTAATGATAACGGTGAAAAATAAAGCACAATATCCAACAAATAAATGAATAACTAAATAAATAAGAAAATAATCTTGTTTAGAATAAAACTTGTACGAAAAAGAATTCTAAATATATTCTATTCTGGCTATCGTCAGACGATTTTATTCGACTAAGGAGATGTAGGCGGGGGAAGACCTCGAACCTGACCAGTTAACAAGTATTTGATATAATATTCTATACAGCGCCTCACCCGCCCCCCCATCTCCCCCGAATGTAAATTTTTCAAGGTTCGCATGTATTATGCGCTGCAGGTATTGCCCGAGTGTTGTGTTAACATGTGGCCTGGGAGGGAATGAGGGAGTGAGGGAGAAGGAGGAGAGGGGTGAGAGGGAGGGGTGAGAGGGAGGGGTGAGAGGGAGAAGGGGGGTGAGAGGGAGAAGGAGGGCAAGGAGAGAGGAAGAGAAAGATTACGAGGAAAGGAGAAAGGACAGGGTGGAGAAGGGTGGAGGAGAGGAGAGGGTGGAGGATATAGAAAGAGAGGGAGGATGGAAGGAGAGGAAAGATAGAAAGGGCGAAAGGAGAACGGGGAGGATATAGGAAGAGGGTGGGAGATATAGCAAAAGGAAAGGATATAAGAAGAGGAAAGAGGATATAGGAAGAGGAAAGAGGATATAGAAAGAAGGGGAGGATATAGGAAGAAGGGAAGGATATAGGAAGAAGGGGAGGATATAGGAAGAGGGAGGACATAGGAGGATGAGAGGGCAGAAGCGCCGGAAAAAAAACTCCTGGAATCAGAAATGAGCATTAGTAAAGTCAACACGATGACGCAAAAGATGAAAGATAACGTATCTGCAAAGAGCGCTGCCCGGATGGATCTGGTTTGTGCTACAAGCTAATTAAACGATTTCATTTATGTTTTTACTTATTAATTTATTCATCTATTTATGATCTATTTTCATTTATTGGACGTTTTATTATTTTTATTATTATTATTATCATTATTATTGTTGCTATTATTATTGTTATCTTCTCTAGTTTGCGCACGAGTCGTAAAAAAAAAAGAATTATACACCTAACACATATCTTCATTTCCGTTCATACAAAATGACATGTGTAACACACATACAAACAGGCACCTACACACACATACACACACACAGGCACATACATAGGTACACGCACACACACACATCTACACGTTAACATAATTTCATTCTGCCAAATTTAATGACCAAATACAATTTTCCTTTTGTGTTTCTGGTTATTGCCTGCGAAATACTAAATACTTGATCCATTTGTTGTCTCTGGTTTCCGCCACGCTCCGATTCGCTCATATTCAAGAACACAAAGGGAGTCTCCAACATTCCCAGTCTCTTCTCTAAACGGATGGAGAATTCAACAAAGAGTACGTGTGTTGGGGGGTGGCGGGTATTACAATATAATATTACACGTCCGGCCTTGTTCAAAAGCTGAACAATGAGAGCAAATGAACAATCACACAGGTAAGAGGGCGGGTAGAAGGATCCACACGCAACATTGAGAGCACCTCCCTCCCCCCTCTATTTAAAGATTAACTTTGACCAGTTTTAACTATCCTTCCGTTCTACCATCCTCTCTGAAACCTTTCCTTTAGTACTTCTACGAGTCAACTGCTTTGGCGCAATATTGCCCCAAGGATAGACGATCTGGATAATCCCAACAAAATACTAATGCTGTGAAAAAGAACTCTGGAAAAACTGGAGAAAGAGAATGAAAGGTGAAGACCATGTACACACACACAGGGTGCCCCAAAAAGATCTATTCATTTTTTTTTCCAAATGTCGAATTGATTGGTCCGCTTTATCAGCTATGCCTGGAAAATGGTGGTCATCAGTTTGAACATTTGCGAACACGGAGGGGGAACTAGACCAGAATGGGGAAAAATGACTAAAATTTTCTTTAATTTCAAACTGATGACCACTATTTTCCAAATAATTCGACAACGTTATGAAACATTTCAAAGAGTACATTTTTGGGACACCCTGTGTATGTATACATATCACACTATATATGTAGCTCAAACATAGGCACGCAATACAGACCATGTCTATACTCGTAAGCATCCACGTGTAATAACGAAGTTCATTTTATAAGCATTGCAGCTAACGCCTCTACACCAGAGGGAGGGAGAGAGAGGGAGAGGGAGAGGGAGAGAGAGAGAGAGAGAGAGAGAGAGAGAGAGAGAGAAACTACCGCTCCACCACCATTAACACAACATCACCATTAAAATGTCCCTTCATTTACATACCAACTTTTCTTCCCCCCCCACCAACCCAACCCTTATTCTGCTCCCCCATCTCCCTTCCCCCCTTCACCCTTCCCTCTCACTCTCGACCAGGCTCTCCCATACATCTCCATTCTTTTGCCCCCCTCCACCCCCGTCCCTTCCTCTTCCATCACCCGCCCCTTCTCCCACCTCTCCCCCCCTCCGCCCTCCCCTTCCCACAGCCCCATCTTTCTTCCTCTTCTAAGCGCCTTCACTATACAAAATACCGAACATTTTCAGCTCAGCGGTACCACCACAGAAGGAGAGGGGGAAGTAGGAAAAGAGGAAGAAGATGAAAAAGACCAAAACGATGACGAAGACGACGAAGACGAAAAAGATGACACACAAGACGAAGGAAATGAAGACGACGACAAAGAAGACAAAGAAGACGAAGAAGACGAATAAGATGATGACACACAAGACGACGAAGACGAAGATAAAAAAGAAGAGCACCACGAAGAGCACGAAGACGAAAAAGAGGAGATCCTGCGGCGGACCCACAAGGTTGAGCACTTTCCCCCACTTTCGAGCATGCAAGTGCCACCTATTGGCACATGGGAGTAACACTCGGCTGTCGTCGAACTTTGTAATATGGCGGTGCCGGGGTCAAACGAAGAGTAACCAACCTCTTTTATAGCGTGTCAAAACAATGAACGAGAAGTGAACGCTTCCCAGTCATCGCTTAAGGTCCGATAGGTGCTTAATAATAATTTTTAATAATTAATAATTACTAATTAATAATAATAATGATAATGATACATACATACATACATATACCAAGGCTTTTTCCCCCTTCCAAGGGAGGTAGCCAAAAATGGAAAGGCATAAAAACACTCCCACCCATTTCATCCCTAAAAACACTCCACACCCCTCCCACCCTTCCTCTCATCTGAGCACCTCCTGGATGACGGGTCATCCCTGCACCCTGCCCACCGCCCTGGGTCAGAAGCAGTGTCGCAAGACACAGTACATCCACAGCAAGGCCGCTTCATTTAATCGGCGACCCCCCCTCTTCGTCCCCCTTTGCATATAAGGCGAGGACGGGGAGAAATCCCTTCGGGCTGCGTCAAAATTTACTCACACATACTACCCCACCCCCACCCCCCGCCCATTCCTCCTCATGCAGTCACATCATCATCCATATACAACCATTCTCCACTCACCTCTGTCTTCCGTCCTCTGTCTTCCTTCCTCAACAGACATTCCCCTCTTCACTAAAGCCCCCTTCACCCCATCCATCCACCTCATCCTAGGACGTCCCCTCATGTTCACTCCCTCCACATCTGCCTTCCATACCTCTTTTACTAGTCTTTCTTCACTCATTCTTTCCATGTGTCCAAACCATCCTAATATTCTTTCATCAACCCTATCTCCCAAATCCTTTTTTACCCCTGTTCTCCTCCTCACCTCCTCATTTCTCACTCTATCCAGCCTAGTAACCCCCACCATACTTCTCAGACACCTCATCTCAAACACATTCAAACTCCTTCTCTCTTCTTCTCTTATGTTCCACGTTTCTGCCCCATACAGTGCTGTTGGCACAATCACTCCTTCATACAGTCTCCTCTTCGCATCCATTCCCAAATGTCTATTCTTCATTACACTCTTTAAACCACCAAGGCATTTACTCGCTTCTCTCAATCTACATTCTACCTCCACCTTCACTCCACCTTTTCCTGCTACACTTGCACCCAAGTATCTAAAACTATCCACTTCCTCCAGTCGCTCTCCCTTAATGTTCACTTCCAGTCTACTGCCACTTTCACCCCTTGTACATCTCATCACCTTACTTTTACCCACATGACTAAATATGATAGGTAAGTAAATAAAGTGAAAATACATAAATGAAATTACAAAAATACTAATATCAAGTAAATGAAAAAAAAATATGTATAGGGATCTTACTCTTTTCATTAAAAAACACTAACGACGCGTGTTATGCAAGCAGACACCACGCTTTAACACTGCAGTTAAAAAAAACACACTTCGTGGTTACCCACAAGTCGACATAAAAGTCAAAACGAGCCTGAGAAAAGCCATCACTGTTGGGCAATGATGGAGTCGCCGAGTATCCTAAGAGAAAAACAAAGCCCGTGACATGTACAATGAACTCGAAATTTGACTTATTTTGAGTATTTATATAAAATAATAACAATATTAATAAAACAAAAATGAAAATAAATACATTCTCTCTCTCTCTCTATATATATATATATATATATTATTACCAACAAAGAGGAGGAAAGAGGAGGGACTGAGGGGAAATGAGGGCAAATGGGGGAAAGAAGATCGAGGAAAAAAAGGAAATATTATCATTGTAACCTCCTGATAGGGAGAATTCGCGACTTTAAAGTAAACCATCAAACCGAATCCTTATTATTGCTATTATTATCATTATCTAATACGATTACTATTATTATTCATTATGATTACTATCATTATTATCATTTATACTATCATCATTTATTGCTTATTTATTTACTTGTTTATTATTATTATCATCATTATCATTATTATTATTATTATCATTATTATCATTATTATCATTATTATCATTATTATCATTATTTTTTTTTTTTTTTTTCTTTTTTTTTTTTTTCCCCAAATTTGCCACGAAGGTCTACCAGAACCCCAGAATAAGGAATGAGCTCAGAACACCCGGAACTTGGCTCCCTCCGAGGGGGGGGGGGCAGTAGCCGGAGGGTATTTGTACGGCATCCGGGCCATGCCGGGTGCCTCTTCAGGGACAAGATAGCAAAGACGGAAGAGAAAAAATGACGCACAGCCCCGGACTCGGGACGCTCGGCTGAAGCAGCGCACGACGCGAACACCCGGGAGACGAAGACGAGTTACTTCCGTCCTTTCTTTTTTCTCTTTTTTTACCAAAAAAAAAAAAAAGGGGGGGGGCCGATCCTCCTCTTCGTGTCCAGAACAGCGTCTTCTTACGGCCGTCGCGTGGCCAGAGAAGTGGGGAGAGGGAGAGGGGAGTGAGGGGAGTGAGGTGAATGAGGCGAGTAAGGGGAGAAAGGAGGGGAGAGGGGAGGGGAGAGGGGAGGGGAGAGGGGAGTGGAGAGGGGAGTGAGAGGTGGAGAGAGAGGGGGAGATGGGGAAAAGAGGGAGACGAGTAGGGAAGAGGGGGGGAGTCGAGAAAGTGGCAGGGGGAGAGGAAGATGTGGAAAAGAGGGTGAGACGGGTAGGGAAGAGGGGGGGTCGAGAAAATGGAAGGGGGAGAGGAAGATGTGGAGCTGGGGAGAGGAGAAGGGATAGGGGGCAGAGAGAGGAGAGTTTGAACCAGAAACAAGATAAACGCACAAAGAAGAAGAAAGAAAAGCTGTTGGGGGGGGGGGAAGTAAGGGTTATTTTTTCTTGCGGTCAGGAAGAGCTATATGCCGGCAGCTTCGGAGGAGGGGGATGGGGGCAGGGAGGTGGGAGGAGGTGAGGAGGAGGTGAGGAGGAGGAGGAGGAGGAGGAGGAGGAGGAGGAGGAGGAGGAGAGAGGAGGGGAGGAGGGAAAGGAGGAGAGAGGAGGGGAGGAGGGGAAGGAGGAGGGAGGAGAGGGAAGGAGGAGGAGAAAGGAGGGACGGAGGGAAGGAGGAAGTGGCGAAGTGGAGAAGAGGAAGGAGGGAGCAGGAAGGAGGAAGGAGGAGGAAGGAGGAGAAGGAGGAGGGAGGAGGGGGTGGAGGCAGTTGAGACGGAGGGGGAGAAGGGAAGAGGGGGTGGGGGAGGGTGAGAGGGGGGAAGAAGGTGGGGGAAGGAAGATTTTCTTTTGCCTTACTTATTTGACCAACCAAAGAACAGGGTGTCGGAACTGAAAGCGTTAAAGCTGAATTGCGATAAGGCTGGAGCCATCCTGACCCTTTGTACTGCGAACATAAATATACAAAGCCATCCATGTACTAATGGCTATCTCTCAGAATTTAGGGTCAACATGAATAAAGACCAATTATTAGGATCCCGATTTCAATAGATTCTTTGTGTAAGGAATAGTCCATCTGCAAGGGCTCATTTCATACATCTACATACATACATATGCACCACTATATCTCTCTCTCTCTCTCTCACACACACAATACATATATATATATATATATATATATATAATATATACATCATACATACATATGTACACGTATATAAATAAATACATACACAAACACGTATACACGTATATATATACACAACATACACACACGTATATAAAACAAGCATTTTTTTTTTTGGGGGGGGGGAAGAGATTTCACCCCTTCCGCACCGAGTGGCCCTTTTCCCTTTCCTTGGAATGCCGCCAAGCGATTTTATTCATCTCGGGCGCAGAGGATACTAACATAAGCTACAGGATCCCAACGGGGTATTAGTGTTGGAAATCTCATTTCAAAACCATTTACGTCAAGCAAATATAATTAGTCTATCATCTTTATTCATAATATGCACCGCTCATCAATCTCTACCACCCATTCATGGTCAGAGTGGACATCTTTATCACGGGATTGGTTCAACTTCTGTATCTATATACCAAAAGGTCTCTTCCCCCTTACTGGAGGGGTAGCCAGCCAAGACACGCACTCACCGTCCACCCACATCCAATACCTATTTATTTTCTTTTTAATCTTAGCTCCTTTGTGGATAAAGGGCCATCCCTGGCCCGCCCCACATCTCGGGTCAGAAGTAATGGCGCAAGGCACAGCACATCCACAGCAGGGCCTAACGGTCTAGGCTGGTTTACCCCCACCGATTCATCAGTCTATGATTACTTGGTATCGAAGTTGAACATTTAATAATGAACATTTCAAACTTCATTAAAAGTTTAACATTAATACCAATTAACTACAGTGATTATTCCGTCAATGTTCCCTTGAGTATTGTCTACTCTTTCAGTTTTCTATCGATGCTCCGTTTTCTACCAAGAGAATAGAATAAGTAATGAAAATACAGCAGGAATTGAATTTCGGTGTAGTCCTTAATTGATTAGTCAACATTGCCACGACAAGATTCACAATCACTTCTTCTTCGGGGGAATGAGACTAAAGTGGAGAGCGGGGGGTTTGGGGGTGGGGGGAAGACCGTTTCGTCCGTGACAAGAGAGAAGGGAGAAGCGGGGAGAAGTAGGAGTAGGAGGAAGAGGAGGAAGAGGAGGAAGAGGAGGAGGAAGGGGAGGAAAAGAAGGAGGAGGAGGAAGATGGGACGAGAAGGGGGAGGGAAGGAGGGAGACGGGAGGAGGAAGAGGAGACGAGGAGGAAGAAGAACAGAAGGGAGGGGGAGGGGGAGGAAGAGGAGGAGAAAGAGGAGTAGGACGAGTAGGAGAGGAGTCGGAATAGGAGGAGGAAGAGGAAGTAGTACAACATATACAAGAAAGAGATACATTTTTAACCTTTCTCAAATTTTCATGTCCCTGATTTCGACAAACCCGCCTCAAATTGGGCGAAACGGGCCGAGAGGCCCAATTGGCCCCTGCTCAACGCAAAAATTGAATTGTATCACAATCGCAAAGTTGCGGAACAGTGCACAACCGCTACGTCCGTATTTCTCAACGCGAAGTTGTTAATAAATTTGTGGGACAATCGCACGCTGAAGCCAAATTGGGTTGGCCACTCGGTCGCAGCAGCGGCCATATTGCCCCGCTCAGCGCGCCGGAATGAAAAACGGATTAAAATACAAATTAGCCGCTATCTACGTTGACAAATTACACCGGTACGCGTAGTCGAGTACACAGTGCCAACTCACCCTTACGCCAGACGATTCTCTTCAGGTGAAGGACGGACTTTCCACCTTTTCTTGATGGATCTGTTTTATTTACTTGTTCTCTCATCTTTTTTTTTCTGAGAATAAAAATTTTCCTTTGCCACTAAATATGTTAGTGGAATGCACACTCAATATCTTGTCCATAGCAAAGGAGAGAGAGAGGAGAGAGGAGGCGGGAGAGTGGAAAGAGAATGAGAGAGCGTGTGTCCTTTGTCTACTGCCCATCTCTTTAACCTGATAGCGTCCAGGGCGCGCACGCACACGCACGCACGCGCACCCACACACATTCACACTGTGAAAACACAAAGGAAACCGCTGACAACACTACGGCCATGCTGACTGTTCTTGTCTGATATCTTATCTTCCTCTGTTCCATCCACATGCCACCCACGCACCTGTCAGCATTTGTCAGACATTGTGGGGCTTCGTCGGCTGGGATGCTCACCTGTGGGATCGAATCCTTCCCAGGGGAAGCTTTCGCTAGGGGTGGGAAAGAGTTTCCAGCATGCGAGGACGGCAAAGCAAACGAAGAAACCGTGGCAGTTATCAAACATAAACAAATAAACAAGTAAAAAGACGTAAATAAATTGTCACTGCAGGGCAGGTGGAACTTTGTAGCAATGAAGAAAGAATACAAGAAAAAAAAAGTTAGGAGAGAGGGGGAGGGAGAAGGGAATGGGAGAGGAGAGAGGGAGGAGAGAAGGAGAGAAGGACAGGGAGAGAGGGAGCAGAGAAGGAGGACAGGGAGAGAGGGAGGAGAAAAGGAGGACAGGGAGAGAGGGAGGAGAGGGAGAGGAGAGACAGAGGAGAGACGGAGGAGAGAGGGAGATAGGGAGAGGGAGGAGAGAGGGAGATAGGGAGAGGGAGGAGAGAGGGAGATAGGGAGAGGGAGGAGAGAGGGAGATGGGGAGAGGGAAGAGAGAGGGAGATAGGGAGAGGGAGGAGAAAGGGAGAAAGGAACGATAGAGGAAGGAGAACGGAATAGAGAAGAGAGACAACAGACTGACAGAATGGATCCAGAGCCCAGCCACACCCCCCAACCTCCCAACAGCCGTTACCAGGTCCACGCTCGTTGCAGTAGCCAAAACCCCAAGAATATTCACGAGGAACCACGAAAATGCCGTTAGCAGAGGTCCGCGTGCGCAAGCACACTCTCCGCAGGTCTGCGCGAAGTAGAGTTCGAGAAAGCGAAGTTAATACTTCGCCTCTTCCCTTTCCCGAACCCCTGGGGTGGGGCAGATTGTGACACGTGTTCACACAACTCAAGAGGCTGATTTCTATCTCGATTTTTATTTATTAATTTCGTTTATTTCATTGATTAATTCATTTAATTATTTTCTGCAAATATTACTCAGATGATGTCTCTGCTTATCTGTTTATTTTATTCTATGTATTCGTTTCATTTTATTTTGTAATTCTATTATTATTTTCCCTATCATTATTCTTTTTGGCAATTTTTGTCCCGAGTTCCGTCTGTATTTAGGTCCTTTTCCAAATGCTCATCTGCGGTTGATTCCCTTTTCACAACGTTTGACGACTTGCAGGATTAATTCCTCTTACCTCCAGGCGATTTCATACAGCCTACACTCCTGAGCATCGAAATCATTAACTCTCTTCTGCTCTTTGAATCTTGATTGAATTATTCTGGCTTCCGCCAAGCAATTTCTTTCAACCGGAGCATCTCTCCATGTCCCGGATGAAGAATTACTCTCTCATCTCTCATTCATAGCTATGGATTTCGCAAGCGATGCTTTTCAGATGTCTGGGGCGAACAAGCTCATCAAGCACACTTTTTCCTTCTTCCTTTCCTTGTCCTTCGTTCTAACGACGATTTAATCATTTCGCTACAAGAGACTTCCCGGTTTTCTTCATGTGTGCGTGTGTGTGTGTGTGTGTGTGTGTGTGTGTGTGTGTGTGTGTGTGTGTGTGTGTGTGTACCTGTGTATGTACCTGTGTGTGTAAGTGCCTGTGTGTGCATGCGCGCGCGCGCGCGTGTGTGTGGTGTGTGTGTGTGTGTGTGTGTGTGTGTGTGTGTGTGTGTGTACCTGTGTATGTACCTATGTGTGTAAGTGTCTGTGTGTGTAAGTGTCTGTGTGTGCATGTGCCTGTTTGTGTGTGTGTGTGTGTGTGTGTGTGTGTGTGTGTGTGTGTGTGTGTGTGTGTGTGTGTGTGTGTGTGTATACGTATAAATGAGAGCATGCGCGAACCTTTCATATCAAAAAACATATAAAACATATCTTCTTCCCCAAGCTTCTTCATCTATTATCCCGAGGCCTAGATATCATCAAAGGTGTCTTGATCTAAATCTACACACACGCAACAGACAAAAGATCAGATCCACATAAATATAATGACGTTGTCTACCACAGGGTTCCGGACACGCCAGCGCGTCCCTCCGTGCCTCTTCCTTCCACATAACCCATAATCTTCCCGTTTTGCGAAACAGGATAACGAGTACACCTCTCCGGCCGTCCCCGTTGTTGGTAGGAAAATGGCATGGCTCCACAGCACCCCAATGGGCCTCCTCAGGCGCGTCTTAATTCCTTTTGAGACGTCTTGATAGTCATCGTCTGGAAATGTGGTTAGACAACTTCCGTGTCCTGGCCAACTCGCTACCGACGCCACCTGTGTTGAGCCTATGTCCTGACCGCTGCACTCTCGTATAAACATGAGAATGTGATGTGCCCTGGATATCTACACAAAAATAAAACAAGATCCCATAGATTACAATAAAATACAATATAATAGATAGCTAAATTAATCAATAAATGAAGGATTAGTAAATAAATAAACTGACAAATAAAATGAATATATAATTAATTAGAAAATAATATAGATAAAAAATATTTTCTATACATCAAACTTGATAGAATTAGAAATATAGTTAAGACGAGTATAAACAAAATCCATAGAAACAAGTTACACTTTGTTCTGGCGAGAGAGAGAGAGAGCGAGAGAGAGAGAGAGAGAGAGAGAGAGAGAGAGAGAGAGAGAGAGAGAGAGAGAGAGAGAGAGAGAGAATAAAAAAAAATGGGTCTCGTGGTTATTGCGTAAAAGTTGGAAAATAGGGGTGAGGGACCGTCCGACATGGGAGCACCTGTTGGGGTTGAGGGGAGACGGGGTTGGGACGTGAGGGGACGTGAGGGGAGAGGGGTGGGAAGGGAGAGTGAAAGGACCACAGAGAACGTGCGAAAGAATCTACAGGCAAAGACCGAAAGTAATGGAGAGAGGGAGAGAGAGGGGAGACAGAGGGGAGAGAGGGGGCGAAAGGAGAGCGGGGAGGGAGAAAGGTGGGGGAAAGTGAGGAGGGAGAGAGGAGGGAGGGAGGGAGGGACTGGGGGAGGGAGAGAGGGGAGGGAGAGAGGAGGAGGGAGGGACTGGGGGAGGGAGAAAGGTGGGAGGGAGAGAGGAGGGAGGGAGGGACTGGGAGAGGGAGAGAGGGGAGGGAGAGGCGGGGGGAGGTAGGGAGAGAGAGAAGGAGAAGGAGAGTGGGGAGGGAGGGAGGGGAGGAGAGTGGGGAGGGAGGGAGGGAGGGGAGGGAGAGAGGAGAGGGAGTGTGTGGAGGGAGGGAGACGTAGGGGGAGGGAGAAAGATATTTCCTGTACTATATCACCACCCTCTGTATAGTCAAAATGCTTATTTACGTCAAAACGTTCATTTACGCTTTAATACTAAGGCACATTGGAGTACCTACTTCACTCTATTCAGATGAGGGAGAGGCTCCTCTCCCACGCCCACCACCCCCTCCAAGTGAATATGTGCTCGAACCCATCCGTCCGTTGAATATGAAACGGTGTGGCCTTGAAAAACTAAAGAACCACAGGAAGGCAACAACGCACACTCATATCATTACTGTTGCAATTATTATTATTATTATTTCCATTACAGGCTTTAATATTGTTATCGTTTTTGTTGGTTATTATTGTTTTTATTTTTGTTTTTTTATTATTTTCTTATTGGTTGTATCATCATTATTATCATTATCTTTATTATTTTCAATATTATCGTATACTAAATGATCACACAAACCTCTAGTAGTTCCTATGGTGGTCCTGAACTACACAACCACTATACATAGTACGTCACCAAAAATAAATATTTGAATACACGAATAATCAAAATGTTACATAATGTCCTTCTCTTAAAAAAAAAAGGGAGAACAGGTCCGGTGGTCTAGCGATCCTTCCGGACGGACAACCCCGGACGGTCCCGACGGTGCAACAATAACAAAAGACACTCCCGGCTCACTCCCGGAAGCCCCCGCACCTCCAAACGGCTTTAGTTCCCGGAACTTTTAATGCACTGGATTGTTTTTTCCAGGCACGAAGGTTGGGGTCCCCGGGACACACACTCACAACCTGGCTTGTGGAGGAGCTGCTGGAATCAACAGTACTGTGGAAAGAAGAGGGGAGGAAAAGGAAGAGGAGGAAGAGGAAGGAGGAGGAGAAGGTAAGAAGGAGGGAAGGAGGAAGAGGAGTAGGAACTGTAGAAGGACAGGAAGGAAGGGGACGAGGATGGGGACGGAAACGATAAGGAAGAGTAATAGAGATTGGAGGAGGAAGAAAAGAGGCATGGGGAGGAGGAAGAGGAGTACGCATTGAAGGAGGGGGGAACAGAAAGAGGAGAAAGAGGACCAAGAGGAACAAGATTAGGAAGAAGAGGATGAGAAGGAGAAGGAGGAGGAGGGGGAGGAGGAGGAGGAGGAGGAGGAGGAGGAGGATGGTGGAAGGAGAACCTTTATTTATCCGCGTTATTCAATTATGTTTTTATTTACATACAGTTGATCGTCAACAACGAATAATCCCTACGGTCCTCCAGCGACTGCTTGCGAGATGACCAGCCGTCCTTTATGTTGTTTATATTATGACTTTTACATACGTCCTTCAATCGCACTAAGGTTTCCTAAGCCCAGTAACTACGAAGACATAATGCCTTAGGACACTTCCCCCCCAGAAAAAAGGGGAAAAGGGAGAGAAAGGGTGATTGAGAGGGGGAGACAGACAGAGAGAGAGGGAGGGAGAGAGCGGGAGGGAGAGAGAGGGAGGGAGGGAGGGAGGGAGGGAGAGGGAGGGAGGGAGAGAGAAAGAGAGAGAAAGAGAGAGAGAGGGAGGGAGAGAGGGAGAGAGGAAGGGAGAGAGAGAGGGAGAGAGGAAGAGAGAGAGAGAGGAAGAGAGAGAGAGGGAGAGAGGACGAGAGAGAGAGGGGGGGGAGAGGGAGGGAGGGAGGGAGAGGGAGGAGAGGAAAGAGAGGGGGAGAGAAAAAGAATCTTAAACATTATATATATATATATATATATATATATATATACATATATATAGAGAGAGAGAGAGAGAGAGAGAGAGAGAGAGAGAGAGAGAGAGAGAGAGAGAGAGAGAGAGAGAGGGGAAACAATTATATATACCTGTATAAATATATATATATATATATATATATATAAATATATATATATATATATATATATATATATATATATATATATAGAGAGAGAGAGAGAGAGAGAGAGAGAGAGAGAGAGAGAAGCGAGCCCCAAGCGTCGGAGAGCAAACTTCACTCTTCCAGGAGACAAAGAGCGCGAATGAGGCTTCCGGTCTTCATCACGGGAGGTTCATCGTCTCGATCCCGGTCCGGACATCTTCGAGGATGACGCGTAACTTCTTGCCCTCGGGAGAGGATGAGGGAGCTCCGACTTGGGAAAAAGCGTCATGAGAACTAGAGGCCAAAACTTTGGGTGAATGGGGGGACGGGTATGGGGGAGCAAGTGAAGTGGGGGGGGAGAGTGGGGCATAAGTTTAGGAGGGGCAACAAATGAATAAAAAATATATATATAATAATAATACTTTCTTCGTGCTCGTGACAAGCAAAATGTGGTAGGTGAAGATGGTGGTAGTGGTGGTTGTGGTTGTGGTGGTGGTGGTGGCGATGAGGAAAAAGGGTCATCAACATAGGTATCGACCACTCAACCTACAGAAGCCTTCATTTGGGTAATGATCCCAGGCCGGCCGGACCTGGAGGGTCTCATCATCACCACTGCATGTATGCATGCATACATACTGTAGCTTTGTGCATGAGTGTGTATATGCTCGCCGTCTTCTCTCTCTCTCTCTCTCTCTCTCTCTCTCTCTCTCTCTCTCTCTCTCTCTCTCTCTGATATGTAAGTGTGTGTGTGTGTGTGTGTGTGTGTGTGTGTGTGTGTGTGCGTGTGTGTGCGCACGCGTGCGCATGTGTGTTTGCGTGCATGTGTGTGTGTGCGTGAATAGCATACAGAAACGTATGAACACACATTTGCACAATAAAACAGAGAAAAATAGTCTGTCGAGGCCAATGACAGACGAATATTGACAAACGAACAATCAAACAGACATCGGGAGAACAAAACTATAAAATGGCCGTGTGCTTTGCTATAAAAAGGCATAAATTAATAATCGCCGCTTTGTGAAGCTCCAGCGGACTTCAAAGGGGACGAACGGGGTGGTGGGAAGGGAGGCGAGCCTGGCAGGGCGGCGCGGCGCTCGAGCTCACGGGACGAACAGGCACTGACGGGAGGCTGCCCGCGGAGTCGCGAAGGCGAGGAGAGGATAAGGAGAGGGTGAAGAGAGGGCAAGGAGAGGGTGAAGAGAGGGCAAGGAGAGGGTGAAGAGAGGGCAAGGAGAGGGTGAAGAGAGGGCAAGGAGAGGGTGAAGAGAGAGTAATGAGAGGGTAAAGAGTAATGAGAGGGCAAGGAGAGGGTGAAGAGAGAGTAATGAGAGGGCAAGGAGAGGATAAGGAGAGGATATGGAGAGGGTAAGGACAGGATAAGGAGAGGATAAGGAGAGGGTGAGGAGAGGGTGAGGAGAGGATAAGGAGAGGGTAAGGACAGGATAAGGAGAGGGTGAGGAGAGGAGAAGGAGAGGGTGAGGAGAGGAGAAGGAGAGGGTAAGGAAAGGAGAAGGAGAGGGTAAGGAGAGGGTAAGGTGAGGATAAGGAGAGGGTAAGGAGAGGGTAAGGAGAGGGTAAGGAGAGGGTGAGGAGAGGGTAAGGAGAGGGTAAGGAGAGGGTAAGGAGAGGGTGAGGAGAGGGTAAAGAAAGGGTGAAGAGAGGGTGAAGAGAGGGTGAGGAGAGGATAAAGAAAGGATAAGGAGAGGGAAAGGATAAGGAGAGGGAAAGGATAAGGAGAGGCAAGGAGAGGGTATGGAGAAGGTGAAGAGAGGATAAGGAGAGGGTAAAGAGAGGATATGGAAA
The DNA here is from genome assembly GCF_046742065.1 of Oratosquilla oratoria. Lineage (NCBI taxonomy): Eukaryota > Metazoa > Arthropoda > Malacostraca > Stomatopoda > Squillidae > Oratosquilla > Oratosquilla oratoria. Next base: position 15,436,906 of record NC_134811.1, read on the forward strand.
GGGTAAAGAGAGAGTAAGGAGAGGGTAAGGAGAGGGTGAGGAGAGGGTGGAAAGAGGGTAAGGAGAGGGTAAGGAGAGGGTAAAGAGGGGAAACATGTTAAAACGTGGGCGAGTGGCTTTGTGGTGATAAGGAGATAATGTACAACACTAATTAGGGGGAGGGCGCAGACAAAGAAAGAAAGGAGAGAGGGGGAGAGAAGGAAGGAGGGAAAGGTAGAGAGAGGGAAAGAGGGAGAGAGAGGAAATAGAGAGGAAAGAGAGGAAAGAGATAGGGGAGAGAGAGGGGGAGAGGGAGAGAGAGGGGGGAGAGGGGGAGAGGGAGAGAGGGAGAGAGAGGTAGGAAGAGAGAGAGAGGGAGAGAGAGGGAGAGAGAGGGAGAGAGAGGGAGTAAGAGAGGGATAGAATTGACATAGCAAATGACATTTTCCCCCTATTCGTACACGGCTAATCACGTGTTATTCTTGCTTTATCTGTCGGCTGAGTGCCATCGTATGCAAACTACCAACGTATTTAACAATAGCGTTAATCTTTCCGTCTTCCTCCGAAGGGAAGTCGTCCGCTCCTTGACGTATACGCGGACCTGACCTCAGTTGACCAAAGGCGTTCGCTAGAATGAGGATGGAGTTCATCGAGATCTCCTTAATTTCGTTCAGTTGAACAAGAAGAACAAAAACAACTGTCGAGGCCACGCTATACGGATTCCGTCGGATTCCGTCAGATTCCGTCGATTTCCGCGCCGCTTTCGCTCCCGCCAAACATTATGATAATTCTCTGCCCAATAACCGACGCTCCGGTCCGCCTCCTCCTCCTCCTCTCCCCCCTCCACATTCTCCTTCTCCTCCTCTTCCACCGCCATCACTACCACCTCCCCGTACCACTACCAACTCTTCCTCCACCTCTTTCACCAGCACCTCCTCCGCACCTTCACCACCTATTCCTCCACCACCAACACCACCCAATCTCTTTCTCCATCACTATCACCTTCATCACCACCACCTTCCTCCACCACAACCATTTCTTCATCACCACCGCCTCTGTCGCTTTCTACTTCACTACTTCTCCTCCTCCTCCTCCTTCAACACCACCACTAACACCTACTATAACACCACCTGGCGCTGGTTATACATAGTCTACATACCACCACCTGCTGCTACTACTACTACTACTACTATTACTACAACACCACTTACTACTATTACTACCACTATTATAACACTACTTCTTCTATATCACATCCTTTTCCTTCCCCACAACCACCACCACCTTTTCCTAAACCTCCTCCTCTTCCTCTTCCTCCTTCTCCTTCTCCTCCTCCTCCTCCTCCACCCCCCGCGACGATAAAGATCCGGGAGCAGCAGCAACAGCAGCAGCAGCAGAGGGCCAATATTGCCGGAACATTAATATTTACAAATTGGCAGATAAAAGTGCGCCAATGGTTTGAAACTGCCCTCGCCCAACACTGCATCCCAATACCGCAACAATCTATCGCTCCACAGCGCCGCGCCAGATTCTCCCCCCCCATCCCCCCGCCTCCTACCTCTCCCCCACCCCTGACCTCCCACCCCGCCTAAAGGACCAGGAATAATAAAAACCGCAAACGACACTATGTCTAGACCGACAGAGAAGGGGGAGGGAGGAAGGAGGATTAGGAAGGAAGGAGGATTAGGGAGGAAGGAGGATTAGGGAGGAAGGAGGATTGGGGAGGAAGGAGGATTGGGGAGGAAGGAGGGGAGGAGGGGAGGGAGGATGAGGGGGAGGGAGGAAGAGGGGGAGGGAGGAAGAGGGGGAGGGAGGAGGGGGAGGGAAGAGGGGGAGGGAGGAGGGGGAGGGAGGGAGGAGGGGGAGGGAGGGAGGAGAGGGAGGAGGGGGAGGGAGGGAGGAGGGGGAGGGAGGAGGGGGAGGGAGGGAGGAGGGGGAGGGAGGATGAGGGGAGGAGGGAAGAGGGGGATAGGGAGGAGGGGAGGAAGGAGGGGGATAGGGAGGCGTGGGAGGGAGGAGAGGGATAGGGAGGAGGGAAGAGGGAAGAGGGAGAAGGAGAGGGAAGAGGGAGAAGGAGAGGGAAGAGGGAGAAGGAGAGGGAAGAGGGAGAAGGAGAGGGAAGAGGGAGAAGGAGAGGGAAGAGGGAGAAGGAGAGGGAGGAGGAGGTAGAGGGAGGAGGGAGAGGGAGGAGGGGAGGGAGGAGGGGAGGGAGGAGTGGGAGGGATGAGGGGGAGGGAGGAGGGGAGGGATGAGGGGAGGGAGAATAGAGAGGGCGAAGGATGGGGAAGGGGGAGGCCACGTCTGCACATTAAAACACACACACACGCACTCAAACACGGCCCACGCTCGTACAGGCACACACAACCTCACACGCAATCCCCAAACATGGCGACCACCTTGAGTGGGTATTTTGGTGACTCGTAACACAAAGACGTGAATTACCCTCGGGCCGAATTGGAGGACAATTTCGCGCGGATACGTCCTCCGTGACGAGACGGAGATGAGGACGAGGTGGCCCAAGAGTCCCTCTGTTCCCGTCTCCGGCACTCCGGGGGCGCGATAAAACGAGGAGGAAGTGCGTTACACAGCGCGCAGGGCGAGGTGCGGGAGACATAGCTAAAGGATAAGAGACCCAACGAGGGAGTGGTGGGGTGGAAGGAGGAGGTGGGGAAGGTGGGGAAGGTGGAGAAGGGGAGGTGGAGAAGGAGACGATAGGAAGGAAAAGGAGTATGAGGAGAGAGGAGAGGAGGTGAAGGAGGTAGAAGTGAAGGGGGAGGAGGAAGAGGAGCTAAAGGAGGTAGAAGAAAAGGGGAGAAGGGAGAGAAGGAGGGGAGGAGGAAGAGGAGGCGGAAGAGGAGGAGGAAGAGGAGGAGGAGGAGGAAGAAGAGAAGGAGAAAGGAAAGGAGAAGGAGAAGAAGGAGAAGATGGAGAAGAGATGGAGGAGGAAGAAGGACAGGGGCGGGGCAGGAGACTGATGAAGAAGGAGGGGGATGAGGAAACAAGAGGAAAGAGAGGAAACAGGAGGAACCAGAGGAGTAAGAGAGAGAGGAGTGGTGAATGAGACTTTCCCCTTTAGCGCCCGTGGCTCCCTCTCCCTCCACGTTTGTGTGGAGTGGTGTGGAGTGGAGGAAATAGAAAGAGGGGACGAGGCGGGTGAAAAGGGGAGGAAGGAGAAGCAAACAGAAAACAGGCAATAGAGCGATCAGGAAGAAAGATGTGGAGAAGAGATCATGTGCGTCAAATGCGCACACACACATACACACACTCACACACATATATGTACACGCACACACACACACACACACACACACACACACACACACGCACACACACAATTTATATTTATATATACAACCACATCCACTCGTTTTCCCCGAGTGCAAAGAACGAATAGTTCCACTTGATTGGAAAAGGATAGAATGTAAATACAATATAAATGTAAAGTTCTGATCATATAGATAACACGGGGCTTACACAACCTAGGCTAAGTCTCAGTCTTAGTATCAGGCTAAGTCACAGTCTTAGGCTAAGTCATTGTCTCAGGCTAAGTCACAGTCTCAGGCTAAGTCATAGTCTCAGGCTAAGTCATAGTCTCTGGCTAAGTCATAGTCTCAGGCTAAGTCATAGTCTCAGGCTAAGTCGTAGTCTTAGGCTAAGTCACAGTCTGGATAAGTCATAGTGTCAGTCTAAGTCTCTGTCTCAGGCTAAGTCTCAGTCTCAGGCTAAGTTTCAGTCTCAGGCTAAGTCTCAGTCTCAGGCTAAGTCTCAGTCTCAGGCTAAGTCTCAGTCTCAGGCTAAGTCTCAGTCTCAGGCTAAGTCTCAGTCTCAGGCTAAGTCTCAGTCTCAGGCTAAGTCTCAGTCTCAGGCTAAAGTCTCTGTCTCAGACTAAGCCTCTGTCCCAGGCTGAGTCTCTCTCACTGATATAGCAGGTTCAAGTATCGACTTTCCAAACTTGACAACTAAAGAATGTTTAAATTCCTTCTCCAACACACATCCGAACAACGGTGAGATTAGGAATCCTCCTTCCGCTTCCCAAATGGCCGAAAAAAACAACTACAGCAAAGTCGTGAAAATGGAGGGAGTTTGAACACTTGTGTATGCATGCATGTTTACACTGATGTATACACGTCTGTATTTATGCGCGTCTGTATGTTTGTATGATGTATGATGTGTGTGTACGTATGTATATATATGAGAGAAATACGCTAATGGCAGCGACATGTATATATATGAATATGTGGGTTTTTGTATTCATGTACTCAAACAAGTTTGTATGCACATATGTATATCTATGATCATATGCACACACGCATACAATTATTCATGTATATATGTATGTATGTGTTTATGTATATACATGTTTTTATTCATGAATACATGCATGCATACGTTTCCCATATAGAGAGGATTTTCCCCCAAAGGGAGGGGTGGCCGACCATCCGTTTGCGAAGTCAAGGTTCTCGCCCCCTTGTTGATGTGTGGACGGTCATCATCTCGCCATCAGCAGCAACGCTAATCGCATTTCCAATAGCTGGGGGAGGAACAAGAGATTCGCTCGTAAACTCAAACCCCCTTCAAGACAAAAGGGAGACCATCTTCAACACAAGGGAGAGAAACATCTTTACCCTCGTCATATGCATGGTGGTGGAGGCTGTGGTGGAGGTGGTGATGAAGGTCGAGGTAGAGATTGTGAGGGTGGTGGTGGTGGTGGTGGTGGTGGTGGTGGTGGTGAAGGTGGTGGTGGACGGGGGAGCGGGGAATTGAGAGTTTGCGAATGGGTCAGAAGCATCGGAAAACCATTTGAGACTTATTTCAAGTTAGGTCAATGCATCTCCCCCCCTCTCCCCTCTCTCTGACTCTCTCTCTCTCTCTCTGCCTCTCTCTGTAGTCCAACATGAAGCCCCGACTGGCAGACAACTGAAGAGACGGACGGAGACGGAGGGAGACAGACACTCATTCACTCACTCACTCACTCACTCAGACACACACTCAGACAGACACACACACACACACACACACATACGAGATGCATACCGAGGGCAACGAGTCTGTCACGCCCCCGGCGCAAGCGTAAAAGGGTGCGTTAGGATTCAGGACAGGTGCGTCCAAATTGGACTGAAGGGTCTGGGGTGGCCGCGCCCTCGGGAGGGGTCCATCCGTCGCGCGTATTAGACGCACCTCTCCCCCGAACATGAACGCGCATGTGCCGCATCAAGTGGATGTTCCGAGTGCTGGACGAAGCGTTGCATGCGTGATGAGGGGCCGGTGAAGTGCAATTGTATGGGGAGGAGTGATGTGCATTAGTGGGTAGTAGGGAGGTTGTTGGGGTGGAACATGGGGGGGTGAGGGCATGGAGCGGGGTCGAGTATAATGGAATGTGTAGGAGCATTGGAACGTATGAAAGAGCATAATGGAGCATAACAGAGCATGGGTAAGCATAGAGAAGTATAAAAGATCATACTTGAGCATAACGGAACATGGAGGTGCTTACAGTAGAAGAGCATGAAAGAGCATAGAGGAACATAACGGAACGTGTAGAGGCATACGGTAGAGGAGCACGAAAGAGCATACAGGAGCATAACGAAGCATAACGGTACATGGAGGAGAACAGAGAAGCATGAAAGAGCGTACTGGTGAATAATGAAGCATGAAGGAGAAGGGAGAACGCTGTGAATGTCTTTTTTTTGTGATATTTTCTATTCTAAAGGCAGAGGAAGCAGGACGCTGGGGGTCGAACACGGGCAAATGAATGTCTCCGTCGACCTTCGGTCCCATCTATACTAAGATCAACTTCAGTCGAACGAAAAAAAAGCAAATAAGTAATAAATTAATAAATAAAATAAAATAAAAAAGAAGAAAAGTGAGTGTGTTTCTGTCCTTAAAACGGGTATAAAAGCCAAAATACATCGCATGTTGCAGGGAGTTCTAGAGTAATGAGATGCCTATCTCTTTACACCTGGGGGACTGGTGATCTGAACGCGTGTGAGCGTGTAAGGGGGTATGTACCGGGACTTATAACACATTGGAAGTTAAACTTTAAATACGGAATTTTGAGTTAAAGTTAATTTTTCAAAGTTAAGTTGAACGATATAGGGTCCTAGAGCCATAACCATACACGAAGGGTCCCCAATGAAAAATAGGGAGGTGAGAGACGTGGGCGGGTGCTAGAATTAGGGAAGAAGAGGCAAAGTGGGAGCAAAAGGGATGGGGGAGTAGGGTGGAAGCCTGTTGGCCGAAGGGGGTGGTTGGGCGTGGAGGGGAGGGCGTGGAGGGGAGGGAGTGGAGGGGAGGGCGCGCACAAACAAATGCCGATGTCGCCTCACAATGGGATTATTCAGTTAAACATGCATACCACTTTTAATGACATTTCAACTTAATCCAAAATGGTAATTGTAAGCTCACAATGTTGCAGGCTGTGTATATATTAACGAGCGTTTGGTGTGCGTGCGTGCGTGTGCTTCCGTTGTTGTGTTTATGAATGTGAAACGATTGTATGCGCAACGACTATACTGTATGTGCGAGTGTCCGTGTCTTTGTGTGTGTGTGTGTGTGTGTGTGTGTGTGTGTGTGTGTGTGTGTGTGTGTGTGTGTATGTGTGTATGTGTGTGTGTGTTCGTGTATTTTTGTGTGTATATATAATCACACGCATACACACAAACACACAGACGCAAACATACACACGCACATAAACAATCACACGATATTCTACATCTAGGGCATTGATATACATTAGCCTATTAATCTACATATAGATCACTTACGAAGTAAAAAGCAATGTATAGTTTGAACTGAATTAAAGCAATTGCTATATCACGCTGGTGGCATAATTAGAAACGTGCCGTTCTCGCACTCAGTCGCGGGTTCGAGTCCCGCGGACTTCCAATTCCCAGCAGTGACTGTTACCTGCCTCAACAGTTTACGAAGCGCATAAGGCAAAGGCGATGGATTCGGCCGCAGCTGCTCAGCGCCTCCTAGCGTAGGCTCCTCACCTTCACCACCACTGTCATGATGATCTACTATATCTCTTTCCCAGAGGTGACCACGACAAGGATGACCAACATGCCCTCGTTACTTCCGATTCTGGTGACTGCGTTAGTTAATCTGATCAGAATTGTAGTTAATATGCCGGTTAGCAGAGTACATTCTGTGTAATCAATTACCGGTGTGCACCAGCATTACTAACAATATTACCAGTGAACGGGCGATTTACTGTACAATACCAGAGTTTAAGGCTAATCGATGCGTGCGTGCGTGTGTGTGTGTGTGTGTGTGTGCGCGCGCTCTTGTGTGTGTGCGGTAGAAACAGAAATGTAGAGATAAAGAGAGAAAGAAAAAGAAAGCAAGAGAAAGATACAGAAAGAAAGTGATAAAGAAAGATGGAGATAGAAAGGGGCAGATAGAGAGAAAATTAGAGAGGGAGAGCAAGAGGAACAAGGAGGGGAGGAAGAGAAGGAGGGGGAGGAAGAGGATGAGGGTGAGGGAGAGGGAGAAAGAGAGAGGGAGGGGGAGGGAGAGAGAGAGGGAGGGGGGAGAGAGAGAGAGAGAGAGAGAGAGAGAGAGAGAGAGAGAGAGAGAGAGAGAGAGAGAGAGAGAGAGAGAGAGAGAGAGAGAGAGAGAGAGAGGGAGGAGGGATAGAGGAGGGAGAGGAGGGAAAGAGAGAGGAGGGAAAGAGAGAGGAGGGAAAGAGAGAGGAGGGAAAGAGAAAGGAGGGAAAGAGAGAGAGAAAGGAGGGAAAGAGAGAGAGGGGAGGGGAGGAGAGGGAGAGAGTGAGAGAGAGAGAGAGAGAGAGAGAGAGAGAGAGAGAGAGAGAGAGAGAGAGGAGAGAGAGAGAGAGAGGAGAGAGAGAGAGAGAGAGAGGAGAGAGAGAGAGAGAGGAGAGAGAGAGAGAGAGGAGAGAGAGAGAGAGAGGAGAGAGAGAGAGAGGAGAGAGAGAGAGAGAGAGAGAGAGAGAGAGAGAGAGGAGAGAGAGAGGGGAGAGAGAGAGGGGGGAGAGAGAGAGGAGAGAGAGGGGGGAGAGAGAGAGAGAGAGAGAGAGAGGAGAGAGAGAGAGGAGAGAGAGAGAGAGGAGAGAGAGAGAGGAAGAGGCAGAGGGAGGAGGGAGAGGAAAAGAGAGAGGGAGGAGACAAAGAGAGGTACATTTCCAGACTCACTCATTGCTGTAACAGTGACCAATTTGAACACACCCTAATACTATCACGTACACAGGTACCTACGTTAGTGGTGAACCAACATCGACCCTCACGGCGTCAGGATGATGTCACCACGCCCCGTTAGGGACGAGTGACGCCGCCCTAACGCCAGGGGTATATTTGGACCCACACCCTCGCCGTAGCCATCTGCCTGTCGCCCTCACCCGTCGCCAGCTGCCTGTCGACCCTTATCCACCGCCAGCTGCCCGTCCCCTTTACCACAAGAAACAGATGTACAAGTTGTACATTTCTGTACGACACATGCTTGCTATATATTGCTTTCTACCACCTGGGACTGGGTCATCCTCGTCTAAAACCATCTGTAAGTGCGGAGTGAACCACCTGCATCCATCTCCCAGCTGGCACGAGAGACTTCCAGACGGAAGTTTTTGCTCCCAGCTGGTTGCAACACCATCCAAGAGACGCTCATGGACTCCATCTGTACCCAACTTGTTCCAAATCCGGATTTCCGAGCGGACGGACAGCAACTTGAAGCAGCCCGAGATAATCCCAACACAGCACAGCACAGCACCCCGGGACAAAACAGCACAACGTCGCACCCCACAACACGACAGAGCACGTCACAGCACTCACGTCAAAGCCTCTTCACAGAACCGAAACGACCAATCCCCAACCACGGCATTTGCAAATAAAATCCTCTTGCTACATTTAGCTGCAGTCCGATTTTCAATGCAAAGTAGGGAGAGGAAAGCCGGGGAACGACGAGTGCAGGTGTGCAGGCGTGGTTACACAGTCCGTCCTGGTCCCTATGGACAGGTAAGGGCAGGGTGGGCAAAAGAGGGCAACCACAGATGGGGTCACACTGCTACTAGGTACTTAAGGGATCCACAGATAAGCTGTTTGCTCCCATTACTCTCGTGCGCGCGTGTGTGTACGCGTGTGTGTACGTATGCGTTTGAGTGTGCGTTTGGGGGGGAGGGAGAAAGCAGGAACTGGTGACAACTGAACATACTTGGTCACAAACTTTGAGCCACTACTGTTTCTACCACATCATAATATTTCTTATTTAATCCTCAATATTTTTCAACCGTCCATGGTGTTTTCTTTGGGTCATATTAATGATTCCACATCATCATTCGCCCCCCCTCCAACTATCCCGCAAAAACTCGAACGTGCACGTACCTCCCTCCCCAACCTTCTCCCTTCACATACTTTCTATCAACACATATGGGTGTTGATAGAAATAGAGATGAGCAAGATGGGAAGAAATGTGAGAAGGGAAGAGAGCGAGGGGAAGTGAAATTGAAGGGGGAAGGGGGAAGGGGGAATTGGGGAAGGGGGAATTGGGGAAGGGGGAATTGGGGAAGGGAGAAGGGGGAATTGGGGAAGGGGGGAAGGAGGAATTGGTGGAAGGGGGGAAGGGGGAATTGGGGAAGGGGGAATTGGGGAAGGGGGAATTGGGGAAGGGGGAATTGGGGAAGGGGGAAAGGGGAAGGAGGGAAGGGGGGATTGGAGGAAGGGGGAAGAGGGGAAGGAGATTCTCAACCACCAGAAAACCGGTCACGATAACCGGTTCGGACCGTAAATTCTTTAGTGAAGAGACGTTTGCGGCGATGCCTGGAAACGGCGAGTGTATAATTCCAAACCCTCACCTACCCTTTTCCTTAGGTTACTGCTGTCGTCAGGTGATTTTATTCACCTTGTTCCCGAAGGTGCGAGTCTCTCCAGGCTATAGGGTGCAGTGCGACCTTGACACGCGCTACGAACGTTCTGGAATCCGGGTCGGAAGCCACAAATATCCGGGCTATATCCGGGATGACCCAAGTCGACCTCAGATGCTGAATCTTCCTCCTTTCCATTCCCGGTCAACTCGAATAGAGATATTTTTTCCCCCTTTCAATACTTATGACAGACTCTGTACACTGGAAACGCGAATTCATTTTTCATCTTGCGGGATTTTTAATTTATTTTTATTCTATCCTACCTATCCTTTCTCTGACCCACCCTCCCACCTCAACTAGCCCTATTCCTATCCATTCGCTTTCTGTCCACCACCGCCACTAACCACCATTATCACCACCGCCATTACCACAACATGCAAGGTATCAGATATCATATGGCAGCGGAGCGCGGTTGTCCACAAGGATAGAAGCGATGATAAACTACAGTCCATAACAACAATAACAACCATCACCCCCACCCCCATCCACCCCCACCTATCATCACCGCTACCCATCACGCCTACCCCCACCTAACCTACCACCATCCCCCCAACCACCCCCACCTACCACCACCACCACCAACTACCATAAGCCCCCAACCACCCCACCTACCACCTTTCCAACCACCCCCACCTACCACCATCCCCCAACCACCACCACCTACCACCATCCCCACCTACCATCTACCACCACCACCATCACTATCCCCTTCCCTCAGTCTTGGCATCTCTCTCTACGTCGTCTTTGGTCTTTTTAGAAAGTTGTGTCATCCTTCCTCTCGCCCTTCCCGTACCTCTGCGTCTCCCTCCCTCTTTCCTCTACCTCTAACATTCCTCCACCTTCTCCCTAATCGTACACCTTTTGTGTTTCCTCTTCCTCTCAACTCCCAACCACACTCCCGACTCTCAACCACACTCCCGACTCCCAACCACACTCCCGACTCCCAACCACACTCCCGACTCCCAACCACACTCCCGACTCCCAACCACACTCCCGACTCCCAACCACACTCCCGACTCCCAACCACACTCCCGACTCCCAACCACACTCCCGACTCCCAACCACACTCCCGACTCCCAACCACACTCCCGACTCCCAACCACACTCCCGACTCCCAACCACACTCCCGACTCCCAACCACACTCCCGACTCCCAACCACACTCCCGACTCCCAACCACACTCCCGACTCCCAACCACACTCCCGACTCCCAACCACACTCCCGACTCCCAACCACACTCCCGACTCCCAACCACACTCCCGACTCCCAACCACACTCCCGACTCCCAACCACACTCCCGACTCCCAACCACACTCCCGACTCCCAACCACACTCCCGACTCCCAACCACACTCCCGACTCCCAACCACACTCCCGACTCCCAACCACACTCCCGACTCCCAACCACACTCCCGACTCCCAACCACACTCCCAACTACACTTCCGACTCCTAACCACACTCCCGACTCCTGTTTCTCTTATTTTTCCTTTCTCTCCCTCCCAACCTCCCTTCCTACTCCTTTAACTATGCTTTTCCTCCTCCTCCTCCTACTACTCGATTTGTCCTCCTTATTTTTCTAATCACCCACACCTCCACAACATCCTATCGTCAACCCAAGCTCCCTCTTCCCTCTTCCCTCTCGCGACTCTCCTTCCTCCTTCCTAATCTCCCCGGCACTAATCCCTCCTCCCCTCCACCTCACTATTTCTCATCAACTTCCCCACTCTATTTCTTACCCCTCTTTGCCTCTTACTCCCGCCTCTCTGCCTCTTACTCCCGCCTCTCTGCCTCTTACTCCCGCCTCTCTGCCTCTTACTCCCGCCTCTCTGCCTCTTACTACCCCCTCTCTGCCTCTTACTCCCCCTTCTCTGCCTCTTACTCCCCCTCTCTGCCTCTTACTCCCCCGTCTCAGCCCTTTTATTCCCCGTGTCACCCTCTTACTCCCCGTTTCGGCCTCTTACTCCCCCATCTCTGCCTCTTACTCCCTCTCTCTCCCTCTTATTACCCATCCCTTCACCTCCACCTCCCTTACAATATCACCCTTTCCGCGCTTTGAATCCTTCCACCCCCACCCCCCCACACTTCCTCTTGCTCAGCCCCCTTTGTCTCCATGTATTTCCTCTTCCACTCCTCTCCTCTGCTCTTGTTCCCACCTCCTCCTCCTCCCCCCATCCCCACATTTGCTTCCTCCTCTTCCTCCTCTCCCTACTCTTACTTCTTGTTTCTTCCCCTCCTCCTCTATCCCGTCGGCATCACTTCTCTCCCCTCATTTCTCCCCCTCCCCCCTCCATCCCCTCTGCATCCCCTCCCTCGTCACCATTTCTCCCCCTCCCCCCTCCATCCCCTCGGAACCATTTCTCCTCCTCTCCCCTCTATCCTCTCAGTATCACTCCCTCCCTCCTCTCCTTCCCTCGGCATCGCTTCTCCTCATTCCCCCCCTCCGTCGCCCCCCTCCCCCCCGGGTCCCCCCGCGAACGTGGCATTCGCACCAATAGGATTACTTAAAAGTATCTCAATCGATCGTCGGGATACGGATTAATAACACAGCAGTCGTACTCGGCGGGCACGTACGCGATACCTCACGTTCAGCACACCCTAGTCGTAGCCACAGATCTTATACACACATGCAACAACACTCCAATTCTGTGGGAACGTATACTACACACATCACATCTGCAGCACACCCATAACGTTGTGTGTAGTACTGGAAACATTATACACACACACACACACACACAAATTGGATGAGGCAACAGTGTGTGCAAAAACTATACAAGAATTTAAGAACAAACTAGGTGCTGAAAGGTACAAAGACGGGTCACTACGAGCATAGCTCTCTTCCCGTATAATACAATTAAGGAAATACACACACACACACACACACACACACACACACACACACACACACACGCACGCACGCACACAGTATCACCCATAGATCGGTCATATATGAGCTCTGAGCTCTCTTTCGGGAGAAAAAAAAACTGTCGATCACGAGTTCAACACGTGATCCAAGACCATGATGAATCACACATATAAACACACACACTAACACGCACGCACAGTAACACTAACAAACACGCTTAAATAAATCATACCATCAGTGTTATGACTGTTGTATGGCTTCTAATACCTGTACATTTATCAAGATTTCCATTTCATAATAGTACGAACGTTTATCATTCATGAAAAACAGTTTATTTTTTCGCAAACCGCAAGACAGCCTCGCAATCCAGGTAACAATGCCTTTGTAAAACCCATCCTTCTTTCCAGACTTGCTCTTCCTGGAACCGCAATTCAAACTGGAATCCACCCCCGAGGATCTCCGGTCCCTGGACAATGACTCCCCTTCCTCCTTCGTCCCCTCTTCGTCGCCCGCGATTCCATCAACCATACAGTTTGTTAAGTATTTCCGGAGTTTCCAGCAACCCTCCCTCCCTCCCTGCTGGACAGAGATGCAACGCAGCCCAGACAATGGACGTTCTCATTAGTCTACGGGAGGAAGAAGAGGAAGAAGAGGAGGAAGAGGAAGAAGAAAGAAGAGGAGGAGGAAGAGGAAGAGAAGAAAGAAGAAGAGGAGGAGGAAGAGGAAGAGAAGAAAGAAGAAGAGGAGGAGGAGGAGGAAGAGGAAGAAGAGTAAAGCTAACAAGAAGAGCATAAATAGGAAGAAGAGGTAGGTGCATGAAGAAGAGCAAAATGAGGAAGAGGAAGAAAAAGAGAAAGAAGAGGAAAAGTAGTAGTAGTAGTAGTAGTAGTAGTAGTAATAGTAGTAGTCCCGAAGACAAAAGCATGCACAAACTAAAAAAAATTTGTTTGTATAAATATGTATATATATATAATAAATAAATATACCCGTTAAAAAATTAGGCAGATACACAAACACACTCTCTCTCTCTCTCTCTCTCTCTCTCTCGCAGACACACAATCTATTTCGCGCTCATCCATTAGAATGGACTCGGGGAGCGAGTCGTTGACACAGTAATTCGACGATAACAAGAATTGGCAAGACGGAAGCAGAACGAGCCGCTCGTAACGACCGAGTTAACGAGGAGATCCCTGGACTCCCGCGGTCATCCTGACGAGCGGCGAGGCCCCCGATTCCCCCTCGTGCCCCCCAACTCCTCCCTCTCCTCTCCTGTGTTCTCAAGACCATGTGTAAATGCTTCCAGTCCACCACGAAACGAAGGCCGATATTGTGAACAATAATGTCGTATGTGATCATTCTTCTTCCACCTGTGAACAGCTGATTCTTCTTCGTGATGAATTTGCTGGATCGTCGTCTGCCATTTGTGTTCGTAATTTGTCTTCGTGAAGGTCTGTTCCCTGGAGCACATGCATAACTGACTCCACGTGTTCTTCCAAGAACGACAGAGAATTGAGAAATGATGAACAAGTAGACGAGCAAATATAGATACATAAACACAACAAATACCAAAATAATCATAGCAAGAATGTACACGCACCTACACGTACACAATGAATAATGAATCCCCAAAATAGTAGATACAAGAAAAAAAGAACAAAAAATAAAACAGAATGAAGTTAATAGACAAATAGATAACCAAGATATATAAATAAATATATAAGCAGGAGTATAGATAAATAAATAGAACAACTGCCAAAACAACAAAGAGAGGAGTGTAAACATGCAGCTGCACCCGCAAAGTGGTATTGGGATGTGCCAGCCGAAGAAAAAAGGGCAAGGCAATGGCACTCGCGCTGCACAGAGGAGGGCTCCAGACGGGAAGAGGCCCGCCTGCATAACAAGGCCCTGTCGCATGGGACATACCATCCAGCCAGAAGGCCCCCACCAAAAAAAAAAAAAAAAGGAAACGTCTCTGGACGTGACATTTCCACGAAGACGGGTCCCAGGTCTCGGGTCCCCGACTGCCATCCTTCGGAGGAACATTAAATATTCCACAGACCTTGCTCTTGCCTTGTTCTCTCTCCTTCTCAGTTCCTCTTCTCGCCCCTCCATGCTGCACTATCCCTCCCACGGGTCTGAAGTGCTCTCCACTTCCCTTTCCGACCAGGAGACACTTCGGGCGACTCGAGTGAGGAACGTGAGTCGTCGCGTGAGAGGTGAGGCGAGGCCTCTCTTTGTCTCTTCCTGCGGCGGCGGCATGCGGGGACGTGCTGGCTCCCTCACGCGGCGAGCTCTGGGGGCTTGTGTCGATCTACATGCTTTTGTTTATGTTAGGCTGGGAGCTCTCTTGCGTATTTGTGCAATTGTGTTTGCAAGAACAACAGAACCTCCATGCATCTGTGTGTCGGCTGCATGCACTCACTTTGCCAAGGTTTCCTCTCTGCTGCTTCCCAAAATGTACATCCAAAATATTTTGATTTTCTTTCTTTTTTGCTTCTTCAATAATTCTAAGACGGACGGTGGTGGGGGCTTCCCAAAATATAATCTATCAAAATATCTTCTTTTTTTCGAAATTTCTGTGACAGAGGGGGGTGGGGTGGGGTTGGGTGGGGGGGGGGGGTGCTGGCTTCCCAAAATATACATTCCCAACATGTTTTATTTATTTTCTTTTTTTTTCCTTCAAAATTTCTAAGACAGAGGGTGGTGGGGTGGTTCCCAAAATACACTTCCCCAAAACATTTTACACACACACACACACACACACACACACACATATATATATATATTTTTTTCTTTCTTTTTCTTTTCTTAAGACCGAGTGTGATAGGACTGGATAAGGTGAGATTAGGCTAGGAAGAACAAGTTATATATAGATGGTATCAGTATTTATTGTTTTCAGTACCAATATATTTTATTCTATTCATTTTTTTCAGCTTATAGCGAACCTCTTGTAACTCTCCTCCTCTCTGTATTCGGAAATGCGACGACGTACCAAGGCGGAGATGGAAATGTTGACAGAGGAAGAGGAGGGAAAGGAAGAGGGGGGAAAGGAAGAGGAAGAAGAGGACAACGACGATGTGGAAAAGGAGGAAGTCAAGGAAGCAAAAAGAACGAGGAAGACGAGAAGGAGAACGAGGACGAGGACGAGGGCGAGGAGGAGAACGAGGTAGACAAGGATGAGGAGGACGTGGAGGAGAAGGAGGAGGACGTGGAGAAGGCGGAGGCGGAAGACGAGGTTGACGAAGCGGAGGACGAGGTGGACGAGGAGGACGAGGAGGATGAAGAGGAAGAGAGGGACGGGGAGGAGGACGAGGATGAGGACGAAGAACAGGGTCATGAAGAGAGGACGAGGAAGGCGAGGACGAAGAAGACAAGAACGAGAAGGTAAAGAACGACGACGAAGGGGAAGAGGAAGATGACGAGGAGGACGAGAACGAGGATGAAGATGGAGGAGGAGGAGGAGGAGGAGAATGAGGATGAAGATGAGGGCGAGGACGAGGACGAAGAAGAGGAAGAGGAGGACGTGACGGCGGCGGCGGCGGGTACTGCGTTAACGAATTAAAGAAGGAGTACAAAGAAAACCATCAGCTGAATGGTCTCGGGCAAACAAGACTATTTGCTCATTGAGGAGGAAGAAGAAGAAAATGTTTATCTCTGACGCGGTGGGTGGAAGACACGTTGTTAAGTGGAGCTGGTGGAGCAGGTGGTTCTGGAAAAGTGGGGAGGACGATGATGATGACGAGAACGAGGACGATGATGACGACGAGGACGAGGACAAGGAAGATGAAGATGAGAAAAAACAAGAGAACGAGGAAGAGAACGAGCATGAAGAGGATGAGGAAAAGCGTGAAGAAGAGTATGAGGATGAGGAAGAGGATGAAGAAGAGGAAGAAGAGGATGAGCATAAGTGGAACAGTGGGAAGAAGACCAGAGAGTGGAAGAGGAAGTAGACGAAGAAAAGAAAGGGTAAGGGGGGGAGGGGAAGGGCAAAAGGTACACATCCCCTACCCGGTCCTCCCTACACACCTGTTTACTCAGGCCGAAGGCAACAGGCGAGCGCGCGCGCGCGGTGGCTTCTGCCCGTTCAGAGTTTTCGACGAAGACTGAACATTTTTCCCAAACTCTCCTTCAGGGTAGCGTCTCAGGAAGCGTGCTGGTTTCGCATTCACTTTGTTGTGGGTTCGAATCCTGCACTCCGATCCCCAGCAGTGACTGTAGTTATCTGCCTCAACAGTCTGAGCGCATAGGGCACGGGTGACGGCTGCGGCCGCAGGTACTCAGCGCCTCCAGGCGTAGGCTACTCACCACAACCACCACTTTGGACGTGGTAATGAGCGAGAATTTCATGGGAGACCACAGACAAACGATAGAATATAAAGTCACTGACAGACTACAAAGAGCAAAAGGCAAAGCACAAAGAGGCGGAGGGAGAGACGTACCAGAGTCGAGAGCCACAGCTACAACAACCATAACTGTTACCACCACCACAAGTATTCATCACAACAGAGGTCCCGTGATAACGAAATCTTGTCTTGCCTGGGCGGAACCCATTACCTACGACGCTCTCTCTCTCTCTCACATACACATACACACACACACACACACACAGAGGAGAGAGAGAGAGAGAGAGAGAGAGAGAGAGAGAGAGAGAGAGAGAGAGAGAGAGAGAGAGAGAGAGAGAGAGAGAGACAGAGAGAGAGAGAGACAGAGAGAGATAAAGAGAGGAGAGAGAGAGGAATTATTGCCGCGAAATTAATGACACAAGCCCGTCCGCCCGTACCACGTTCGCGCCCGAGCCGCCCGCCCGCCGAGCAGAACAATACTTGCGCCCAATTTACGGGCGACGCTCATGGGGCGCAGAGGAGAAAGACTCCCGTCGGAGGAGGCTGAAGCGCGAAGTAAACGGGGAGTAGAAGGACCACCCGCTGAAGAACGCGTGGAGGGGGATGCTCAGGGAGGCAAGGGCGAGAGAAACGCCATGGTGTGTATAGGGATTATGTTAAATTTATTGTGTGCGTGTATATGTGCGTGCGTGCGTGTGTGTGTGTGTGTGTGTGTGTGTGTGTGTGTGTGTGTGTGTGTGTGTGTGTGTGTGTGTGTGCCTGTGTGTATTCGTGGGCGCGCGAGCACCCTATATAGTTACTGTGACAAAGCTACTATAATGACATAATACCATGGTATTCGTGTACTTGTGCGCTGGTGGCGTAATAGGAAGCGTGTCGGTCTCGCATTCACTCAGTTGTGGGTTCGAATCTCACACTCTTCTCCGATTCCCAGTAGTGCCTGTTACCTGTCCCCAATAGACCAAGAAGCGTGTAATAGGCGTAGGGTTGATTGATTGTTTTATGAAATTTTTGTCTTGAAGGCCAAGCGCCGGAGCCGGTAGGCCATTCAGCGCATATCTATCATATACAAATAATAAATAAAATAAAACAGTAAAAACAATAAACACTTACAAAAACAAATCAAAACAAGATACACACACAAGCAATCATTTATACAATTTCAAATTTCATAAAACAAATTGATGTCTTTTAAAAACTTTAAAACATTCTCTACATGAGCACCCTCCCCTAATAGGCGTTCGGTTCTTACCTTCTACACCATTCATGTACTTGCAAAGAACTAACATGTACACTTAACTATACCACACAAAACGAGAATAAGATGTATGTGGTCCCCGTAAGGTTCTTTTGACGGTCGTTCGTTCTTCTGTTCTTCATTCGTTTCGCAGAACATGTTGAGAACAAGTTTAGGGACGAGGCACATCAACCCAGCGGCACTCTGCCTGGCTGCCGTCAGGCGATTTAATTCATCTGTGACATCCCCAACCCTCGACAGCAAAGGGGTAACAGCATATCTCAATTACCCCCTTCCGTATCTGGTGGTACTTTTCCTTTCTGTCCTGTTGCCGCCAGCCGATTTTATTCATCTCTGTGGTACCCTCTCGGTCGTGAAGGGATCGATGAAGGAGAGGTTGGTTGAGTGCCCTATGGTCGTCCGATACCTTTCGATACCCTAAGGTCATATTACACGGAGATGACACTCCTATCTCTCAACCATCACAACCTACAGGTCCCGGGCCCTCCGGAGAGCACTCCAGATCGACACGCGTTGTCACAAGCTTCGAGTACTTCGAACATACATATTGCCCCTTGAAGCCCCATGAAGCCCGATCAAAGCCGGGTCGAACCCGATCAAAGCCCGGTCGAGCCAGGTCAAGCCCGTAGGTCGCGTCGCCTTATTATTATCAAACCTACTGCCCGAAAAGCCCGGATCAGGACCGCAGGACCTCTAGCCCGTCGCTTTAGCGCCGAACAACAAAACCCGCTTGCAGTTCAAATTAGGATCGTCAGTCTCTATTTCCTCGCCCCCCCCACCTCTCCCCCGCCTAATTAGAATCCCAAGTCCTTATTTCGTCTCCACCAGGCCGCGACTAATTAGACTCGTCACTTCTCTCCCGGCTCTCGACCTAATTACCGTCATCCTTCTTAACATGACCCGACCTGACTCAAACCTCCTTCGGGTCTTTCTATCGAATGTTCGAGTCAGATTTTGATGCGTTTTCAAAGAGATGCACTAGATTGCTAGCAGTTCTAGATTCAAGTTGTCATTTTATTTCTAGAACAGGGACATAGAAAGGTCGCCTGAATCACCAAGATTCCTTAGGTGATGGTGGTGAGTGGTTGGTGAAAACGCTGGTGATGAATGTGATGATGATGATGGTGGTGATAACGGTGGTGGTAGTGATGGTAGTATTGATGGTGATAATTGCGATGGTGGTGGTAGTAATGGTGGTATTGGTGGTGATAATTGTAACGGTGGTGTTAGTGATGGTGGTACTAGTGGTAATGACGAAGAAGTTGGTGGTGGCGGGTGGCGGTGGTGGTGGTAATAGTGGTGGTGTGTCAATGATGAAAATCCCATCCTCTTTACCCGTATACTCGAGGAGTGCCAGACTGGTTCGAAGTCTCGCTTCACATGGCCACACATGATTTCCCTCCCCCTAAAAAACAAACACACACATACACACACACACACACACACACACACATACACACACACACACCTTCCAGAGTCAATCTTATTCCCACAGCATTTACAACACAACTTCGCCTATGCGAAGGACTGAGGGCCACATTCATCAAGCCTCTCTTACCTCGTCCTTCAATGATACACCGGTAGCTCTATCATACACACACGTACACACACGCACGCATGCACACACACACACACACACACACACACACACACACACACACACACACACACACACACACACACACACACACACACACACGCACGCACGCACACACACACACGCGCGCGCGCATGCTCACGCACGCACACGCACACCCGCATCGTTACCATAAAACTCACTCATTACGTTCGGCACAAATACAAATAATTGTATCACTCAGACCAATGCGCTCCGTAGGCACTGAAGACCGAGACTAAGTTCCGTTTTCTTTATCCGTTTTTTAATCTATCAATTCATCTATTTACATATGTGATTATCTCCAATAATAATAGTAATTTGCCTTTCAATTACTTAATTCTTAAAGGCTAATACTTTATGGGCTAAAATGAGAATATTTAATTTATGGCAAAGAAGTAACGAGAGGGGGGAGGGGGAGGGAGGGAGAGAGAGAGAGAGAGAGAGAGAGAGAGAGAGAGAGAGAGAGAGAGAGAGAGAGAGAGAGAGAGAGAGAGAGAGAGAGAGAGAGAGAGAGAGAGAGAGAGAGAGAGAGAGAGAGAGAGAGAGAGAGGAGTGAGAGGGATAGAGGAGAGAGTTTAGGTAGCATAATAAAGCTAGGCGAGAACTTGTCACAATTTAATTATATTAGGCTTAACTGGTTCTATTCTGAATCCTCATTACTCTACAATCGAGCGCACACACGCACGCGCAGTCAGGCCCCACGCTCACACGCGAAGACACACGACTCTGTGACGCAGTTGGTAGAGTTCCCGGCCGCCACTACGGCGGTCTGGGTTCGAATCTCTGGTGGGAGGGGAGTTGGGTGTGTGTGCGTGTAAGGTCACAGGATTACCCATAGATCGGTCATATATGAGTTCTAAGCTCTCTTCCGGGAGGGAAATAGCTGTCGATCACGAGTCCAACACGTGATCCAAGACCATGGTGAATCACACACACACACACACACACGTACACTACTTGCTTTGCTTATGGCAATCTGTTGGTGACCGACGATGACAGACAGTGCTCTGGTGAAATGTGATGAATTGAGTGAGGCTAGGTGAAGGTGCTGAGGTTTTTGGTGCTGATGCCACATATCCTTCCACAGCCCGGGCAAGTCAGCTCTGATGTCTTCTTTTTCTCGATGGTCGTCCCGTGCTTGGCTGCAGGCAGACTCGAGATGTTTGACCCTTTGTAAACACTTTGCACGCTATAAAGCGCGATCGGAAGCGATGTAGTCGTAAACATTTCGATAGTGCCACGTTACGGTACTAGATTAACGCCGCGCTCGGGGCGTGAAAAGGCTTTTACTAATACTGCCCGTCGTTACTGTCCCATTTGAGTAATGGCTGTCTATTTCAGTCGCTTCCTAGGCAATCACCAAAGCCAAGAGGTTTATGTTACTCCCAATTCAACACTTCAATCTCATGATATTCACACTCGCCCACGCGCGTGCAATTACACATACATGCATCTTTGAATAATTCCAATTTTGCTAATGGACCTATGAATGACAAAACACACACACACACACACACACACACACACACACACACACACAAACACATACACACACACACACATTCCCCCTCCTCCTAATCCCCAATCACCCATGCCTCCCTTCTAACTACCCATCGCCAAACCCCAATCACCCCCAATGGGCTAATCGTCGCCCCACTCACTGCGCACTCCTCTTCTGGCCAATCACGAAGCGGTGCTCTTGGATTCATAACACTGAGTCAAACTGCACCCATTCCCCCCCCCCTTTTTGGGGACGGGGGGGGGTAGAAGGGGGATAGCTCTCCCCTTCCTACCTCCATCCTCCATTCCCTTCTTGCTGTTTTCTGCTGTGTGGTCTTCCAATCTAAGTATATAATAGATTCGTAATACAAATGAACAAGCAAATAAAAATGAATAGATAGACAAATAAATAATACATAATTTATATAATGCCACTAATACAAATACGTACACATGTAATAAAATATCACATAGCAATATTATACATGTTTGTGTGTGCAAGCGTGTGCACGCGTTATCATTAATAATATTATTCACATCAAGGACAAATTTCAATCAACCACCACCAGTCCAATACTAAAATGAATAAATGAATGAATAAATAAATGAATAAATAGATAAATGAAGTAAACAAGTCAAATTGTATACACTACAATGAAATGAACAAGTAGACAAAAATACTGTCCACCTCTCGTTCCCTGCCGGCATTCGCAATCTCCACCCCCTCTTCCTCGATAAACACACCCATTCCTACCCAGTATTCCCAACACGCGTTGCTGGAATGGGACGTCCTCTCCCCCCACCTCCCCCCTATCCCCATACCCACCCATAACCCAATTCCAATTCCCGCCTTTCGCCACGAAGGCGGGGATGGGGGGGGATGGGGGGGGTAGGTAAGAGGTTTGGAAATACGGACGAAGTTCCATTGTGCACCGTTGGCTCGCCAGCCAAGGAGAATAATACGCATTCGGGGCTTCCGAGTGCGTATTTGTGTGGGATGGTATCCTGCTGGAGGAGAGCGCGAAGGAGGAAGGGAAGGAGGGTGATCGATGACGGGGAAAGAGGGGGATAGAAGGGGAGAGGGAGATGGAGGAGGGAAGGAGAGAAGTGGGAGAAGAAGGTGAAGGGCAAGAAGGGGGGGGGTGTTGAAGGGCAGATGGGAAGAGGGGAAAAAAGGGGAGGAGGGCGAAGAGGGAAACAAGGGGAAAGAAGGGGTTAGGAGGGGAAGGGGGAAGAACAGGGAAGAAGGGGAAATAAAGGGTAAGCGAGGGACAGGGGTTAAAATAGGGAGGAGGGGTAGGGAGTGAAAGGGGAGGGGGTGACAGAAGTAGGGAGTAGAGTAGGGGTAGGGGATGAAGAATGGGTAATAGAACGGTGTGAAGGAGGGGCAGGGGGAGGGCTCCAAGGAGGGACAAGAGGAGGAGGCCAAGGATGGACAAGGGGAGGGGGTCAAGGAGGGACATGGGGAGGGGGCCAAGGAGGGACAAGGGGAGGGGGCCAAGGAGGGGCAAGGGGAGGTGGTCAAGGAGGGGCAAGGGGAGGTGGTCAAGGAGGGACAAGGGGAGGGGGCCAAGGAGGGACAAGGGGAGGGGGGCCAAGGCGGGACAAGGGGAGGGGGCCAAGGAGGGACAAGGGGAGGGGGCTAAGGAGGGACAAGGGAAGGAAGCCAAGGAGGGACAAGGGGAGGGGGTCGAGGAGCAGGGGGAAGGGGTCAAGGAGAAACAGGGGGAGGGGGTTAAGGAGAAACAGGGGTGATGATGATGGAGAGGTCGGGGTAGGGGCGTGAAACACGGGTCGGTGGTGGGGAAGGAGTGAAACAAGGGCAGAGGGGGTGGGAGTGGGTGAGAGAAGAGTAGGGTGAGGTGGTGGGGGTGAAGTAGAAACAGGTAAAAGGGGGATGCGGGTGAAACAGGGGTGTGTGGTGAAACAAGAGTATGGGATGTAACAAGAGTATGGGTTGAAGGAGAGGAAGGGGGAGGGAGAGGGGGCGGACGAGACCTTGGGCGTGCGGGCGTGTCAGAGCGCGTAATTGTGTGGGAGGCGGCTATTTACGAACAGTTACAAAAGACACTCATCTGCAATTACAACCCTCCCATTTGCATTTCAGTACAAGTATAATCATGGTTGTACGCAGTTGTACTAAAAACGGACAGACGTATGCAGGCGTACACACGCACGCACGCACGCACACACAAACACACACGCAAACACGCGCGCACATAATCACACGCGCACACACACACACACACACACACACACATTCATTTAAGAACACCAAAAGAAAAAAAAAAGAAACTGTCAGTGTGTGCGTGCGTTCCCCCTCTACCTCCCTTCTCTATCTCTCTCTCTCTCTCTCTCTCTCTCTCTCTCTCTCTCTCACACACACACACACACACACACACACACACACACACACGCACGCGCGCAAACTCTGCTCTTTCTTCTCTTCCCTCCCTTCCCCCGTTTTCCTTTAATGACAATCCGTTTTCGCAGCGTCGTTTTCTCTAATTGGTTACCATTTAGTCTCCCGGGGACCCAAGCCCCCAACCCCGTCCCTTCTGTCCGGCACGATGCTGGGGGACACTCCTAATCCACCCCCTGCGCCGGGACCCTACTGTCATCACCTTGCGAAGTCTCCCAACTCCTCCAACTCCCACACATCGAAGTTCTTTAGCCGAGAGGAACGTCAACTCCCTGACGAAGGAGAGCGAGACAAGATTCCCCCTCCCAAGGAGGAGATGGCTCAAACCCCTTCCTGCTACTGCCAGGCCCTCCGGTGGGGGGGACAAGGGGGGAGAGTTGGGGAGGGGGGAGAGTTGGGGAGGGGGGAGAGTTGGGGAAGGGGGAGAGTTGGGGAGGGGGGAGAGTTGGGGAGGGGGGAGAGTTGGGGGAGGGGGAGGACGAGGGGGAGAGTTTGCGAAAAGGGGAGGACGAGAGTTAATGGAAAGGAAAAGAAGGAAATGGGAAAAGGGGGAGCGGAGGAGGGAGCGGAGGAGGGAGCGGAGGAGGGAGGGAAGGAAGGAGAGGAGGACGGACGGAGGGGGGGACAAGAGGAAGGAGGAAGGAGGAGGCGGGGTGGGGGGCAGGGTAGAAGGGGAAGGAGGAGGAAGCGGAGAAGAGGAAGGAGGAGGGAGGGAGGCGGCAGGGAGCGGAAGGGGAGGAAGGGAGATGGAAGAGTGGGAGAAGTAGGGAAATGGAATACAGATGTAACAGGAAAAGCTGACAGGGGGCAGGGGGGGTGGGGAGACGCAAAGAAAATAAATTAAATAGAAAAAAATAAACAAGAGAGTGCCGGGTAATAAAAGACCTGAAAGGGAACGAAAACGAGGTGAGATGCATTGTGGTTGACAGAGAGAGAGAGAGAGAGAGAGAGAGAGAGAGAGAGAGAGAGAGAGAGAGAGAGAGAGAGAGAGATTGAGAGAGAGAGGGGTGTGTGTGTGTGTGTGTGTGTGTGTGTGTGTGTGTGTGTGTGTGTGTGAGAGAGAGAGAGAGAGAGAGAGAGAGAGAGAGAGAGAGAGAGAGAGAGAGAGAGAGAGAGAGAGAATAGAAATTAGGAAGGTACAGGGAGGGATGGGGAGAGAACAGCAGGAGGGAAAGGTGGGGGGAAAGGGGGAGAAGGGGGGCCGTGAAAAGTAAAGGGGGCGGGGAGGGGTGGAAGGAATGGGACAGAGGGACCGAAAGGAGTCTGGAGTGGGAGGGATGGGGCCGAATGGGAGTCGGGAGTGGGGGTGATGGGGCCGAAAGGGAGTCTGGAGTGGGAGGGATGGGGCGAGGGGAGTCGGGAGTGGGAGGGATGGGGCAAGGGGAGTCGGGAGTGGGAGGGATGGGGCGAGGGGAGTCAGGAGTGGGAGGGATGGGGCGAGGGGAGTCGGGAGTGGGAGGGATGGGGCGAGGGGAGTCGGGAATGGGAGGGATGGGGCCGAAAGGGATTCGGGAGTGGGAGGGATGGGGCGAGGGGAGTCGGGAGTGGGAGGGATGGGGTGAAGGGATTCGGGAGTGGGAGGGATGGGGTGAAGGGATTCGGGAGTGGGAGAGATGGGGCGAGGGGATTCGGGAGTGGGAGGGATGGGACGAGGGGCGTCGGGAGTGGGAGGGATGGGGTGAGGGGATTCGGGAGTGGGAGAGATGGGGCGAGGGGATTCGGGAGTGGGAGGGATGGGGCGAGGGGAGTCGGGAGTGGGAGAAGGAGGGTGATATTGTAGTGAATGAAGAGCGAGTTTCAAGAGTTGAGAGGGAATTGGACAAAGAAAAAAAAGTGGTTGAAAGGACACAAAGGAGCAAAAGAGAGAGGAAAGGAGGAGAGGGAGGAAGAAGAGAGATGGGAGAGGAAGAGTGATGGGTGAGAAAGAAATGGGAGAGAAAAAGAGAGGGGAGAGAAAAAGAGGAGTGGAAGAGAGGAACAGAGAGGGGGAGGAAGAGAGAGGGGAGAGGAAGGCAGGGGAGAAGAAGAGAAAGGGGGGAGAAGAAGAGAAAGGGGAGAGGAAAAGAGGAGGAGAGGGGGAGAGGAAGAGAGAGGAGAGGGGGAGAGGAAGAGAGAGGAGAGGGGGAGAGGAAGAGAAAGGAGAGGGGGAGAGGAATAGAGAGGGGAGAAGAGGGGAGAGGAAGAGAGGGGGAGGAGGAGGAGATGGGAAAAGACAAAGGAAAGAGGAGAAAGGGGAGAGGTGCAAAGAGAGGAGAGGAAGAGAGAGGAGAGTGGGAGAGAAAGGAAGAGAGAGTGGAGGAAAGGAGAGGAAAACAGAGGGGGGAATAAGAGAGGGGGACAGGAAGAGAGAGGAGAGGAAGAGAGAGGAGAGGAAGAGAGAGGAAGAGAAAGGAGAAGAAGAGAGAGGAAAGGAAGAGGAGAAGAAGAGAGAGGAAAGGAAGAGGAGAGGAAGAGGAGAGGAAGAGGAGAGGAAGAGAGGGGAGAGAATGACCGGTAAGAAGAAGAGAGGGGAGGAAGAGGAAGAGGAAGGGGAGAAGAGGAAGGGGAGAGGAGGAAGGGGAGAGGAGGAAGGGGAGAGGAGGAAGGGGAGAGGAGGAAGGGGAGAGGAGGAAGGGGAGATGAGGAAGGGGAGAGGAGGAAGGTGAGAGGATGAGGGAAGGGTTTAAAAGAGGGGAGAGGAGGAAGGTGAGAGGATGAGGGAAGGGTTTAAAAGAGGGGAGAGGAAGAGAAAGGGAAAGGAAAGAAAAAGGAGAGAGGAAGAGAGAGACGGTAGAAGAGATAGAGAGGGGAGAGAAAGAGAAGGGGAGAAGGGGAGAAGAGAGGGGGAGAAGAGAGGGGGAGAAGAGTGGGAGAGAAGAGTGGGAGAGAAGAGTGGGAGAGAAGAGTGGGAGAGAAGAGTGGGGGAGGAGAGTGGGGAAGGAGAGTGGGGGAGAAGAGGGAAGAAGAGAGGGTAAGAGAGAAAGGAAAGGAAAGGGAAAGGAAAGGGAAATGAAGGAAAGGGAAGGGAAAGGAAGAAAAGGGAAGGGAAAGGAGGGGAAAGGGAAGGGAAAGGAGGGGAAAGGGAAGGGAAAGGAGGGGAAAGGAGGGGGAAAGGAGGGGGAAAGGAGGGGGAAAGGAAGGGAAGGGCCTACTTAAGAAGGTTGACAACAACGACGACCTAACAGTTGATTTACTCAACCGAAGACAAACTTGTTGAAGGATGATTCCCCGCCCCCTCCTGTCCCCCCCGCCCCCATAACTTCTGCCAGGCTTTCCTCCGTGATTCTCCAGCCCACCCTCTCCCCCCTTCCCCTTCCTCCTCCCCTTCCCAAGTAAACTCACTCAAGTCCTTTTAGCGAATGAATGAAGCTGTTTTATATCTGACCGGTCTTCCTTTTGGAAAAAAGGGGGAAGAAGGGGGGGAGGGGAAAAGTGGGAGAAGGGGGGAGAACAAGTTCCAGGAACTGCCGGCCTACCCTCTCCGCCACGCCGCCCCCTTTCCTCCCCTTACCCCATCCCCTTCCTTCCCCCCCTAGCCCCCACCCCCTCCCGCACAATACAAGCCGCTTTCTTTGTAATACTGAAAGGCGAACGTATTCCATACAACGGCGAAATCCATTGTTTGCAAAATGTGTATAAATAAATAAAATCCCGAGGCTTTTGAAATAAACACTGGCTAAACAATGTCCTCCTCCTCCTCCTCCTCCTTTTCGTCCCAAGGGAACGAGACACTTTTCCGCAGGAGTTGAGCTTTCGTGTATGCACGTTTTGTGTGTGTGTGTGTGTGTGTGTGTGTGTGTGTGTGTGTGTGTGTGTGTGTGTGTGCGCGCGCGCAATGGCACGGTGTGTGTATGCATCGTGTGTATATCCACAGTGTGTGTATGTACCATGAGTGTATAAATTTTGTGTGTAAGCACTGTGTCTACGCACTGTGTGTGTGTGTGTGTGTGTGTGTGTGTGTGTGTGTGTGTGTGTGTGTGATATATATATATACATATATATATACATATATATATATATATATATATATGCGTGTGCGGTAGTGTGTGTACCTGTGTGTACATATATACACATACATATACAAAATTCGTGTATTTTTGTTATGATCTGTAGTTAACAGCGCTTCTATCCTTGTGGATAACATTGCCCTTCTACCGTGCGTGACTTCAAATGAGCAAGGGATTGTGAACCCTACCACCAAGTACAGACAATGCATATGTACAGTATAAGTACATATGCACGCACAAGCGCACACACACACATAGTCTTTAAAGAAGAAGCATTTAACTGCATTGAAGAGAGTTGCTTGAAGTCGTAAAAATAAAGTTAATTGCAAAAGTGAAAAGGCAGAGGAGGAAGAGGAGGAGGAAGAGGAGGAAGAGGAGGAGGAAGAGGAGGAAGAGGAGGAGGAAAGACCCGCGGAGGAGGGAAAGGAGGGAACTGGGGGAAAGACGAGAGAAAGGAATATAAATTAAGGAAGACGAAGGAAGGAAATAAGAAAGACGGGAAAGACGAAAAATGACGAAAAGGTCAAGAGAAAACAGGTACAATGAGCGACGAAAGACAAATACGAGGAAGAGGTCAAAAGAAAAGGAGAAGAAAAAAAGAAAGAGACAGAGGAAACGGAACATGAAAAGAGAAGTGGCAAAAGGGGTTGTTCAACAAGAATAACAAGAACAACGACAATAACAAGATCAACTATAACTGAGCTGCAGGTATACGTGGCATGGTCACGTGGGACGATGGACACACAGGTGTTTGGAAGAAGAGGAAGAGAGGAAGAGGAGAAGAGGGGGAAGAAGAGGAAGATGAGGAGTAAGAGGTGTAAGGAGTAGGAAGAGGAGTAAGGAGAGTAGGAAGGATGAGGAGGAAGAGGAGGAAGAGGGGGAAGAGAAGGAGGAAACTGGGAGGGAAGTAGATGAGAAAGTATAGGAGGGAAGGAAATGAGGAGGAGGAAGTGGAGGACGAGAAAGAGAAGGAAGTAGAGGGCGAGAAAAATTAATTTGAAGAGGATGAAATGAAGAGGATGAGGAGGAAACAGAAGGTGGTCGAGGAAGAGGAAGTGGAGGAGGAGGAAGACGAAGTAGAGAAGGAAGTGGAGGACGAGGAAAATTATGTGGAATAGGATGAGGAGGAAGTAGAGGAGGAAATGGAGGAGGAAGTGGAGGATGTGGAGGAGGAAGTAGAAGAGGAAGTAGAGGAAGTGGAGGAGGAGGAAAATGAAGTGGAAGAGGATGAAATGGAAGAGGATGAGGAGAAAGTAGAAGAGGAAGCAGAGGAGGAAGTAGAGGAGGAAGTGGAGGAGGAGAGCATAAATGACGATCAAAATTAAATGGAAGAGAAATCAAAGATGGTGGAGAGAAAGTACAAGATAATGTGGAGGAGGAGGATGTGGAGGAGGAAGTGGAGGAGGAAGAGATGGGGAGGAGGAAGAGGAAGAAGGAAGAGGAAGAAGAAGGAGGAGGAAGTGGAAGAAGGAGGAGGAAGAGGAAGTTGAAGAGAAGGAAGTGGAAGAGGAGGAAGTGGAAGAGGAGGAAGTGGAAGAGGAAGAGGAGGAGGAGAATCCTGACTGAGGGTCCTGTGCGACAAGAGAAGAGGCAAAGAGGTGACACGGTAAGGGAGAGGAGAGAGTGAGGGGGAAAGAGAGGAAATAGAGTGTGATGGGTTGAGAGGGGTGTGTGGACAAAAAAGAATATAAACAAAATCGATTACGCCAGAAAGAAATAAAAGTGAACGAGGAGGGAAACAAGAGGCCAAGGGGGAAAAATGGAAATAAACGTTTAGGGGGAAGGGGGAAGGGGGAGGGGGAAGGGGGAGAGGAGAGAGAGGGGGGAAGGGGGCAGGGGTGGGGAGGGGCAAAGTAATTAACCGATAGACGGACATCGAGAGAGAGACAGATATAGGGTAGGGAGAGAGAGGACAGAAAAGGGAGAATGAGGGAGGTACGAATAACTTGTGGCATTGGGGAAAGGAGGGAAATAGGGAGGAAGGGAGGGAGGGAGGAAGGGAAGGATGGGAGGAAGGAAAGGAAGGGTAGGATGGGAGGAAGGAAAGGAAGGGTAGGATGGGAGGAAGGAAAGGAAGGGTAGGATGGGAGGAAGGAAAGGAAGGGAAGGGTGGGAGGAAGGGAAGGAAGGTAAGGATGGGAGGAAGGAAAGGAAGAGAAGGATGGATAGAGGGGAGAGAGGAAAGGAGGAAGAATGGAGCGGAGAAGAGAGAGAGAGAGAGAGAGAGAGAGAGAGAGAGAGAGAGAGAGAGAGAGAGAGAGAGGAGAGACAGAGAGAGAGAGAGAGGAGAGACAGAGAGAGGAGAGACAAAGAGAGAGAGAGAGGAGAGACAGAGAGAGAGAGAGAGAGGAGAGACAGAGAGAGAGAGAGAGAGAGAGAGAGAGAGAGAGAGAGAGAGAGAGAGAGAGAGAGAGAGGAGACACAGAGAGAGAGAGAGAGAGAGAGGAGAGACAGAGAGAGAGAGAGAGGAGAGACAGAGAGAGGAGAGACAGAGAGAGGGAGAGAGAGAGGAGAGACAGAGAGAGAGAGAGAGAGGAGAGACAGAGAGGAGAGACAGAGAGAGAGAGAGAGAGAGAGAGAGGAGAGACAGAGAGAGGAGAGACAGAGAGAGAGAGAGACAGAGAGAGAGAGAGAGAGAGAGAGAGAGAGAGAGAGAGAGAGAGAGAGAGGTGGGGGGCGTGGGGGGGAGTGTCTTTCATTAGACGCGTTCTTTTAGACAAAGGACAGAGACATATGAGAGCAAGCAAGCAATAACTCTCCAGAAGACTATAAAGCTGATAACAGGCAATTAAGTCAATGTGCTCTTGTTCCCAACGCATAGTTCATGTTGATATTGGTGTTTCATCCCCTACCCCTCTTATCCCTCCTCCTCCTCCTCTTCCTCCTCCTCCTTTGCCCCCTCCTCCCCCACCCCCTAACGTATCTACGTTCACGTGAATGCACGTATGTATAATACTGGTCATTTCTCTACGTTCCGCCCCTACAATAAATGAATAGATAAAAATAATGAAACATTTATATAAACAGATAAATAAATACATATATACAAAAGATAAAATTAATGAAAAATGAGAATAAATGAAAATAAATACACAAGATATAAAACGAATAGAAAATAAATACAATACGATATGTGAATATAAACATTATCATTTCCCCTTTCCCCCCTGGATACAGTATATCTTTTCAACAATTGCTCTGTACTTTCTCCATAACATTTCTCTTTATTGACCGTAAACCCAGCGAGTTAAAGATAACCCAGACAAACACAGGTAACAAAACTGTCGAAGGGCTCACGCCGGTCCACAAGGGAACTGCACCTTTCCCAAGAATGTCTCATACCGATACTTCCGTCCCACTAAGATAATACCCTCCCCCCTCCCCCCCTACCACCTTTACCCCGGTGACGTCTATCAAATACTTTATTCAAGCGAAAAATTGGCGGTCCCCTACCTGGA
>NC_134811.1:15473206-15485706 GCF_046742065.1 Oratosquilla oratoria
ATACCTGTTGCCATTACCCTTTGTAGTTCGGGTTCAACACGAAAGCATACAATCTCAACAAAATAATAATGATTATATTACCCATCTTGTAAGGGGAGGGCCACAACTACAATAATATAATAAAAATAATAATAATGATAATAATAAAAATCATAAAACAATGATAACAATAATAATATTAATGATAATAATAATAATGATAATAATAATAATAATAATAAAATAGGTAAATGTAATTTCCCGGCTTACTAAGATCAACTGAAGCACACTTACCCTCGTTCCTGCTTACAATTATAGTATGATGCCACTCACCCTTTCCCCTCCCCTGATCCCCCAACCCCAAAGCCTTAACCGGCTCGAAGACTTCCTGCCTGAAATATATAACATACGTTCCAAAACGTTACATTTGGAGTCGCACTCGGGGTCACTGCCCCGACCAACAACACGAAGAGCAATCCTCAGCGATGGTCCGCCTCGGGGCTCGACGACCCGGCAACAGTTATCACCAAGGTTGGATGACGAAATGCAACAAGGCAGCACCAAACGTAACAGATATATATACCATGGGAAAACAATAGATGTGTCAGCACGGGTGCTCACACGCACTCGCGCGCACACACGCACATAATACATGTACACACAATATATACGTATATCCTACACACACACAAAATACAAACGCGGAAACACACACACGCACACATACATATATCACACTAACAATTATACATTCAAATTATAATATATATTGCATACACATATATCACATACAAATCATTTCACAAACAAACGTGTTCATATGTATTCGAGCCCCTCCCGCTACCCACCTCCGGGCTTCCATGCTCCCCGGTAACGCGAACACAATCCAGATACGTTGAAGATTCAATTACCAGGAGACAATATCACGAATATCACAGGACATGCTTCACACTACATAAATGCCCGGTCTTTCACCATCCAAGACTTCCCATTGTCGGTCATGGCGGAAAGCACCATAAACCAGAAGAACCACAAGTTAATGGTGATCAAAAAGCACCCACAGTAATTCATTCTATTCCCGTCGTGACTTGCCGTAGCCATGTGACCTCCCGTGACCTTTTCTCCCCCCATCCCTTCAGCGAGGCTTCTAAGTACCCAGAGTTTGCATCTCCAACGAACGAAACGTTTTAAACTAATGCAGAAAGCTTCGTCCTCAAGTGATGTTTACTCTGCCAAAACAAAGAACAAAGCACATTCGTAAATAAATAATACACATCCAGACAGCTTCGCCTACAACCCTGAGACGTTCGTATATCACACAAACCCTCAGCCTATAACCTACCTTTCAGACCGTTTTAGTTAAATCCAGTCGGTCTTGCTCAGACCAGAAGCAGACCTGAGACCATATGGAGGTCCAAGATGCGTTCCCTTAAGTACGATAAAACCCCGCCTGTCGTTCGCCAAAACAAAAACTAAAAAGCCACGCCACCGTACTCAAGAGGTTACAGATCCCAGACGGGTCTATGAATAATAAGCTCATCGGAGGAATACCTATGAATAGTAAGCGCTAAAAACATAGGTGGCAGGCAAAGTGCTCGGAGGTCTTGAGGGATGGAAATTGCGAGGGGCGCTAGAAGAGGAGGAAGAGGAGGAAAAGGAGGAGTAGGGGGAAAAGGAGGAGTAGGGGGAAAAGGAGGAGTAGGGGGAAAAGGAGTAGGGGGAAAAGGAGGAGTAGGGGGAAAAGGAGGAGTAGGGGGAAAAGGAGGAGTAGGGGGAAAAGGAGGAGTAGGGGGAAAAGGAGTAGGGGGAAAGGAGTAGGGGGAAAGTAGGGGGAAAAGGGGTAGGGGGAAAAGGAGTAGGGGGAAAGGGAGAAGGGGGGAAAGTAGGAACAGAGGGAAAAGGAGGAACAGAGGGAAAAGGAGGAGCAAGGGGAAAAGGAGGAGAAAAGGAGTAGGGGAAAAGAAGGAAGAGGAGGAAAAGAATAAAGGAAAAGAGGAGGAGAAGGAGGAGCAGGAGGAGGAGAAGGAGGAGGAGGAAAAGGATGAGGTGAAGGAGGAGAAGGATGTGGAGAAGGAGCAGGAGCAGGAGGAGGAGGAGGAGGAACTCCTAGGGGACAGAGGGTATGTGAATACTAGAACAATATGGGAACACGTTGGGGGCAACAAGGTTTGTGTGGGGAAGGGGAAACAGTGAGGGGGTTGGGGGAGGGGGAAGAAAACCAGGAAAAAAAGTTTGACACCTTGTGTGTCTATATACATCACCCTCTCTCTCTCTCTCTCTCTCTCTCTCTCTCTCTCTCTCTCTCTCTCTCTCTCTCTCTCTCTCTCTCTCTCTCGTTGCTATTTTCAACGAATCAGTAGTAGATGGAAGATTTCTCGGACAATGTCTAATTAAAAAAAAAATAATAATAAATAGATAAAATAAAATAAAAATAACAAAATATAGGGATGAATGGATAATTAATTAAACAACTAAAAGTAAAAAGATGAATAAAAATAAAATAAAATTAAGAAAATAGATAATACCACAGGTACAAGACACGATCAGAGGATGAACAAGGGAAGGGAACAATTAGGGAGGGAAGACAATACGACGAAAGGGGGAGAAACGAGGGGAGCAAAGGTCACAGAGGGGTAACAATATGTAAAAGAGGGAAACAGAGGGAAGGCTGTCCTGGAAGAAGGCAAAGCGGGCCTGGAGGGAAGGAAAGGCGAGGAGGGAAGGAAAGGCGAGAAGGGAAGCGAGGAGAGGGAGACTGATGGAAGAAGAGAGGGGAGCTAGTGGGATCCGAGGGGACACGATGACCTGATCCGAGGGGAGAGGATGACCTGATCTGAGGGGAGGAGATCCAATCTTGGAAGGAAAAAAAAAAAAAAAAAAAAAAAAATTGGGGGTAGAATTGGACTTTTTTCAAGAAGAAAAAGTAAGACGTGGTGAAGTGGATATGAAGTGGAGGGGAATTGTGAAAAGGAAACGTGAAGGGGAGGAGACCGGCCTTAGGCGGGCACGGAGGGGCAGGAAGGGGCCGTGACGAAAAGGGAAGGAAAGGGAAGGGAAGGGAAGGGAAGGGAAGGGGTGGGTGGGACGGAGCGGGAAGGAGAACGGAAATGGAAGGGAAATGAAAGTGAAACAAATAGACGGGAAGGGGGATTCGGGGACGGGAATAGGAGATGGGAACGGGAGACGGGAAGGGAAGACGGGAGGAGGATACGGGAAAGAGAAACGGGAAGACGAGACGGGAAGAGGCGGCAGGAAAGGTAGATAAGAAGGGTAGACGGAAAGGATAGATAGGAAAGGATAGATAGGAAGGGTAGATATGAAGGGTTGACGGGAAGGGTAGATAGGAAGGGTAGACGGAAATGGTAGATATGAAGGGTAGACGGGAAGGGTAGATAGGAAGGGTAGACGGTAATGGTAGATAGGAAGGTTAGACGGGAAGGGTAGATAGGAAAGGTAGACGGGAAGGGGGGAAAGAAAGAGGAGACAGGAAGTGGAGATCGGAAGGGGGAGAAGGGAAGAGGAGAGAAACACAGACGGGCAGTCTAAACAGTTCCAACAAGGTAGAAATCTCCAAAGGGGAGAGATGGGGGATAAAATGGGAAGTGGGGGGCTTACGGGACAAGGGAAGTGAGGGGGAATGTTGAGGTGGGGAGGGGAGGATGAGGGGAAGGAAGGGGAGCAAAACAAAGTCTCTTGTGGGGGGAAGGGGGAAGGGGGCTGTGCCACATGCGGATGCGAGCACTGGACTCTGATAAATGAATCGAGGAGAGGAAGTCTATATATATACAACGTATGCGTGTGCGTCTGTGTACGTGTGTGTGCATTCATGTGTACATACGTGTCAGTTCTCATCTGTTCAAGTCACACAAGAATGTACAGATGTGTACACTATTTACTTGTGAATAAAAAAAAGTAGAGCACAAAAAATATCTCGCGGAGGGCCATTGTAATGGTGGAAACATGCGATTAAATAAATAAATGAATGAAATTAATAAATAAATTGAGGTGTTTTGGAGTTGATAGAGAGAGAGAGAGAGAGAGAGAGAGAGAGAGAGAGAGAGAGAGAGAGAGAAACAACACTGGGATCTTGGGTGACAGTAGGCACCTAACCCAATGGGGGAAAGACAGCTGTTATGGCATTCTACATAGGCGCTATATCAAACCCTTCAATATGGGGACATACGGCCAATTTCCAAAGTTCGACAACATTGTACTTCCCCCTTCTGATAACAGATGTCGCCCTGGCTGCAGTAAGTTGCGAATGTCTGATAATCAAGATTATACCAAAATATTCCTAAATTAAAATTAATTTATCCTGGCGTGGCCCATCAGAGGAAAAATATATAAACTAAAGACTGTCTAGACTTTGAAAACCAACTGTACATCTTGTTCCGGCCAAGACAAAACGATTTGTTTCAAGCTCACATAGAAATCTACGTGAAAAGATGAGTTTAATGACGTCACAGAAACGTCATTAAAAAAATCTTCCAGTCACCAGGGACCTTGAGACAGACACCCGTAGAACCACCAAGAAGGCTACCCACAAGGTTACCTATTGGAAAACAGTGCCACCTATAGGCGAGCGTGCACAGTCACCATGAACACAGCATCACCGTCGGCATTTATAATGACGTCAGCAGCTGGCCGCGGTCGTTACTTTACATTGTGTTGGCTGGCATAGACAAACACCTTCACGCTGGGAAAAATAGTGTATTAAGTCACCATTCGATACATTTACCACAATATATAAAAGCGTGCTTACACTTTGAAAGTTACGAAAATACTGGGCTATGTTTCGTTACCAACTCGGATTTGGCGGCTAAACTCGTAGAGACGCACATGGGATCACTGGTTTTTATATTGTACATAATCACAATGAAATAATTCAGCACATTCAATATTTAATGATAAAATTAAAGGCTAACAATACACCCAGTGGTTACTTATGTAATAGATGGGGGAATTATACGCAGACCGTCACACCATAATACAATCTCCAGGTTAATGTGTGCATGAAAGTAAACACCCCTCACGCGCTGGAGGGCAACCACGTACCATACGCTTCCATTCGCTTAAGTGATGTAGCAACGGTACATGTACCAGAGTTCTAATTAAGTGGTCAGAAGCCTACGCCAGGAGGCGCGTGGCTGCGGCCGAAGCAGTCACCTTTGCCCTATGCAGCGCTTGGTCTATTGGGGCGGGTAACAGTCGCTGTTGGGAATAGGAGATGAGTGCGGGATTCGAATCCACAAATAAGCGAATGCGAGACCAGCACGCTTCCGATTATGCCATCAGCTTCCAATTAGCTTAACCAAATCCAAGCGTTACAAAAACAAGTAACACAAATACGAGTATATGTACAGCAGTTAAAACTAGCACAGGTACAGTGTACTCGTAAATACCCTAACACCTCCATTCGTGAAACTTCATTGCGTACATGTACAACCTGACATGACTTTAATGAGACTGTTAACAAAACACTGCTCCAGAATAATACACGAGTGAGCAGAATACAAGGGCAATACACTACGTGTGTTTCACACTATCCCATACATCATGAAATACATAATCGTATACAGACGGCAATTTTTTTTATTTTTTTATTATGAATTCTAATACCATCAATATGGAAGCGTACCTAATTCAGATTATGCTAGTCCGTCAGTGATCGACGATGACAGTGCTCTGGTGAAGAGAGATGCGATGTGTGAGGCTGAGTGGTGACGATGTATGAGGACAACCCTACTCATTCACAAAGAATCCAATGAATGTACACTAAGAAGTCCACCATTCTGCCAACACGAAGACCACAATTACTCCGCTATTCCGCATGAATATATATATATATTATATATATATATATATATATATATGTATATATATATATATATGGAATACTGCGCATAACGACCCGCGA
The DNA here is from genome assembly GCF_046742065.1 of Oratosquilla oratoria. NCBI lineage: Eukaryota > Metazoa > Arthropoda > Malacostraca > Stomatopoda > Squillidae > Oratosquilla > Oratosquilla oratoria. The sequence goes on from NC_134811.1 coordinate 15,479,103, forward strand.
ACACCTCTCGCCAATCCAACACTCCCCATGAACCGCTGTGCGTGCATATAAAGACCATTTCCACCATCGATGGTCCACTAAACTGGTTGTACGTCTCCGCACCCATTACCCCCAACATTCCCCAATCATCCTTATGTCCACCGGTACATAGGCAAGAAGTTCTCCCGAGTGCAATGTGCAAGTTCCTTCTTGCCCATGCGTGCGTGTGAATCGGTACTTATTCCTCCCCTTTGTGCATTTCCTCCCAACATTCCCCTAAACATTCTTCTGTCCACCGGTACATGAGCAAGAAGTGCTCCCGAGTATTCGCTCCTTCTTGCCCATGTGTGGTAATTATTCGTTCCTTTTATGCATTTACTCTCAGTAAGGAGTACTTCTGAGCATTCGTTCTTTCTTGTCAATGCATATTCATGAATCGGCCAGAGTATTTCAAGGGAGTTTCACCCGTATTCGAATCGTACCAGTTATGACTTCTTTCCTTGGATGCCTGAGCACATTAGGCAAAGGTGACGACTTCGGTCGTGCCTACTGGCATGAGCTTCACCTTGAGCCTTTATTCGAAATTGACAATTTCTCAAAAAGAATTCTTCCACTGGCGCCCTCAAGTGTGATTTACCACGGTTTTGGATCACGTGTTGGACTCGTGAGTGACAGCTATTACCCTCCCGGATGAGAGCTCGGAGCTCATACATAAATGACAATTTTCGCAAAATCGTACATGAAATTTACCCTTTTAATACGATGGTACAGCATGGAGAAATAAAAAAAAAATGAATAAAGTGTCTTGAAGACTTGTGGAAACGGGCACTTCATTCTCGGATCCAAAGTCCTCCCGTAAATCTACAACTCTCTTGGGCGGAGATCCTTGTTGCCTTCGAGTGTCACGTCCAGACACGTACTCGTGGAGAAGGAGGAGCCCCGCAGTGATGAAGTGCCCTTCGTAAACCACCTTTTTACGTCGCCGACGTTTTGCATAATGGCACCCATGTCGGGTCGGCGGCGTGAGGCCGAGGTCACGGGGACGGAAAGGGGTTGGGTGACTCTGCAATGAGATTAAGGGAGGAGAAGGGAGGGGGACGAAGAATAGATACTAGGGAGGTTAGGTTAGGGACGGGAGGTTAGGGACGGGAGGGGAGGTTAGGGACGGGAGGTTAGGGACGGGAGGTTAGGTAGGGGAGGTCAGGGAGTGAAGGTTAGGGAGTGCAGGTTAGGGAGTGCAGGTTAGGGAGGGAAGGTTGGGGGAGGGGGGAGGGGGGAGGGAGCAGGGAGCAGGGAGGGGAGGGAATTTATTTTTATTTATTTATTCTTTTTTTTTTTCCGAAATTTGGGAGTGAAGTATCACTCCCACGGGCTTTGCGCCCGTGAGGGAAAAAGAAAAAAGGGGGAGGGGAGGGAAAATAGGATGGGCGTGGGAGACAACATGGGAGTGAGGTAGTAAGAGAAGTGGATTGGGCTGGGAGCGTGGCATGGCCTGCATGTTACATTAGGTGAGGAACCTACGCCAGGAGGCGCTGAATAGCCGAAGCCGTTACCTTTACCCTATTATGGAGGTAACAGTCACCGTTGGGAATCGGAGAAAAATGCGGGATTCGAACCCACAACTTGGGGAATGCGAGACCAGCATGCTTGCGATGACGCACCCTACTATTAACATACCTGCCCTAATTCGCGTGGGAGCGCGCAGCATATAAACACGAACCTCTAATCAACTCTCGTTATCTTAAGCACTGTTTATGACGATCCCCTTGCTGTAATGAACACTGATTACGTAATGCAAAAGTGCGGATTTCCGAAGACAGTAAACTAGTTAGTATATGGAGTCAGATTACAAAAGCGGAGAGACTTTGCATAATATACATATGAGCTGCTTACAGTAATTTAAATTACATGAAACTAAGATCGTGAGGTCGTGGTGGTGATGGTGGTGGTCCGTGGTGGACTAGTAGTGGTCCAAATGTGCTCCAATGATGGTCCAACGACGGTCCTATAGTGGTCCAGTGACGGTCCAATAATGGTCCTGTGATAATTCATTTGTGGACCAGTGATGATCCAAATGTGGTCAAATGACGGTCTAGGTGTGGTCCAGTGATGGTCCAAAAGTGGTCCAGTGACGGTCCAAATATAGTTCAGTGACATTTCAATAATGATCCAGTGACAGTCCAGATATAGTCCAGTGACATTTCAATAATGATCCATTGATGGTCCAAATATGGTCCAGTGACGGTCCAACAGTGGTCCAGTGGTAGCCTAGTGACGGTCCAATGGTGGTCTAATGGCTGTCCAAATGCGGTTCAATGACGGTCCAAATATGGTCCAGTGATGGTCCAATAGTGGTTCAATGACGGTCCAATAGTGGTCCACTGACGAACCAACATTGGTCCAGTGACGGTCCAATGGTGGTCCAATGTTGGTCCAACAGTGGTCCAGTGACGGTCCAACAGTGGTCCAGTGACGGTCCAACAGTGGCCCAGTGATGGTCCAATAGTAGTCTAGTGACGGTCCAAATGTGGTCTAGTGACGGTCAGAACGTGGTCCAGTAAGGGTCCAAACGTGGTCCATTGATGACTAAACAGTGGTCCAGTGGTCGTCCAATGTTGGTCGTGACCGGCTCAGGTCACCAAAGTCGGGCAATTTTACCTAACTTCGGCAACTTGACCCAATCAAGTTAAAACAAGTTAAAATAATCTCGATCGACCCTCTCGACCCCAGAAACTAAGTTTCTGGATTTCATTTCAGTTAATTCTGGATTCTATCAAGTTAAGGGAGACCCTCCAAGCTGTTAGGTTAATCGAACTTTGTAGACTTGGCCACGACGAACAAAATTCTTTTAGTCTCGTGTTTCCAAAAAATAGAAGTTTTTTTTCCAGGTAACAGATACAGACGTCTTCAGGTCAATTCGATCATTTCTCTACCGCCAGGCGATTTTATTCATAGAATACCGGCATTTTATATACTGTGTGTGTGTATATATATATATATATATATATATATATATATATATTATATATATATATATATATATATATATATATATATATATATACACACATTCATACATGTATGGAACCGAATCACGTCCTTGTTTGGCGTGGTACCCGAAAGGAGGTCGCTTAGCCGCATGCAAACAAATCCCCTTTCCTCCATGGGGATAATCTGACCATCTTTTCTGTCCCAGGCCCCCGACCTCCACCCTCACTTGAATAGAAGTCTGACGTCAATCTGATCAATGTCTGGGGAACTCCGCCTCATTCCTGTACTTTCACATCAGTTCTTAAAGCAAAGCTTCCTGGCCCATTCGCTCTTAGATTCCCTGTTTATGTAACACTGATTCCTATTCCTTCCGAGAATATTCGAGCACTGAATAAAAACGTCTGGCATCGTTGAGGTCTGTGGTCCCCTTTTGAAAACCTCCCTGGACTGTCAAGGGTCCCCCACCTCAGCCACAGTTTTCAGAATTCCTTTGGCAAGGCTTGGAAGGTTTCCTCTGTAAGGCTCCATTGATTATCCGGCCTTCCCTTCTACGCACAAGACCTTATCCACACGAAGGACAAAATTCCACGAAATTTAATCTAAAGAAATTTGTTTTCCCGAGTTCAGGATCGGGCAGGTCCTCAGCTGAACGAAATGGCCAAGGGTCACCAAGAACGCACCCGAAACTCGAACTCCACACCCAAAGATCAATCGACAAAGGGACTTCATGGAAAGGGATACCTTCTGAAACCCTGAATGGCAGAAAGCCTCGAGGAGATTGTAGAGCGTTGAGGAGGTTCTGTACAGCCCAAGAGAGAGTAATCACGAGCGGCTAACAACGTCTAAAGGCGCCGCACGACTCAGGAGGGGGACGAGGCGATATTCGACCGTTTAACCGTTTTAACCGTCGTCCGACCGTTTTGAAATCAAAGGCGACGCGCGGATACAGACGCCGCGTAATTGTCCCGAAGTCAGCACTGAGGCACCTCTCAATTAGAGGTGGGACTGGGCGACGGGGGAGCGGGAGAAAACGGGGAAGGTGATTTGCGAGTCTGGGCAGGGACTCCAGGATCTCTGAGAGGGGAGAGGGGAGAGGGAGAGAGGGGAGAGGAGAGAAACGACAGAGGGTAGAGAAAAAAGGAAGAGGAACTCACGAGGAGGAACAGAGAGGGGAATTCACGCTGGGGGAAGAGAGAAAGAGAGAGAGCGAGAGCGTGTGTGTGTGTGCGAGAGAGAGAGAGAGAGAGAGACCTCACGAAAGGGGGTTGTGATGTTCCAAGAGTTAAAATACTCGGCCATGTCCTGAATACCGCGGGTTCGAGTACTTCTCACTGGAATACCTGAACATATTCAAGGAGTCCATTGGCCTTTGTACTTCCCTCAAAACCTTTCCCCTGTTTGCTGTAAGGAACTAGGTTCTCTTGATATGATACGAGTCGTTACTATGCATCGTGTGTGTGTGTGTGTGTGTGTGTGTGTGTGTGTGTGTGTGTGTGTGTGTGTGTGTGTGTGTGTGTGTGTGTGTGTGCGTCTTCGTGTATGTGTGCGCGCGCGTGTCTTCGTGTGTGTGTGTGTGTGTGTGTGTGTGTGTGTGTGTGTGTGTGTGTGTGTGTGTGTGTGTGTCTTCGTGTGTGTGTGTGTGTGTGTGTGTGTGTGTGTGTGTGTGTGTGTGTGTGTGTGTGTGTGTGTGTGTGTGTGTGTGTGTGTGTGTGTGTGTGTGTGTGTGTGTGTGTGTGTGTGTGTGTGTGTGTGCACATACTCGACCGTATTCATACGTGCATGTGTATTTTTTCGAGGATTTTACGAAATTGAAGACGAAAAAGATAACCGCGAAGATGACGGATAGGTTGAAGAACATGTACACGAAGAAAGAAAAGACGAGGACGAAGACGTGGACGGCTAGAAGTGTGTAACCACCCGAAGTTCATCAAGCTCGAAGTGCTTCTTCGATGGCCTCGACTTCCTGAAGACCAGTGACTGCCACGCGCCACTCCACAACATCTTACCCTAACCTTATCCAAACGTTCTGGACCTGTGAAGACTCTTAGGCCTCTCGAAGACTCCTACGCCCCCTTTCAAAGCCGACTACGCCCCCTCTATGTTAGGAATCAACCGAGCGGGTCTTCCAGGTCACGCTTCCTTCCGCACCTCCCCATCCTTCACTCTTCACTCTTCCCCCTTTCCTCCTTCCCCCTCAACCTTCCACGTCTCCTCCCTCCCGCGTTCCCCCTCCATCTCCCCTTTCCCCCGTCCACTTCCCCTTTCCTCCCTTCCCCCCAACTTCATTTCCAGACTCTTTTGCACAAAGAATTTTCTTGAATGGCTTTCGTCCTCCTTACACACGCATGAATAGAATTCTTCCCCGAAAGGTCCCTTCCTCGACTTCGAAACCAGAGTACCAACCTGAACTAAATCTAAACTAACCCTAACCTAAATCAACCCAATCCTAAACTATAACTACCACTACCCCTAACCCAATCTTAACCTATACCTAACCCTAACCCAATCCTACACTAAACTTAACACTAGCCTAAGCCTAACCCAAACTAGCCCTAACCCAAGCCTAACCTAAATTAGCCCTAACCCTGCCTTCCTTAACATGCTTACAAAAATCATCGGGAGACGTGGAATGTACACGTCAACCACAACGTCAAAACGTCGCGAGAGAAGCATGACGTCACCCGATGTACATAGGAATCGGATCCGAAGTCGGGAAAGGGACTTGCCGGGAAAGAAATCTATTTTCGCCCTACACAGTCTCCTCCCTCCCGCAGTTACTCAAAATCTAGTCCATGTATGACATGACAGGACACAGATTTCTATTTCGATTCTTTAGAATTCTCTAGGTTTACGGTCTGCATGGGCTCCATTATGAGAGGTGATCACATACATACATATTATATATATATATATATATATATATATATATATATATATATATATGCACACAGCTATTCATGCACATATGTATACATACGTACATACATAATATATACGTGCATACATACATACCCACACACATGCATGCAGCATACATATAGTACATACATTCATATCGTGGGGAAAAAAAAAGGACAATTGGAGATTCTTCGCTCTCGTCTCGCCAACCGTGTCAACTCGAGTCGCCTGGAAGGAACTTCGTGGTCTCGGGGATTGGGTGGAGCCCGCGGGCCACAGGCGCCACCGAAGTGGAGAGGCCGAACAGAGGCACCAACGGATTTCAGAAGGCAATCAGAGGCACTGTAGAGGCCCATTAAAGGCATCGTCGAATTTCTATGTGTGTGTATGTGTATGTGTGTGTGTGTGTGTGTGTGTGCGCGCACGCGCGCGGAGGGGGGGGGGCAGAAGCACCGGAGAAGCCGACCAGAGGCGCCACTGAATTTCAGAGGTCGAACAAAGCCACCAGCTGATTGGAGAAACTGCACTCTCTCCCTCTCTTCCTCTATCTATCCCACCCTGCCATCCTTCCTCTCTCCCTACTACCCTCTCATTTTCTCACTCCCACTCACCCATCCTCTCTCCCTCCCTCCCACCCTCCTTCCTTCCCTCTCACCCTCCCTCTTTCCCACCTTCCTTCCCACCCTCTCTTCCTCCCTCCTATCCTTCCTCTCTCCCTTTCTCCCTATTACTCTCT
>NC_134811.1:15490706-15513206 GCF_046742065.1 Oratosquilla oratoria
AAATGGTTAATTTAATATCGAATTGCAAGACCATTCGCTCTAACACACACACACACAAACACGCGCGCGCGCACACACACACACACACACACACACACACACACACGACTTGATGGTGCAGTGGTAGACGACTTGATGGCGCAGTGGTAGCGTTCGCGGCCGCCACTACGGCGGTCCGGGTTCGAATCCCGCCCCGGGATGAAATAATCTCAGTATCGCTGCGCTGCGTGTCGTGTTTCGAACTCTAATGGGAGGGGAGTTGGGTGTGCGTGCGTGCGTGTGCATTACCCATAGATCGGTCATATATGAGATCAGAGCTCTCTTTCGGGAAGGAAATATCTGTCGATCACGAGTCCAACACGTGATCCAAGACCATGGTGAATGGTGACTCGCACACATGCACATACACAGTCACACACAGTCACAACGAGATTTATCTTAATTTTACAGAGCAGGATCTACCCACGCCAACCATGAAGCAAAGTATGTACAACTGCTGCAGACCTTATAATGTTACCTTTTCCTTGTAAAACATTATTTTTTGTGCCAACTTCCTTTGAACTCCGCTCGGGTAGAAAATGGGCCCCCAAGGAGCCTTTCTCGTCTTTTGATGAGATTTTTTTTTTTTTTTTTGTACGAACGAATATTTGTTATTATGTTCGGAGTTCTTCAATCTTTATATGATTTTATGTTTATTTATGCCAACGGGAGGAAATGTAAGGCACCTGTGCCACTTTGGCAATTTTCTTCATCCAGTGAAATCACGCCCACACTTACCTCTTCCGACGGACCCTAAGGGCGCTTCCTGGTGGCCTGATTTCTGCTCTCCTGCAGCTACTACTGCTGCCACTCCTCCTCTTTCTCATCATCTTGCTCCTCCTCCTCTTGCACCTTCTCTTGCTCCTCCTCCTCTTGTTCCTCTTCCTCCTCCTCCTCTTCCTCTTGTTCCTCCTCCTCCTCCTCCTCGTCCTCCTCCTCTTCCTCCTACTCTTCCTTTTCCTACTCTTCCTCCTCCTCCTCTTACTCTTCTTCTCCTCCTTCTCTTGCTCTTCCTCCTCTTACTCCTCCTCCACTTCCTCCTCTTCCTCCTCCTCCTCTTACTCTTCTTCTCCTCCTCCTCTTTCTCGTCCTCCTCTTACTCGTCCTCCTCTTACTCGTCCTCCTCTTACTCCTCCTCTTACTCTTTTTCTCCTCCTTCTCTTGCTCTTCCTCCTCTTACTCCTCCTGCTACTCTTCCTCCTCCTACTACTACAACTGGTGCTCTTCCTGTTCCTCATCCTCACTTATTATCATCATTATCAATAATGATTATTATTTTTCATTATTATTTTCTTTTACCAAACTCGAGATCGCTAAATTTTCAAAACTCCATTTGTTCACGGCACGTCAGAAATCGGCTACTTAACCGATTTAGAATATTATCAATGATTAAGCCTAATCTGGCTAATGTCTTTTTTACAATCTGCCAACCTCTCTACTCTCCCCCAACCACCACTTCACTTCCCTCTCTCATGCATCACTGCTCTCAAGTGAACATATACACACGCAAAAGCGTCCGCTCACACGCATATATGCACACGTACACACACGTACACACACACACACACGTACACACACACACACACACACACACACACACACACACACACACACACACACACACACACACACACACACACACACGTACACACACACACACACGTACACACACACAAACACACACACACACACACACACACACACACGCGCGCGCGCGCGCACACACAAAACGCGTACCATACCAAAATTCTAAACCAAACCCTCTGGAAAGCAAAATTCCCAGCTCATGGAAACATTCACGAATAAGCCCAGCAGCAAGTCAATTCACCCCAAGTCGGGAACAAAACAAGCCAAGTCGACCGCACACGCGCACATGCACGCACGCACGCACGCAAATCTCCGCTTCTAACCTTACTTGAAGTCGAGCAGCGTCGTAATACGAACCTGAAAAGAGGGAAAGGAAAAGATTAAATTCGAGTCGTCGGAAAGACGCGGGGACGGAAAGGGGCTCTGTCGCAACCAGAGGCCACTGTCCCAGGACAACCCACATCATAAAAGCAATCCCAAGACAACCCACATCATAAAATCAATAAAATAACAACCACATCACCATCATAAACAACTACATCATCACCAACAACTACATCATCAACAACTACATCATCATTAACATCATCATAAACAACATTATTAACATCATCATAAACAACAACTACATAATCATCAACAACTACATAATCATCAACAACTACATCATCATAAACAACTACATCATCATTAACTTCATCATCATCAACTACATGATCAAGAAGTACATCATCATCAAGAACTACAATATCAACAGCTACATCGTTATCAACAACTACAATATCAACATCTATATCATCATCAACAACAACAACAACGACAACTATACACACAATAAGGCAGCATTACTGAGGCGAATGGGGAAGACGAAAGGGGTTGGGGGGAGGAAGCGGGGATGGGGGGAGGAAGCGGGGATGGGGGGAGGGAGAGGAGATGGGGGTAAGAAGAGGGGATAGGGGGACGGAAGAGGGGTGTAGGAAGACGGGGGAAAGGGGTGAGAAAGGAGAATGAAGAAGGAAGGGGATGGAAAAAAGAGAAGAGGAAGAAAGAGGTAGAGAGAAGCTGAAAAAAGAGGATAGTAAGATGAGAGGAAAAAGAGTAAAGGAGAAGAGTGAAAAAGAGAAAAGTGGAAAAGGAAGAGGAGAAATGGGGAAGATAAAAGAAGAGCAGAGGAAGGGGTGAGGAAAAGGGAGTAGAGGAAGGGAGAGGAGAGAAGAGGAGGTTAAGGGGTAGAAAAGACGAAACAGAAAGGAGGAGGAAGTTGGGGGATGGAGAGGAACAGGGAAGAAAAAGGAAGAGGAGTAAGAAGAAGAAGACGTGAAAGAGGTAGGTGGGAGGGAGGGAGGGAGGGAGGGAGGGAGGGAGGGAAGGAGGGAAAGAGAATTAAAGAGAGAGAAATCTGGGAAAATAAAGGAGACGGATAGGAGGATGAGAAGGAGCGAGGGGGAGGGGGGAGGAGGGGAGGGGGGAGGAGGGGAGGGGGAGGAGGGGAGGGGGAGGAGGGGAGGGGGAGGAGGGGAGGGGGAGGAGGGGAGGGGGAGGGGGAGGAGGGGAGGGGTTGTAATGTCGAGGAATGATTACCTCAAGGCGCTCCAGAACAGACTCCGCACGGAGATTATTTTTCTGCTCGTCCTGCTCTTCCTCTTCTTGCACCACTCTCTCACCCCTGATATTTCCGTCTGTATGTGCCTGCTTGTCTGTGTCTGTCTGCTTGTCTGTGTCTGCTTGTCTGTGTCTGTCTGCTTGTCTGTGTCTGTACGTGTCTGCTTGTCTGTGTCTGTATGTGTCTGCTTGTCTGTGTCTGTATGTGTCTGCTTGTCTGTGTCTGTATGTGTCTGCTTGTCTGTCTATATTTGTGTCACCCTTACATCTCGTGGCTTTGTCTGTTCACTAGTCTGTCTCTGAAATTCAGTCTTTGTCTGAACCGCCTGATCTCAAGTAAGGGTTACAGGTTTGTCAGATCTTTTGTTGTATTATACAGTATGCTACTCCCCACCCGCTTCCCGAATCTGTACGTTACTACCCCAGGTTCCTCAAAAAGGCTGTTGTAGAAATGGAGGTAGTGGTGGTGGTGACAGTGGTGATGATGGTAGTGGTGACAATGGTAGCGATAATATTAGTGGTGGTGACAACAGTGGTGATAATGGTAGTGGTGGTGATGGTAGTGGTGGTGACAGTAGCGATGATGATGGTAGTGGTGGTGACAATGGTGATAATGGTTGTGGTAATGACAGTGGTGATGGTGTTGGTGACATTAGTGATGTTAGTGGTGGTGACAATGGTGGTGATAATGGTTGTGGTGGTGACAACGGTGGTGATAACGGTTGTGGTGGCGACGATGGTGGTGATAATGGTAGTTGTGGTGGTAACAGTGGTAGTGATGATGGTAGTTGTGGTGAGGGTAGTTGTAGTGGTGTAGTTTTGGTGGTGATAGTTGTGGTGTTGGTGTTAGTTGTGGTTGTGGCGGCGGTGATGGTAATCAGCTTGCGCTCGTTAACATCTCTAATTGCTGGTCTCTCTGTGCTCAGGAAATTGCCACGTTGTCTTCCTCCACTCGTACGTTATCAGCGAGTGTGTGTGCGCGGCCATGCACATATGTGTACGTGCGTATGCGTACACATGCGCGTACATGCATGTATCTACGTGTGCAGTTTTTCCTCTTGCTGCCCCCACGCTATTCTATTTACCCCCTTGGCATCCCCCCTCCCCCTCTCCCCCGGGTAAGATGTGCTGATGCTGACTTACGTCCGTCAGCGCCTATGCGTCAGTACGTGGACCAGATAATTCTACCAACCACCCTGACTCTTCATGACGTAACACTTGGGTAACTCTGACATTACGTCACTTCCTGGTCATTAGAGGGGGAGGGAGAGAGATAGAGGAAGAGACAGAGAGACAAAGACAGTGACAAAGAGAGAAAGAGAGAGAAATATGGATGTCGCTGACGACTGTATTTCCGTGTTCTGCTTGTGCATGATGGCCACAGCGCCGAACAACCAGACTAGCAAGCATCCTCACTCTTCCTGGCCTCTCTTCTTCGCTCTACAGCCTCTCAAGCCTCAAAGACTGGATCCAACGTGGATTTAGTAACGATTTAGTAACAAACAGGTACTTGCTTTAAAGACCGAGTGAACGCCCATCGAACCCAAACGTTTTATGTTTTTCACCTTTACTTGATTCAACCATTTGCAACAGTGTGGGCTGATGGCGTCATCGGAAGCGTACTGGTCTCGCATTCGCCTAGATGCGGGTTCGAATCCCGCACTCCTCTCCGATCCCTAGCATTGTTTTACCTGGTCCAACAGTCTCTAAAACGTATAATAGAGCAAACCTGACATCTTCGGCCGCAGCTAATCAGCGCCTCCTGGTGTATGCTCCTCACCACCTTTAATACCACAGTCCCAGAAAGCTCAACGCTGTCCGTATTGAGACCATTTCAGTCACCCATTGGGCGCGAGATCGTCCTGAAGGATAGAAGCGCTGGTAAACTACAGCCCAGGATAACAGACACCCTGTGGCGTGCGGACCGTGGACAGCAGCCGCACCTTCCGTAAACCCCTTCAACGCCGCGACAAACTTCACCGATTTTGTTGTAGTCATCCTGGTAAGGTCCTCATTTTCGATTTTCAAATTAATATATTGTGACCTCACGCCCCCAACCCCCCCCCCCAAAAAAAAAGAACAAATGTATCCACGGTAACCTAAAGAAAAAAATCGTATTTTTCGAAATTTCGGCGTATTTACTGCTCCTCATGGGACTCCTCCAGAATTGCCATCTGCGACCATCTCCAGGTTCGCCGAGTGGAAGAAACGTATTTCACATCCAGAGAGGGACGAAGCTGTCCCGCGAGGGTCCTCCGACAATCTCCATCGACGGAGAAACGGAAAGAGAAAGAGGAATAACGAGAAGGAATAACGAGAAGATGAACAAAAATATGAAGATCAAGATGAATAACGAGAAGAATTTAAGAAAAATTTTACGAATAAGAAGAATGAAAATGTGAACAAGAAGAATATGAAGAAAAAGTAGAAGACGAAGAAGGAGAATAGGAAGAAGAAAATAAAGCGAAAAAGATGAAGAAAAAGAAGAATACGAAGACGGCGAAGAAGAATAATCCGAAGACAAAAAAGAAGAGAATGCCGGGGGAGAGAAATGACGGCTGGAGAGCCAACTGCACCCTTCACATGAACTACCCCATGAAACTGCTGCCGCAAAAAAAAAAAAAAAAAAAAAAAAAAAAAAGCTTCAAAACAAACTACCTGTGCGTGGCACAATTTGGATCGTCGCGGTTAATTACTGTGCCACAACAGACGTGGCACTATGCCTCTGTGCCAACCCCCCCCTCCATTACATGTGGCAAACCTGGAACAAATCAGCCGAAGAAATTCTGACTGTGACTTACCTGATTTACCCACAAAACCCCCCACACTGTGTGGCTGGGGCGTAGCCAGCCCGCGTGGGGGAGATTCCACCTTCATATCCACCCCCGACCCCGATCTCAACCCCAGAGTCTATCCCCTAACGGGTAAACGAAAGCTCCTACCATTGGCGACACGACACATTGGCCCACCCACCCACACACACACACGCACAGAAAACATACACACACACACACACACACACACACACACACACACACACACACACAAAGAAAAAAAAAAAAAACGCACACTATGGTGGGTTAAACGTTTTCCCATGCGAAGAAACGGAAACCCAAAACCCACAACCGCCAATAAACCCCGTCAAAAACGATGTGTTTATTCCCCTATTCACGGGAGTCAATACCCCGCCAACAGCGTCATAACAGAACCAAAATGGGTCGGAAACTCTTTCCTCCCCACCTCTCCTATCCCCCCACCCTCACGTTCACGTTCCCCCCACTCCCCGTTGTTACTCCCTTGTCCCCTCCTAATCCCCCATCCCCACCCCTAACAAGACCTCTTTCCCGTCCAACCCACAAGTCGACCCGAGATTGTGAAAGTTTATCACACTCTCCCTCTCTCTCTCAATATATATATATATATATATATATATATATATATATATATATATATATATATATAATAAATAAATAAAATGAAATAAATAAACAAAATTTTCATTATTTAGTATTCTCTATTGTCCATAAGGATAGAAGCGCTGGTAAACTTATCCAGACACCCCTTACAACAACTTAGTAGATTCATGTTTTATTTTTTACTTAAATGAATCTTATTCAGGAATCCTGAGGTTGAGAGGGGGAAAGTACGAACTCCAAGAAACCCTCTCAGCGCCAAACTGCCGTCGCTCGATTTTATTACACCAAATCCCGTTTCGATTCAGCTGTAGACAGAGGCGCAATAGGAGGCGTGCTGGTCTCGCATCCGTTTACTTGTGGGTTCGAATCCCTCACTTCTCTCAGATAGCCAGCAGTGACTGTTACCTGTCCCGACAGTACAAGCGCATGATAGGGCAAAGATGATGGATTCGGCTCAGATACGCGCCTCCTGGCGTGGGCTCCTCACCTTTTTCTTCCTTATCCGGTATTAATCCCTTCTTCGTTCTGGTACGGGGTGTTGAAATGAAAGTCCCTTCCAGACGTTTCTTCGTGGTCCGGGGCCGACTCCCCCCCCCCTTTCTTCCCGCCTTCCGGACTCCTCAGGACCTTCCATTCTTCTGGAGCTTCCGCAGACCCGTCCTAATGGTTCCTTCCGGATGAGACTCTCCGGTCTCTAAGTTCCTTTCTTTCGCAAAGTCTTCCCGTTCTTCCAAGGAAACAAAACATTGACCCTTCGAGTACTCTGCTCGATTTCCATGTCTGTCGCCAAGCGATTTTATTCAGCTGCGAAGGTGGGGTTCATGGAGTCTAAGGCCAGCCACACACGTGCAGTTTAAACTGACAGTTACAAATGTTCAATTATAACTGTCAGTTGAAAGTGCACGTGTGTGGGTATCTCAATGATATTGAGATAACCACACATGTGCAGTTTCAACTGACAGTTATAACTGAACAGTTGTAACTGTCAGTTTAAACTACACGTGTGTGGCCGGCCTAAAGGGTTAAACACAAAAGTTTACTTTTATCTTCAAGTTTAGGGGGAGTCTGTGACGTCATGTCGTCTTGACCGTGTTCGAAGACAAGCCGACGTGACGTCAAGGCGTCAGGCGTTTTTGCTCAATTCCGGGTGGGAGATGGAGGGGAGATTATTAATTTGTATTCTAATCCAGCCGATTCGGTATCGTGCTATTAAGACTCTTGTAGTGATTTACTGAGAGAGAGAGAGAGAGAGAGAGAGAGAGAGAGAGAGAGAGAGAGAGAGAGAGAGAGAGAGAGCGAGAGAGAGATAGAGAATATTTTTATGATAGGAAGTTTTTTCCCCTTTACGATGAATCTTTCGGTCGTCAAAAATCTTTGTGTACTTTGAAGAAAAATTCCTGAGTGCTGCACCCTTCACAGGAACAAACGCTGCTGTCGCAATAAACACGTTCAGTCCAGCGTTGAACGAGGGGAGATAGAGTAAAAGGGGGAGAACGCCCTATCCCCCCCACCCCACACTCCTATCCACCAACACGACCGCAAAGCTACCGGCGTGGAGGGGAATACGGACGAAAGAAGAGGAGGCATGGAGGAGTGGAGGACGAGGTGTGGAGTAGTGGAGGGGCGCGGAGGAGGAGTGGAGGAGGAGGAGGGGCGTGGAGGGTCATGATACAGCAAGAAGCCACTACAAGGCTGTTCTCCAATTTTACATTGGTGCCGACAGCGGCAGGGTGAACAGTAGGTATGGAGGGGGGGGGGAGTGGCTTATACTACCACCATGTCAACATACACTCGAGAAAACTGATTATGTGCGAACGTGCAGTGCATGTGAATTACGGTGTGCGTGTATGTATGTGTGTGTCTGTGTCTGTGTGTGTGTGTAAATGTGTGTGTGAAAGTGTGTGTGTGAGTGTGAGAGTGTGTATGAAAGTGTGAGAGTGTGTATGAAAGTGTGTGTGTGTGTGTGTGTGTGTGTGTGTGTGTGTGTGTGTGTGTGTGTGTGTGTGTGTGTGTGTGTGAGAGAGAGAGAGAAAGTACGTGTGTGAAAGTGTGTGTGTCAAAGTATGTGTGAAAGTGTATGTGTGTACGCGAGTGTGTGTGTGTGTGTGTGTGTGTGTGTGTGTGTGTGTGTGTGTGTGTGTGTGTGTGTGTGTGTGTGTGTGTGTGTGTGTGTGTGTGTGTGTGTGTGTGTGTGTGTGCTTGTACTCTCCTTAAAAGCGGGAGGTGGGAAGCGAAAGAGGGTGGAGGAACTAGAGGATAAAAAGGGTAGCGTTGGGATGATTTACATCGGCATCACCTCGGCTGTCTCGGCGGCGAATGAGTGTACAGAGCGAAACCTACCCGTGCCCAGATGCAGACACGTCCTACACTACTCCGTTCCTTATTGGGTAATGCCAACACACTCAAACTCTGGACTACATGACCCCCCCCCTCTCTCTCTCCAGCAAGCGTAGGATGTTAATGATAATGATGGATACAAACATCCCTTTGGTGCACTCGACCTGTGTGTGGGTTAGGTGCCCTTGTATATACCTCATGGACTTGGGCTGGACTCGGTCTAGACTCGGGTCGGACTCGGTCTGGATTCGGGCCGGACTCGGTCTGGATTCGGGCCGGACTCGGACTGGACTCGGGCCGGACTCGGACTGGACTCGGGCCGGACTCGGACTGGACTCGGGCCGGACTCGGACTGGACTCGGGCCGGACTCGGACTGGACTCGGGCCGGACTCGGACTGGACTCGGCCGGACTCGGACTGGACTCGGGCCGGACTCGGACTGGACTCGGGTCGGACTCGGACTGGACTCTGATTGGACACGGACCTCGAGTTTGGCAAAGGCACCTGGGATAGAGAGAAACCTTGCAACCAAGGACAGAAACAAAAGATAAAAGACATTCTTTAATTTACATAAGAATATGTAAATAAATGAATAAACAAATAGGTTAATAAATAAACAAACAGACCAATATTTTCAATCGACTAAAACCGACATCAGGACAGTCTACCTGGACCTCAGATGCATAAAATAGCCTGTCTTTCGCCAGGAGAGATAAAGTACATCGCCGTATTGATTGGTTTTGATTTAATAATAAAAAGGAGAGAGTCTCGGCACGCGCACGCGCGTCGCACCGCGAACAAATAAACACGATCAAAAGACAAACACTCCCGGCGACATCACACAAAAACTTCGCGCGCGGAACCACAAAAAGACGGGCTACGAAGTACAGGCGGCCCCCGGGAGTATATGGCCCTGATGATGGCAATGGCCCTCTTCGATATATAGTAGAGAGATAGAAAAGAGAGAGAAAACAGAACATGGGGGGAACAAAAGGAACGAGAACAAGAAGTATAACCAGAAAAAGAAGAAAAAGTTGACGAAAATTAAAAAAAGAAATGGAATAAGAAAAAAGAAGAACGAGAACAAGAAAAAAGAAGATCAAAAAGCAAAAGACGAAGAAGAAGAAAAAAAAAAGCAAAAGAAAGGCGAAGACGACGACGAAAACCAAGACGTTGCAGACGAAGACGACGACTAAGTAGTCTTCTCCCCCTCGCCGTGACGCGCCAGGTCGCTGCTCGAACAACCGAGCCGGGGCAATGGCACTGGCGTCAGTGCCATTCAGGAGACGCGGCACTACATACCTGAATGGTCTCCCCGAAGCCGTAAGCAAACTCATCGTGCAATTTATCAGCCAATATACACATCTATTATGCAAATGCCGGGGGCTATAGAGGCTACTAATGGAAAATAAATGTGAACAGTGTGTGTGTGTGTGTGTGTGTGTGTGTGTGTGTGTGTGTGTGTGTGTGTGTGTGTGTGTGTGTGTGTGTGTGTGTGTGAGCGTGTGTGTGTGTTTTAATTTCATGGAATTATTGTCTCTTAATAGCCCACTCTTTTTACTGCAACTATTCCAAATGGGCAATTTATTGTAATTTCCATTGATTGTCAATTTTTCATTATCATTCATTTAATTGACACGCTCCCACACTTACACCCACGCACGCGCGCACACACACACACACACACACACACACACACACACACACACACACACAAAAAAAAAAAACACGCACACAGATACAAATATCTATACGCTTCTTCCCCGTATCTTTCATTCTTTTCCCTTTTGCTTTGCTTGATCTTCCTCGTATCTCCCCTGATCACAACATGGCGAGGACAAGTCTCTTTCTCTCCCAAATAAATAAATTTCCCTTTTCCTCTCAAACTCCTGTGGCCCCTTTCATCTTCCCTCTAATTACAGCAGACACTTCTCTATTTCCATTTCCCTTCCTTCTTTTTCCTTTTTGTCCGCAACGTTTGAGATTCTTTGGTTGTGGAGTCCGCAACGTTTGCGATTTTCTGGTTGCGGATATCGTATTTGTCAATGTCTTTGTTCTGCATTGCATGTCAGTGATTCGCGGCCCCTATCTTGTCATTCTGCTCGATTCAGACAACAGTTCGGGAGTAGTGTGACACGAAGACGTGATCGCTCCCATGGACGGGCGGGTAGACTGGTAGATTACAAGGTAGATTGGTACGTATGTACGTACGTATGGATATATGTATGAACTCGTACACACATATAAGCATGTGCGCATACGTACGTACGTATGCAAGTACGGATGTACGTATGTAAAGTACTCATGTACCTATGTATATATGTTGTACTATACATATGTAAGCATGTACGTATGTATGTGTGTCTGTGTGTGTACGCATGAATGTATGTATACGTACGTACGTATGAAATACGTATATATATGTATATATAGGTGCGTATGTATTATATATGGATATGTGTCTTTACGTATTTCGGCATTGTATCCGGGTAAGAGTGCGCGCACGCAGAGCTTCCAAGTGGGCCTCTTCGTTTTGTCTGCAAAAATTGTGTAACTCGATTCCTGTCTTTCAATTGGGTGGCGCCAGGCGCCATTTTTCCAACTATTTTCACAAACGTCGGTCCTCTCCACCTCCCATCTCTCCCTCCCTTACTCTCTTTCCCTCTCTCTCTCTCTCTCTCTCACACACACACACACACACTTCCTCTCCCACGCATACACACACACACACACACACGAGCACGTGTGTGTGCTTGTATGTGTGTTTGTACGTGTATGTGTAACTACGTGTGAGTGTGTGTGTGTGTGTGTGTGTGTGTGTGTGTGTGTGTGTGTGTGTGTGTGTGTGTGTGTGTGTGTGTGTGTGTGTGTGTGTGTGTGTGTGTATGTGTGTGTGTGCGTGTGTATGTGTGTGTGTGCGTGTGTATGTGTGTGTGCGCGCGCGCGCGCGAGCACGTGGGCGTATGCCCTTTATCCTCTCGTTCTTCGCGGCACGGATTACGAACGATCCGTGAATACTACAGTTCCACACACACACACACACTCCAGCAGGGAACCCACAAATCTGCATCTGCAAAGCGCTGACCGCTTTACGAGCGGGCCACCGCTTTACGAGCCGTCGACTTAATACACTTGGTCTAAATATCGTACCTCTACTCTCTCCCCGTGTTCGCGCCGTTGCACCGTCCCCTAATTTATGTCGCTCAGTGCGCTCGGCTCGCATTAATTCGAACAGAGTAAAAGGGAGAAGAGATGGGGGGGGGGGGAGAGGGGGGGACATGCGTCACGTCCTGGATGGGCCTTGTAAAGCCCATTTGGACAGATATCGTCGGACTTTGATTGTCAGGTGCTGTCCAATCCCTTTTTCATTTTCGGATCTCATAAAGTCATCAGTCTAAATATATGGGGTGTATTTATGGACGCTAACGGTTTGTGTGTACACACACACACATATTATATATATATATATATATATATATATATATATATATATATATATATATATATATATTCGTAAAGAGCTGGAATCCAAAAAACATTGTTGGAAGAAATTAAACACTGGATCCGTCTAGGAGTTTATTCCTACGTTCGATTACACTTCTACTGACAAGTCCAGTGTTTGCTTTCTTTCAATGTATATACATGTATGTACAGTATATATATATATATATATATATATATATATATATATATATATATATATAGAGAGAGAGAGAGAGAGAGAGAGAGAGAGAGATTGTGACAAGTTGAAAAAGGTGGAAGAGAGTCACGGGTCTCGTTCCGAGTTTATTCCTGACCGGTTTCGCTTGTAGCTTCCTCTGAAGAAGCTACAAGCGAAACTGGTCAGGAATAAACTCGGAACAAGACCCGTGACTCTTTTTTTCCACCTTTTTCATATATTATATATATATATATATATGTACAACACTGAATGGGTTCCAGTGATTAGAGATACATTTTTATCAACCCCAATGCACTTTAATTCTAAGCCATCTAGGCGCATGCAGAATTTGAAATGTAGTGCGCCCGAGGACTCGAACTCATGCGGCGAGAACATTACCACTGCCGAGTGACAAGACCAATACACCATCAAGAAAGATATCTCTCTTGATGGTGTATTGGTCTAGTCACTCGGCACTGGTAATGTTGTTCTCGCCGCATGAGTTCGAGTCCTCGGGCGTACTACATTTCAATTTCTGCATGCGCCTAGATGGCTTAGAATTAAAGTGCATTGTGGTTGATAGAAATATATATATATATATATATATATATATATATATATATATATATATATATATGATATATATATAAACACTTGTACTCGTGATTGAGTTCTCGCGTGCAGACACACACACACACACACACACACAGAGACCACATAAACATACACGCAAAAATAAAATACATAACTTATACATATTCACGCAACATCCCCTAAGTAACGAGATTCCAAACCTCATCTTATCACTGAGAGTTTCTCTCTCTCTCTCTCTCTTTCTGATTCACTTGGAATCTGGGAAGCCATGTGACACGACCGGATTCAAATCAGTCTAGAAGAATAAATATCCACTCGATACTGTCTACCAATGACGAAGTAGTATTCAATTAATGTTTGCGAAAAGCGTCAACTCGCAATAATCTCGCTTCAGTTTGATGTTCACTGGCATTTTGTTTTAGGAGAGAGAGAGAGAGAGAGAGAGAGAGAGAGAGAGAGAGAGAGAGAGAGAGAGAGAGAGAGAGAGAGAGAGAGAGAGAGAGAGAGAGAGAGAGAGTGTGTGTGTGTGTGTGTGTGTGTGTGTGTGTGTGTGTGTGTGTGTGTGTGTGTGTGTGTCTTCACCTTGGTCTTTGGATCACGTGTTGGACTCGTGATCGACAGCTATTTCCCTCCCGGAAGAGAGCTCAGAACTCGTATGACCGATCTATGGGTAATGCTATGACCTTTCACACACACACACACCGAACTCGCCGCCCACGAGAGTCAGAGTAACGACCCGAGGCACAGCGATACCGAAATAATTTCGGCCCTGGGCAGGATTCGAACTGGGTACTGCGAGCACTATCGTACTTCCCAGTCCAGCGCTCTACCAACTCTGCCACCGAATCGGTGTATGTGTCGGTGTGTGTGTGTGTGTGTGTGTGTGTGTGTGTGTGTGTGTGTGTGCGCGCGCGCGAGAGAGAGAAAATGAGTGTAGGAAGAGATTGTGTGTGCGCGTGTACTGTATGTGTGTGCGAGAGAGAAAGAGAAAATGTGTGAGGAAGAGATTGTGTGTGTGCGTGTGTGCGTGTGTGTGTGTGAAAGAGAGAGAGAGAGAGAGAGAGAGAGAGAGAGAGAGAGAGAGAGAGAGAGAGAGAGAGAGAGAGAGAGAGAGAGAGAGAGATTGCCCCGGAAAGAGGTTGCCATCGTCATCTCGACGCAGTGCCGAGGCCTCCGACCCGATTGGCAACCGGCAATGATCAAGTGACTTTGGACTCGGCAAGCCCGACCTTTACATATAAGGCCTTGCATCGTAACAGAGAAAGGGTGAAAGGCACGCACGCACGAACACGCACACACACACACACACAAACACACGCACACAGGGGAGAGAAAGAGAAAGGAGAAAGAGAGAGGGTGGAGAAAGAGGGGGAGAAAGAGAGAGGAGGGAGAGAGAGGAGAAAGAGGGAGAGAGAGGAAAGAGAAAGACAAATCACCCTTAATACCCAAAAGGACTGGACGAAAGATGGATCTAATAAATTACTTTAGACAACTCTGTGTCTGCACTCTCTTCCCGAAATTAAATTCACCACATGACCTTTATATGACACTTTTTACTCGTTCTTTCACTCCAACACTTGGCTCTCTCTCAATCCAACCAGCCGCTTGACGATTTTATTCAGTTGCGTGAGACCCATCTGGTCCGTAATTACGAACATAACGTACACACAGAAGACCTTTTTCCTCCTTATAAAGGGGTAGCCGAAGCATACACTCGCCCTAAACCCATCCAAAACAGGTTCATCACCCGGCCCCCAATCTTGATGATACATTCTCTGGCCCCCCCCAACCATTAGGATTTGCTAGCACTCTGGGCAAAGGTGACAGCTATGAGCCTCTGGTATTGTACATTCGAGGTTAACCTCAGCCTCAAGACACGCGACACTTGAGGAGCGCGGAGGCTCTCTCTCGCAAATTTAATAATAAAGAATATGACAAAAGTAAAAGTCGTTGAGACACTCGGTCCGCCATCTAAAACACACGAAGGCGACGCCATCTGGCGCACAACGTCCGCAACTGCGTTGCCCCAATTGGCTTAAAAAAAAAAAAAAAAAAAATAGCGCGCGTGAGTGGATTGTGTGTGGTTTCTGTGTTTTGGGGGGGCGTGTGGAGGAGGCACGCGTGTGTGGTTTGTGTGAATGTCGGGGAGTCTGTGCGTGTGGGGGTCCGTGTGTATCGGGGGGTCCGTGTGTATCGGGGGGTCAGTGTGTATCGGGGGGTCAGTGTGTATCGGGGGGTCCGTGTGTATCGGGGGGTCCGTGTGTGGGGGGGTCCGTGTGTGGGGGGGTCTGTGTGTGTGTGTGTGTGTGTGTGTGTGTGTGTGTGTGTGTGTGTGTGTGTGTGTGTGTGTGTGTGTGTGTTTTGTGAGAGTAAATAAAGAAGAAAGAATACGAGACTCAGAAAAATCGAGAAAGAGAGCAGTGCGAGAACAATCGAGAGTATTTTGTCGTTAATTAACTGGCGCTTCTATCCTTGCATCGAGGCAAAGAAGTGAAGTCGCAAGGGAGAAATTTCGTGAAGAACGACGGGATGCTGTGTGACCCTGGACCAGAAAGTTATCACAGAAATTCTTAAAACAATGGATGCATAAAATATGTTTTTTCGCTGGACAATATGTGGAAAGAGAAAGAGAGAGATAGAGAGACAGAGAGAGAGAGAGAGAGGATAGAGAGAAGGAGAGAGGGAAGGAGAGAGAGAGGAGAGACAGGAGATAGAGAAAAGGAGACACAGAAAAAGAGAAAGAAAAAAGAGAAAGATAAAGAGAAAAAAAAAGAGAAAGAAAAAAGAGAAAGCGAGAAAGAAAGCGAGCGAGCGAGAACGAGAGCGAGAACGAGAGCGAGAACGGGCGGCGTACACATTTCTCTGCTAAAGTTCGGATATGTCTGTAGTTGCCGAGAAAAAACGCACCAATAACCCTCGAATATAGGATACTAACTCTGCGGTTTAACTTTCGCCCGCCTCCTTCCCCCCTCCCTCCCCCACACTCCCACTCCACCACCCCTACCCGCCGCCACCAACACTGTTTAGTTTCCAAGCGCTCTAACATCACCAAGCACCACTATCTACATTATCACCATATGTTAACATAGTCTAAAATACATCACAATTTGCTGCAGTTATTCACAGACATGCTTTTGTCTTTCAAGCAGTGGGACAAAATAAACTGAGGAACCAGGGCTATCACCCCCCTTCCCCCTAAAAAAAAAGAAAAAAAAAAAAAGGGGGGAGAGGGGGGGAAGAGGGGGGAGGGCAGCCTACACCCTCACTTCACTATCACCACCACCATCACCGACCGCAAGAGGCATTCCCACCGCCGCCTCCCGACACCAAAGCAATAATTGCGTTCGAAAACTTTCATTTGCGCTTTTAAAGCCGATTAAGCTGGTTGTCGTCGCCATCATCTTTCCAGTCTCGCGTCGATCCTCGGGCACGGACGGTTCCATCTCGCTTGCAGCGAGATTTATGTTTTTTAATACAAATATATATACTTTTTACTTTGTATTGCTATTTTTCTATTTTGAGTATTCAGCCCCGTACTGGGGTACTGATAGGACAAACTTTATGCATTCAATGCCTTAATGGACTTCTGACACCCCTACAGAACAGAGTCACACATTTTTGTTCTATGACTGGAGATTGATCTTTATAACTGCGACTGTACCTCTTTGGGGGCGATAGTGTCACCATGGATAGAAGCGCTGATTATTGGCGGTGAAATACAAAACTCACGTACTTATATTTACCTACCTTGGGGGTGGTCGGTCTGGTGTGGTACAGTGGTAACGCGCGTGTCTGGCAACCTCTAGAGGAGAAACGCGCGGGTTCGTGTACTGGTCACGGGCGTAGCGGTTAGTTTGACATTACCCTTAAACCATAGGCCCAAGGTACGACCCCCGTCACTGTGTGACGTCAGCGGAGCAGTTGTCCACATGAAAGAAGAATTTCCAGTGCGACATAAAACAAATAAATACTTAAAGGAACGTGTTCCCAGTATGGCTTTTACTCATCCTTATTTTTTCCCTTTTTATTTCGGTTGGCGTCAGGCGATTTTATTGATCCCCGGCGGGCACCCCTCTCGTGTCGCCAACGGGTTATGCTGACGATCGACTATTTGCCCCTTTCTAGACCACGAACTTCCTGCCATCACGCACGTCATCGTCGTCATCGCTGTTGTCACACTGGCGTGATGTGGTTACGTCACTGACCTTTAAGCACCTCACCATCATGCATCACAATCATCATGTTTTCAACAAACAACTGGCATCAGAGAAATAGACATAGATAAATAATATAAAATTAAACTAGTGTGAAAAAATATTGACCAAACAAATATTAACAAACTTAAATGAATTAAGTTCTTACCTACGTTTAACGTGTAATAACTAATCACTGCCGTCTGTCGATTATGTTTCTCATTGTAAACAGTGAAACGTATCTAAAAAAAAATCGCTAGCTTTTAGCTTAACATCTATAACAGCATGATAGCGTCATCGGAAGCATACTGGTCTCGCACTGGCTAAGTTGTGGCTTCGGATCCCTTACTCCTCTCAGATTCCAGCAATGACTGTCACCACCTCCTGGCGTAGGCTCCTCAACTTCTACCCCGCCCTCTATCCAGACGGTTTCATTCAGGCTACCCAGGTGGCCTTCCCACTTGTAACCAGGCTAACTTTTCTGGGGAGAGTCTCGTCTCCTCCTCCTCTTCGTCCCCTTCGTGCTCTCCTCCTTCTGCTCATCCTCTCCCTTCGTATCTTACTCTTCTTACCTCTTCTCCACCTTTTCTCTCTCCTTCGTCTCCTCCTTTGTCTCCTCATCCTCCATCGTGTTCTCCTCCTCTTCCTGTTCTTTCTTCTCCTCCTCCTCCTCCTACGTCTCCTCCCCTCCTCCTCCGCAGCCGCCACAGGGTTCCTGCAGAACTGCCCGAGATGCCCAACTGCCTCGAGAGTTCTTCAATGTCGCGCTGCGTCCGCCCGTCCCTCCGCGAGCTAATGCCTCCAATTCCCTTCTATTCAAGGCGGCTTCCGTGCAGCCGGGACAAGGGTTACTCGGGACGGCCTTGACGGGGCCCCCCTTACACAACACACGTGTCCTGACACCATTTCCTAGTATTCTGAAAGATACTGAGCCCACGTTAGGTCTTCTTCGCTTTCTTCGTCATGTAGTAAATAGCTCGACGTCAGACAGAACAAAAGCTGTAAAGAGTACCACAGTGCCAACGCTTCAAGAGTGCCAAGCAAGTCGACGTCACCGCGGCGGGTGCCAATTCTCATGAGAAGTTCATCCTTTCACTATCAAAGGACACTTTTAAAGTTTTATTCTGTTTGCAGACAAATTATTTTATTCTGCCGAGACAACTTCCGGAAGTCACATAAATGGAGATTATCTCTCTCTCTCTCTCTCTCTCTCTCTACGAGTATGTGGGGTGGATGGGGATTGGGGGAGACAGTTACTCTTCTTGTGTGTATTCTCTATCTCTTGTTATGTATGTGTGTGTGTGTGTGTGTGTGTGTGTGTGTGTGTGTACGTTTGTGTATGTGTGTACGTGTGTGTATGTGTGTACGTGCGTGTTTGTGTGTACGTTAGTATGTGTGTATGGGTGTGTATGTATCTGTCAGGTCTTCACGTGCGCTGGCAATTTGAGTCTCCGCTTCTTTCTGGATGATGATTCTCTTGTCTGCGGTTTGACTATTACATCAAGGACGTAAGTGACTTGGCTATACAAAAGACTTCGCAGCAAAACATACAAATAAATAAGCAAACACAATAAAAGAGAGAGAGAAAAGAGAAGGATGTATATAGAGACTTCGCAGCACAAAATACAAATAAGTAAACCACAAAAGAGAGGGAGAGAGAGAGAGAAAAGAGACATATTATATATATATATATATATATATATATATATATATATTATATATATATATATATATATTATATATATATATACGCATACATTGAATGGTTCCCAGTGAATAGATTAACATCTTTTCAGTACCTCCACCGAGCTTCTCGGTCTCGAGTGCGATGGGACGGAATAAAAAGTGAATTGTGGTTGAAAAGATGTTTATATTTATATATATATATATATATATATATATTATATATATATATATATATATATATATATATATATATATAGACAGACAGATAAATAGATAGAGTTCTAAACCTCACTTGAATGGCACTGTCATCTCCACGTCCCATGCTCGCAAGGCACCATGGCACCACGCTAGTTAACTCGTTTTCTTTCTGATCTTGGCCTTGACAGAGAGCGCGTGTCGTCGGTTCTCGTTAGCTTAAGTGCAGACGAAAAATCCCGACAAATGGGTTTGCACACATCGCCGTA
The DNA here is from genome assembly GCF_046742065.1 of Oratosquilla oratoria. Lineage (NCBI taxonomy): Eukaryota > Metazoa > Arthropoda > Malacostraca > Stomatopoda > Squillidae > Oratosquilla > Oratosquilla oratoria. The sequence continues at coordinate 15,510,286 of NC_134811.1, forward strand.
AATACGGAATCGCACCCTGAAATTAACTAAATTAGCTCGACAAAAACGGCATGCGAGGGACGAAAGGAAAGAAAACGCTAACAAACACCGAGTTACTAAAAAATCATCATTAACTCTTCGATTTTATTTAGACGAGGGAAATTCCATCCGAAGCGGCAAGGTCACACCGTGGCAAAGTTTTCACATATACCATAAATACACATATATTCATATACACGAGTGTGAACGCAAATTAAAATGTACACCCACATCCACACAAAGTAAATGAATGAATCAACACACACATTGACCAAAGCACGCAAGTGCTCTGCCCAGCAGACTTAAATAAACACAAAGAACCTTGGAGTATACGCCGTCGCTGCCCCGCCAAGGCGCCTTGGGTGCCAAGTAGTGGCACCAAACTTCAGCTCCTGACAGTCTTGGCACCACGGTCTCTGGCGCCACTCCCCAAGTACCACACCCCGCCTGACCTTAGCCCTCTTCACCCTGGGGAGGTCACGAGACGTTACGTGCTCGCGTGTTCCATCACGTCACGTTATACGTGATCCACATCTGGATAAAGCGAAATGTATTTCTGATACGTAGATGCTCTGTGAATGTTACCGAGTAACATATTACCATAAGGGACAGATTCTTATTTGTGTTGTTAGTGTGTAAGCAATGCCTGTAAAATATTTGAATAAAATTCTAAGTGCAATCACCTGGACAGATAGACAGATCATAGACACATCACACACACACACACACACACACACACACACACACACCAACACAGAAAGAGATAGTGAGAGAGAGAGAGAGGGAGAGAGGGCGGGAGAGAGAAAACCCAACGGGTAAATACGAAGTCTCCAAGGACAACAAGGCTATCCGGGTGAAGGTGAAGGAGCGACCGAAGTCAAACAAAAGCTGCAATCCATCAAACTCAAACCAAAGTTTCCTTAACCGACACCTTCCGCGGGGGAAAGCAGGGGAGGAGAGAGGGGGGACGGGGGAGGAAAATGGAGGGAAAGGGGGAAGAGGGGGAGAGAGGAAGAGAGAGGGAGAAAGGGAGTGAAAGAGGGAGAGGGAGAGAAAGAGGGAGAGGAGGAGAGAGGGAGAGCAAAAGAGGGAGAGAAAGGGAAAGCAAGAGATATAGAGGAGAGAGAGAGAGAGAGAGAGAGAGAGAGAGAGAGAGAGAGAGAGAGAGAGAGAGAGAGAGAGAGAGAGAGAGAGAGAGAGAGAGAGAGAGAGAGAGAGAGAGAGAGAGAGGGAGATCAAGATAGATAAAGAGAGGAGAGAGGGAGATCAAGACAGACAGAGAGAGGAGAGAGGGAAGGGAGAGAGAGAGAGAGAGAGAGAGAGAGAGAGAGAGAGAGAGAGAGAGAGAGAGAGAGAGAGAGAGAGAGAGAGAGAGAGAGAGTGGGAGAGGGAGAAAGAGAGGGAGAGGGAGAGAGAGGGAGTGAAAGGAAAGAAAGATACTGTAGAGAGAGGAGGAGAGAGAGAAGAGAGGAGAAAGGCTAACTCCCAAAGGAGACTAAATACATTCCGTCTGAAGAATTCCGGGCTAATCCGGAGGACTCCTGGGCCAACTCAAACATGAAAAAGTTCCAGGTCCCCCCTTCTTCCCCTTTTCCCCTTTCCCCCCAAAAACAATTTCCCCGAATTATCCAAAGTTTAATAAAGCCCACCAAAGTCGCTTCTTTGAAGGCCACAAAATCTTTACCACATAACTTCGACTTGCAGGACTCTTCAGGAAAGATAATTAAAACAAATACGAATATGTTAATAAAATGAACAAATTGACAAAAAAAAAAAAATTAGTAGATAAATTAATAAATATAAAAAGATGAATAAACGAATAAATGTAAAACTAAAGTGAAAATCAGTATATCGACATCACCCCATAAAAGTAAAAAAAAAATAATGAAAAATAATAAATGAAAATAAATCAACAAACAAGTAAATAGAATATACGAACAAATATCCTTACTACTACTACTACTACTACTACTACTATATTATAACTGATAAACAATCTTGCTATACGTAGCCATTAAACAATTATCAACACAATCAATGCGAGTCTCGAGAAAGGATCCAACCCTTTCTGCACAGCACATCCATCCACGCACTACAGAGGAATATATTCACATACGGAGCAAAGGCATACCAGCTCCCTCCATCACCACCACGACCACAAAGGCTAAAACAAACAAGGGCAAAGGGTTAACAATAAGAACAGTACGAAAGGGAGGAAGGGAACAGAGAAAAGCGTAAAGAACAAGTAGAGGTAGAGAGAGGGGAAGAAGCAGGAGAATTGGGAGAATTTGGGGGAAAAAAGGGAAAGAATGAGGAGAAGCAGGGGAAGAATGGGGATAATCAGGGGGAGTTTCAGGGAAAATCGGGGAAGAATCAGGGGGAAGATTAGGGGAGAATTGGGGAGTAGGCGGAGGATTTGGAGAAACCTGGGGGAAGAATTAGGGAATTTGGGAAGAATCGGTCAAGTAGGAAGAGAAATTGGGGGAGAACTTAGGAGAGAATTTGGGGGAGAATTAGGAGAATTAAAGAGAGATTTAAGAGAATTAAATGAGAGTTTGGGGAGATTTAGAATGAAAATTAAGAGAATTACGAGGACAGCCATGAGGGGAATTAAGAGGAAATTTAGGAGAAGTAGGAAAAGAAGCAAAGTCCGCACGCAGTACAGCAGCTGTCTTGAGCAACTTTCTCCAATACTCCGGAAGTCTTCTTTTGATCTATGCCCTTGTTTGGTTTTCACTCCAGGGGGGTGAGGGGCATGGGGGCTGTTTGGAAGGGGGGAAACGTTGTTCGAAATATGCCCCCGAGTCTTATCCCCCCCCTCTCTCTCTCTCTCTCTTTCTCTCCGTGTGTGTAAACTGCTGCACTGGCCTCAAGCCCTTACGTATATGCTGTCATTTTTCCTT
>NC_134811.1:15520706-15528206 GCF_046742065.1 Oratosquilla oratoria
CTCAAGCATTTGTAGACCCGCTGGTCAACGAAGAACGACTACAGGAGTCCTCGTGAAGAACGACCAACCCACGTGTGCTGTCAGCGTTCTAAATTAGCCAAGGAGGACAAGGGAGGAAAAAATGGTATAGGGTGAGGGGCAGCGGCAGGGTGAGGGGCAGGGGGAGGGGGAGGGGAATGTAAAGAGGAGGAGTATTAAGGAGCAGAAGAAGTAGTGAAGTGGAGTCGGGAAGAGTTAGGAAGAAGAGGAGTAGAGAGGAGGAATAAGAGCTGGAAAAGGAAGAAGAGAAGGAAGAGAAGATGAAGGAGCAGAAGAGGAAGAACAAGGAGAAACTGAAGGAGAAGGAGAACGGAAGGAGAAGAATCAGGCGAAGGAGAAGAAAAAGGAGAAAATGGAGAAAGAGAAGGAGGAGGAGGTGGAGGAGATGAAGATGTTCCAAAAGAAAAAAAAGTGATGAAATTGGAACGAAGATCGAAGAGGCGAACCAAGAAAGAAGAGAGGAGGAGGAGGAGGAGGAGGAGGAGGAGGAGGAGGTGGACGAAGCAGGGATAAAAAGGGAGGAGAGGGGGTGCGCGGGCACAAAGAAAAAACGAGGCAGCCAGACAAGACGCATGAGAGGGAGGGAGGGAGACTCCGAGTGCCAACCAGGCAGTCAGAAGGCAGTGCCAACGAACGCTTCAGGGCCACAGGATAGAAAGACCAAATGAAGGAGAAGATTAAGGACATAGGGACTCACTCACTCCCTCTCTCACTCCTCTCTCGCACTCTCCCACTCCTCTCTCGCACTCTCTCATTTTCTCTATCATTCTCCCTCTAGCATTCTTTCTCTCTCGCACATTTTCCCTCTCTCTCTCTCTCTTTCGCATTCTCTTTATCTCGCATTCTCTCTCTCTCTCGCACTCCCTCATTATCTCTCTCTCTCGTTCTCCCCATTCTCTCTATCTCAGACTTTTAGACAATAATCTTTTCACAAACTCAAATTCTAGACACCACACTTTAGGCGTTACAGATTAAAATTAACAAATTAATATCTAATATCTTAAGTAAGCCAAACTCTAATGATCCAACTCTAAAGACGAGAGAGGTGGATTGGGACTCAAATATGAACCCATTGTTAAAAGAAATCGGGTAAAAAAAATAATGAAATAAAATAAAAATCAAACAGATAATATAAAACGAAATGAAACTGAACATGAATGTTTAAAATTATATAAAAAAAAAAATAAAAAAAATTGAGAACGCCAGCTCTAACTTGCACCAGTATATCTTCCTCGACTAATTGGCTGGTCCTTAGCCTTAACAAGTCGAGGTCCTCCTCAATGGACCCCTTTGAGGTCCGAGTGCGATTTATAGACTTTATTCTGCCCAAGGACGGATGGTTTTAATCAGCCGAGGGGATGACCCCGAATTAAAAGGCGATGGGCACAATTGAGAGTGTGGGGGGGAAGAAAGACCCAGGAAGACGGATGAGACATTGGGAGGCGGTGGCGAACAAGGAAAGACACAATAGGAGGAGAAAGGGGAACGGAGAAGATGAGAGAGAACAGGAGGGGAGAACAGGAGAGAAGAACAAGGAGAAAAAGAACAGGAGAGAAGAATGGAGAGGAGAACAGGGAGAAAGAGAGAGAAGTAGAGAACATGGGATAGAAGAGAGTACGTGAACATGAGAACAGGCCTGGCCATAGTCAAGAGGAAAAAAGAGAGGAGAACAGGAGAGGAGAACAATAGGGGAGAAAAAGAGAGAAGTGGAGAGCATGGGATAGAAGAAAGAGAACACGTGAACACGAGAACGGGCCTGGCCACAGTGGAAGCGAGAAAAGGAGAACGGGAGAGAGGAACAGGAGAACATTGAACTGGAGAACGAGAACACGAGAATGGGAGAAGCTAAAGAAATGCAAAGAACGAGGACAGAGAAAGGAGAACGATGGGAGAACAAAAGAAAACACGAGAGCAGAACATGGAAGGAGGACAGAAAAACAACGCAAGAGAACATGATACCACAAAAGAGGAGAACGTGGAAGAAGAGAACACAAGAACATGAGAACACAAGAGGGAGACATGAGACAATGAGACTATGTGGAGAACATGAGTTATCAAAGGCGAGGGGAATACATGGACGTAGAGTGGGTGGGAACGAGAAAAGAAAGGGGAATTGGGAGATAAGACATAAAAGATAGATAGATAGATGGATGGATAGTCAAGATAGAAGAGAGTAAATGGAGAAGGGGAAGGAGTCAGAAAATACCGAAACGAGGAGAAAGGGAAGGAAAGGAAAAACGAGGAAGGCAAGGAAAAGGCAAGGAGAGGGGAACCTGGCTTCAGGACCGTGCTAAGATGGCCAATGGAAAGAAAGGGACAAAACGGGGCGAGAGGAGGGGAAAGAAAGGGAAAAGAAAGGGACGGGAGGGGAAAGGAGATGAGGGGAGGCAAGGTGAGGGGAGGGGAAGAGATGTAAGGGGAGGGGAAGAGGTAAGGGGAAGGGAAGAGAGGTAAGGGGAGGGGAAGAGAGGTAAGGGGAGGGGAAGAGAGGTAAGGGGAAGGAAAGAGGTAAGGAGAGGGGAAGAGAGGTAAGGGGAGGGGAAGAGAGGTAAGGGGAGGGGAAGAGAGGTAAGGGGAGGGGAAGAGAGGTAAGGGGAGGGGAAGAGAGGTAAGGGGAGGGGAAGAGAGGTAAGGGGAGGGGAAGAGAGGTAAGGGGAAGTAAGGGGAAGTGAGGTGAGGAGAGGGGAAAGGAGGGAAAGTGAGAGGAGGGGAAGGGAGGGGACGGAAGGGAAACTGAGAGGAGGGGGAGGAACGGGAGGATAGGGGATGTAAGGAAAGGGGAGAGGAGGGAAAAGGAGTGTAGGGGAGAGGAAGAGAGGGGAGGAGGGAAAGGGGGGAGGGAAATGGGGGAGGAGGGAAAGGGGGGAGGAGGGAAAGGGGGGAGGAGGGAAAGGGGGGAGGAGGGAAAGGGGGGAGGAGGGAAAGGGGGAGGAGGGAAAGGGGGGAGGAGGGAAAGGGGGAGGAGGGAAAGGGGGGAGGAGGGAAAGGGGGGAGGAGGGAAAGGGGGGAGGAGGGAAAGGGGGTAGGAGGGAAAGGGGGTAGGAGGGAAAGGGGGTAGGAGGGAAAGGGGAGATGTGGGGAGATGAGATGTGGTGAGGTGAGGTGAGGGGAAGGAGGGGAAAGGAAAGGAAGTGATTCCTGATTCCCTTTGTTCTCGTGATTTCCACCATCACGTCACAAGGAGTGCGTGGTGCAGGAAGCCCCCCACACCACGTAACGCGTCACGTGAAAGGCACGCATTCAAATACGTGATCCATAAGATTACGTCACGCGAGGTGTTCCAGGCACGTGACGTCGCGTCACTATGAGCGTATACGCCACACCCTCAAACAAGTGACGTTATTCGGATATTTTCTTCTGTCGGAGGACAGTCATGTGAAGAGGAGCTACATCGACCGGGACCCCGTAACAAAATCACACAAGTGTGTCACGGCATGTAAGTGCTCGAAGGAGGCTGCAAGAGACCATAAGGCCTACACTAGGCAGTTCCATGTCCATTAACACCTGTCATCCCCGACAATTTCAGCGCTCATTGCATGGTTACTAAGTCTATTCCATTCGTTGACCACTTTATTGGTAAACCAGTTCTTGCCTATTTTCTTCTTAAATCTAAATTTATCCAATTTAAATCCATTACTGCGAGTCCTGCCCTGTTGTCTTAATATGATGACTTTCTTTGCATCACCCTTGTTAAAGCCTTTGATCCTCTTGAACACTTCTATTACATCACCCCGCACTCTGCGTCTTTCCTCCTCGAAATTGCATGTGTAACGTTGAAACCGAGTTGCGTATGTGGCAGGGAACATGTCATCAGAATGGTTGAATCCCTTTCGTAATGTGTCGTACTTTCCCTCTGTAGCCTGTTTGTCGGCAAGCGATTTTATTCGTCACCGTGTTAACCCCCCCTTTCCTTACAAGGTACAGCCACGGAGAAAAGTTTTGACATTGTTCGCACAACGTCAATATTATATATATATATATATATATATATATATATATATACATATATATATATATATATATATATATATATATTTTTTTTTTTTTTTTTTTTTTTTGGGGGGGGGGTCGTGTACGTAATATATTTTCCTAAGAAGTCTTTAGCCTACAGTTAGGTTATTTTCTTGACTAGATAAAACAAAAAGTTGTCAGACAAAGAATTTTAATTTTGCATCATAAACTCTGGGTGGGTCAAAACTTTTGGTCTTGACTGTACATATTCGTCTGTGATATACACACAAAGTCACCTCGTTTTAAACGGCAAAGTCTACAGACCGTACAGCTGACATCACTTCAACGTATCACAGCGGTAAATATCTTCTTGGGAGTTACGGCAAAACTCTCTAGGTCGTAATTTTACATGGCCGAGTCCTCTACGACCTCGTAATCTTCTTCACATCGTAAATGCACAATGTCAACAAGACACCCGACACTGTACATGAGGTACTTACGACCGAGACCAATTGCCCCACCCCCAATAGCCTTCTTGTAGTTACGATCTCGTAAGTGTCAACATAGTAAAGGTTACAGCCTCCCCGGGACTCGTTAAATGATTAATCATCTCACTCGTTAACGTAAAGATTGTACGTCGTAATCGGATCCGAACTTTCCCGCGGTGGGAGCGGGCGGTTGGAACACTCAAAGACAATTTGATTCGGGTCAAGATAAACACTCCCCCCACCTCCCCCTCCCTCGGCTTCAGTTCTTGTTTCAGCTTCATGTTCTGATGCTGCTTGCCTTTCTTCTTCCCTTTCTTCCTCCTCTTCTTTTTCCCCTTCCTCATCCTCTTTTTCCCCTTCCTCATCCTCCTCTTCTTCCCCTTCCTCATCCTCCTCTTCTTCCCCTTTCTCATCCTCTTCTTCCCCTTTCTCCTCCTCTTTCCCTTTCTCATCCTTTTCTTCTTCCCCTTGCTCCTCCTCTTCTTTCCCTTCATCTTCTTTTTCTTTCCCTTCCTCCTCCTCTTCTTCTTCCCCTTCCTCCTCTTCTTCTTCCCCTTCCTCCTCTTCTTCTTCCCCTTCCTCCTCCTCCTCTTCTTTCCCTTCATCCTCCTCCTCATTTGATTTCTTACCCTTCCTTCTCCTCCTCCTCCTCTTCTTCCCCTTCCTCCTCTTCTTTTTTCCTTCTTCCCTTCTCTTCTTCTTAACTTTCCTCTTCTTCCCCTTCCTCTTCTTCCCTTTCCTCCTCCTCCCTCTTCCCCCTACTCTTCCTCAGGGCAAATCCTCCTCCCTCTCCCTCCCTGAACATTAACAAGACACTGTGAACTAACCCTGGCGGCCCTTGTACATGCTGCTGCTGCGCGCGGCACTGAAATTAAAAGCGGCAACTTACCTCCACCTCCTCTCCTCACCTCCCCCCAACTGCGATGCCAAGATCTTAATCTATTTCTTGCCAAAAAGAGTTTGCCCCCTTCAGCAAGGCGAAGAACTTTATCTACTTTTTTCTGGTCGACGACAGGTGATTTCATCGACTGGTCGGACACCGGGGTCGGGGTGTGAGTACTGTTCGAATTTCGGGAAAGGGAAATCATATACAAAACGATTTATTCTACATAAACGGTCTTTACTGACATCATAATTGGTATGGTCAGGGTGAATGGGACTGCATATAGACCGGAGACATCAAGAATCTCAGCTACATTAAGAAATGAATAACATAATAAGATTAAATAAAAATATTAACAATGAAAAACAGCTGATCATATTCCTCCTCTTCCTGGCTTCGTTCCATTTTTTATTTTTTTTTATTTTTTTTTACTCGTATGCATTTGTCGTCCCCTTCAACAAGGTGACATGACGTCACTCTCGAAGCCCCGCCCACCTAACCCCCCTGCGCGTATTTAATAGTACGGTGTATGAGTCCATATAATAGTTGAAATAAGGGTTTGTGATCACAAAACTAGTATCTTGATCTGTGATCGATGACAAAGAGAATGAGCAATAATAGCAGAACTAAGTTTAATTTATATTAACGTGAATGTGGTATTTTTTCATACTATTATTGGCCAATTTCATTTGATTTTTCTTTATTTTGAATAAAAAAAAAATATCGTCTGGTGGACTGACTTCCACTTTTAGTATGCTCCCCCTTTCAATTTATATATATATATATATATATATATATATATATATATATATATATATATATATATATATATATATATATATATATCATTGAATGAATAAACAAATAGATGAAACGGACGAATGATGAGGGAGCAATATGACATAGAATCAACATGACATACCGACAAGACTGAAGCAGTGCCCAGTCCCATGTCATAGTTTGGTCCTTACGTCAGGTCACACACTAGATCAAATGCCTTATCAATAATGACAAATGCAAATACCACTCGCACTTATCAGCCCAACCACCAAAGCCACGTGCCCCTTGGTGGCAATATTTTCTAAGAACATGTGGCCCGGCATTTCAACGATAAAGAATAAATATTTCTGATAAATGGCATACAATAAGCATAATCTATCTACCTATATACCAAGCATTTTTCCACCTTATAAGGGAGGTAGCCAAGACAAAGGCACGTACCTACTCCCACCCATTCCATTCTCCACCACCACCCTTTCCTCCCTCTCATCTAAGCTTCTCATGGATGACGGGTCATCCCTGTATCCCGCCCACTGCCCTGGGTTAGAAGGAATGCAGCAAGACATAGTACATCCACAGAAAGCCGCTTCACTTAATCGGCGAATAATAGTCATATTATTGTGTTATTACATTTAATATATATATATACAGTATATATATAATGATATGACAATGACAATATGGTAATAATATTGTAATAATAATAATAAAGATAATACTACTACTAATATGCATATTATATATATTATATATATATATATATATATATATATATTCAGTACATATTATTTCATATACATGAAATGTGCATTCTACATCTCGATATTCCAGTGTTTCATAAAATCTATCAAGCCTGTGAATACATTCAATTGGCTTATCTTAATAAAAAAACAACACAAACACACACACAAACACATACACACACACACACACACACACACACACAGTTGGATTTCACCCAGAAACAGGGTGTGGAGCGGGTCCTCACTTATCTGAACAAAACTACCGTGCATGGCGTCAGATGAAGCATTATTAGAATCGTTATGATCCGTCTCTAAACATTTCTACGAGAATCGCGTTTCCTTCCCAACTACGAGAATTCCTCCTCCCCTCCGCCAACTCCTGCCTCTTATTATCATTATTGGCATAATAATCAAAGTTGACACTATCAGCGCCATCAACGCCATCTGCTCCATACACTCCCCCCTCCCCACCTCCGACCACGACCGAGGCAGGGCGGGGGTGGGGGGGTGGAAGGGGGAGGGGTCCTATCGCCCCTTGTATACTTATGAAGTTCACGTTATTAATTCTATCTTCATGTTTCTATGTATTCATTTCTTGTTTATTTTTTATGTATTT
>NC_134811.1:15533206-15535706 GCF_046742065.1 Oratosquilla oratoria
GGACTAAAAGGGGGGAGTAACGGTGTCCGTTCATGTGAATAATCCGTTAATTTGGAGTGATTTTTGGGTGGCATAGTGATTGCACAGCACTAAGCAGCACCAAAAACACCGAAAACACAGCGAAACCACCGCAAACACAGCTAATTAACGTTCGTTAATGAAAGGTAGTACTGTATATATATATATATATATATATATATATATATATATATACACATATACATATATATATAATCATGTTTCCTTTCCCCTCATGATATTTGTTTTATGATCTACCTAAGATGATCACACACCTGTTGTAATCAGAAGTGTGCTGGTCTCGCATTCACTTTGTTGTGAGTTAGAATCCCGCACTCCTCTCAGATTCCAAACAGTGAGTGACTGTTACTCGCCCCAACATTCCAAGCGCACAGAGTAAAGGTGACTCCTTCGGCCGCAGTTACTCACCGACTCCTGGCGTAGACTCCTCGGCAACACATCACACTCAAACATTTTATTTTCAATTGACACTACCTCCCTTCAATCCTCAATCATCCTCCTCCTCCCCCTTCAATCAAAGCTCCTTCCATCCCTTTCCCTTCCAGAGACACATTCGCGCGTCTCCTTTCCCTCACTCCCACTCCCTCCGGCGGGTTCGCCTGACGCTCGCGCGCGCGACAACGATGACGTAAGTTGGCGATCAGACTCCGTCGATAGCGAAACAATAGCCTTAATTTGGAAACTGAAACTGCTGCCTCACCACGGCTCGGGCGGCTGATGTTACTGCCACGCTCAACTAGAAACTTACGCATTCTGCTTCAAATTGTATATACGTGTATATATATATATATATATATATATATATATAGATATATATATACACACACACACACACACACACACACACATGTATACATATACACATACATATACATACATCTACAGTATATACATATACATAGATATGTAAATATACATATACATATATGTATACATATACATAACATATATACATATACACAAATCTATATACATATATATGTTACAGTAAGAACACGTACCTAGGGATTACGCGTAATCCCTGAATGTTTATTCAGTGAATACACGTAATCCCCGTTTCACTAACCTAACCTAACCTTAGGTTAGGTTAGGTTAGTGAAACGGGGATTACGCGTATTCACTGAATAAACATTCAGGGATTACGCGTAATCCCTAGGTACGTGTTCTTACTGTAACATATATAACATATATACATACATATACACGAGTTCGCGCGCGCGCACACACACACACACACACACACACACACACACACACAATAAATCTGTTACCCCAATTTTGTTACCACGGCCTCGGAAAACCGGTCACGGCCACGGGTTCTGGCTAAGTCCCTCTGTGAAGCTTTCCGTTTTGCCGTTAGGCGCGAACGCAGGTCAATGAAACATAAGGCGTTCTGTATATAAACATGGACCGTAGAAGTAATTTTGTATTAATTATACGAACATATTTCATTACGTGGGGTAAGTATTTTTAATATGTGAAATGAGAAATTACATAACTTTATTAAGCTTTACGTAAGTTGTCCTACACGAATGGACGCAAAGACACACACACACACACACACACGAGCGCGCGCGCACGCGCGTTTCGGGTTCACGCATTTGAAGTCCCGTGTTCAAGCCGTGCTCCCGGTTGACAAGCCTTCACTGAAACTACAAACCGTTACTGCCCCCCTTAAGTATGGAGATTGTGTGTGTGTGTGTGTGTGTGTGTGTGTGTGTGTGTGTGTGTGTGTGTGTGTGTGTGTGTGTGTGTGTGTGTGTGTGTGTGTGTGTGTGTGTTACGTGTAAGGTCACAACATTATCCATACATCAGACTCATCCGAAGGCCATCGATCACGAGTCCAACACGTAGTCCAAGATCAAGGTGAATCACACACCACACACATACGCCCTAAGCCACGCCTACCCAATTTTGCACATTTATGCTAATGAATTCCTTCTTTAGTACCAATGCTAATGAAAAGCATGGGCGGATCCGCGGGGGCCGCCCTGCGGTTGCCTACTGTTCTGTCAAGGTACAGGGGGGGAGGAGAGAGAGAGGGAGGGAGGGAGAGAGAAGAGAGAGGGGGAGGGAGAGAGGGAGAGAGAAAGGGGGACAGCGAGGAGAGAGAGAGAGAGAGAGAAAGGGGGAAGGGAGGGAAAGGGAGAGAGAAAGGGGGAGGGAGAGAGAAAGGGGAGGGAGGGAAAAAAAGAGAAATGGGGGAGGGAGGGAAAGAGAGAGAAAGGGGGAGGAGGGAAAGGGAGAGAAATGGGAGAGGGAGGGAAAAAGAGAGAAATGGGGGTGGGGGAGAGAGAGAGAGAGAGAGAGAGAGAGAGAGAGAGAGAGAGAGAGAGAGAGAGAGAGAGAGAGAGAGAGCGAGAGAGAGAGAGAGAGAGAGAGAGAGAAAGGGGGAGAGGACACCCTTCCACGTCCCTCCCTCTCCCTAGCACAAACAGGACTAGGCCGCCTATACCAACGA
>NC_134811.1:15538206-15608206 GCF_046742065.1 Oratosquilla oratoria
AAGTCCGTCTCGCCCACGCCCAACAGCACCACCTCCCCCCAATCCCCCCATCCACCTGACAACATTGCCTCGAGCACTGCTGCTGCTCCTTTGGGAGGGGGGAGAATGAGAGAAGGGAAGAGAGCGAGAGAGGGAGGAGGAGGAGAGAGAGAGAGAGAGAGAGAGAGAGAGAGAGAGAGAGAGAGAGAGAGAGAGAGAGAGAGAGAGAGAGAGTTGGGGAGATATAGAGAAACAGGCAGACAGTGTGAATGAGTGAATGAATGAGAGAGAGAGTTGGGGGAAATAAAGAGAAACAGGCAGGAAGAGAGAGTGAGCGAGTGAGTGAGAGAAAGAGGGAGACAGAGAAAGAGGGAGAGAGAGCGGGAGGGAGAGAGAGCGGGAGGGAGAGAGAGCGGGAGGGAGAGAGAGCGGGAGGGAGAGAGAGAGGGAGACAGAGAAAGAGGGAGAGGGAGGGAGGGAGGGAGGGAGAGAGAGGGTGAGAGAGAGGAGGGAGAGACAGAAAGAGGGAGACAAAGAAAGGTTGTTGTTTGGGAGAGAATGGAAAGGTATAGCCTATCCCCTTCAATCCGAGGTCCACCAATAGCCCGGAAGTTGATACGACAGAATCTGTAAAGGTCCTCTCTCTCTCTCTCTCTCTCTCTCTCTCTCTCTCTCTCTCTCTCTCTCTCTCTCTCTCTCTCTCTCTCTCTCTCTCTCTCCTTCACTTTCTTTCCCTCTCTCCTCTTTTTCTCTCTCTCCTTCTCTCTCCCTCTGTCTCTTTTCTTCTATATCTCTCCTCTCTCTTTCCGGCCACCACTCCCTGAGGATTCCCGCGCTGGGCCTCCAGAATAAATGAAAAAAGTTCGATCTGTCAACTTCGCACAAACACAATGTACATATCAAAACTGTGCGTGCCTCCGTGTCTATGCATGTATGTGTGCATATATGTATGTATGTATGTACGTACGTATGTATGTATGCGCGATGGTGGCGTTATCTATTCTCGCTTTCGCTTAGTTGTGGGTTCGAATACTGCACTCCTTTCAGATTCCCAGCATTGACTGTTACCTTTACCTTATGTATGTGTGTATATATACGTGTGTATATATGTGTATGTGCATATATATATATATGTATATATATTAGTATATGTATGGGTGTATATGCATGTGTGTACATATATCTGCGTGTTTGCGTGCCTGTGTGAGCGTGCGTGTGTGCGTGCGTGTGTACATGCGTGTGTGCTCGCGCGCGCACGTGTGTGTGTACGTGTGTGCATGTACACATACTGTATATTTACGGGTTTGTGTAGAAGGTCATTTGCACTGAATATACACGTATTACATAAAATCCATCTAATGTATAGACCTTTTTCCAAGATTTGACAGACTCAAATTAACCTGTATCTCAGTCCTTTATCACTTGCGCGTTCCAGTATTCCAGGCATCGACCTGCTCATCACTCCCAATCAGGAAGGCAAGAACCTGGAACCTAACAAACTCACCCCCTCAATACAGTAACGTACACCATGTCCTTCCTCAACTTACGAAAAGGATGACCTAACATCATGTAAGGGTCTCGACCGCTCAATGAACGTTTCAGTCCGGGGTAACCCAGTAGGAACTGAAGAGTTTATTTTTGGTAACAGGATCTGCGTACGTAACCGAGATGAACTGGATAATCTCCTCTCAACGGTGGTTGAGTGACGAAGAGTTCGGTCGTGTCCGCGTGCGCTGAAGCAAATCGTGGGGATTACGTTTCCGAGACTTGATCGATTTGGATGTTGAAATACTAAAGCAAATATTTACTTCGCTCCTTGCTTGCTTGCTTTCGAAAACCAATAAATACCTTCAATGCACACACGCAGATTCCTTACTCGTCTATGTATACATAAAACCCAACACCCTGAGGAAACTGCGATTTTGTACAAAATTTTACAACGATCATACTTTGGGTAATCGAAGTATAGAATAAACCAACCAACCTATTCACTATCAACCAATAAAACCCACATTCCTACTACCACAAATATGCAAAACAAATTCATTTCTCTCCGTTTATTCACCACCTCGCCTTGTACGCCCGTTTTCTTCGGCTACTTGGCAACCAAGTCAAGCCGAGGTCGGGGCCAAGAGCCGAACGTTCGAAGATCGTGAGACATGGAGACCCAACAGCGCCCATCTGGTTTCTCCTTCTTGGCATAATTCGCTTGAGCGGCACTGGTGCCAGCTAAGAGACCTGCTGGCACTCGTTGGGCGAGAGAGGCACTGGTGGAGCGTGGCACCAAAGCCAAACAACTAAAGGGAGACGCTGGAAAGGGGCTGGAAAGGGGCTGGAAAGGTGGCAACCGGCGAAGCTCCTTCGTGCGTGGGACGACTTAGGAAGAACTTGGCGGCTTTCGGGTACATGCTCGCGCGGGTGTGCGTGCGTGCGTGCGTGCGCGCGCACACACACACACACACACACACATACACACATGCATACAAACACACATAGTCACACGCGAACCCGTGTATGCGCAGTATGGGACGATTTAAGATAAGTACTGACCATTGAAAAACAGAGACGGACCCTAACAGCAAAGCTCTTATTTTATAAATACAACCATGTAAACACACACACAAAGCATAACCCAACAAATAAAAGTGAACACATGAAAATATGACCACATACAGTATTTCTACGGATACTCCTACTCAAGGATATGAAAGTCATCAACCCCGCGTATGAAAGATAAACTATACTACGCATACACGCACACGGTCCAACGTAAGGTATACTCTCAACACACAAGTTCACTCTTTCACAAACTCAAATGGCGTGTAAATGCACTGTCAAGAGACACTATCATCAACTTCCACCTACGATCCCAGTTCGTCCACCCCCCACTCGCCCCCCCCCAAAAAAAAAAACTACAATTAGCGAAACGAAACGCTTTGGCTCGACTTCGATCACATAAAATTTCACAGATTTCGGTCAGATTTCATTGGGAAAAAAACACACGCGCTTAATGGAATTTGATCCATCCCTTAATGCGTTGGGAGTGAAAAAGGAGTGAGGGACCCACAAGGCTGCTCCCAATGTACATAAGGATCCCAAAGTTCCCTACAGTGTTTCTTAAGGATACCTATTTGGCATTAGATGACGAAATCCTAATTAATTTTTAAAACATATTAAATGTATGATAAATTCATTACCAACACAGAAAGCAGGATGCAATCGAAAAGCCATTTATGAGCACACAAACGACACAAAACTGTTGTCGAACTTTGCAATTTGTGTGCATGGATGACAGCAGTCAACACGTTAACAGTTTTAAATAGACGGAGAGCCTTTCCGTGTCGTGACCACTTCACTAAAAGCAAAGAAAAAGAAAAAAAAA
The DNA here is from genome assembly GCF_046742065.1 of Oratosquilla oratoria. Lineage (NCBI taxonomy): Eukaryota > Metazoa > Arthropoda > Malacostraca > Stomatopoda > Squillidae > Oratosquilla > Oratosquilla oratoria. The sequence continues at coordinate 15,541,568 of NC_134811.1, forward strand.
AAAAAAAAAAACCTTGCCTAACCCGTCCTTGGCCAGCGATTCTATCCTCTCTGCCGTCAAGCAATATACACAGACTTAGACCGAGTCAATGGCCATCACGACTACCGATTCACACACGACATCGTTTCTATTCTTTCTTTTGGCTACCGCCAAACGATCTTATAAACCCAGCAGATGATGAACCTGTTGTTTTCCTCCTGTCGCAAGTTATCGTGCGCCTCATTGTCTTCCTATCTCCCATTCGCTCCCTCCCATGCGCTTTGTTATGTTCTCCATCTATATCATGGACGAAAGGACAGACAACCATAGACAAACTGTCTGAGATAGAGAGCGAGAGTGAAATCGTATATGTGTGTGTGTGTGTGTGTGTGTGTGTGTGTGTGTGTGTGTGTGTGTGTGTGTGTGTGTGTGTGTGTGAGAGAGAGAGAGAGAGAGACTGAGACAAGTGGTGAGTATAAAGACAGAGGTAGAGAGAGACAGACAGAGTGAAAGAGACAAGTGGTGTGGACGAGCGAAGTGCTATAATGGGAACAAGTATCGAAGAAAAAATAAATAAATAAATAAATAAAAATAATTCCCTTGCCTCCTGGTCTCTCTTACCGAAGACCCGCGGCCTTCAAGTAGCCGGCAACGGCCTCCGGGACATTCCACAAGTCACTGAAGACATATAAGTAAATGTAAAAATGAAAAACTTGCAAAACACACATAAACAGATAAATAAGTAGATACACAAACAAATAATATATATCAATACAACTACCATTAATATTACTACTAATAATAATAACAAATCGAAATAGGGAACAACGGGTGTAGTAGGGACGAGGGAGTAGAGCCTGAGGGAGTCGAGCCTTAGGGAGTCGTGGGAGTATTGGAGTAAACGTGGAGGTCACACACGGCGGCCAGACCGCGGAGATTCTAGTATAGGGAGTGGAAGGTACGTGAGCCATATGGTGGTCACAGCAAGGACCTCTAGCGTTCCAGCAGCTGCTGGATGGTGTAAATATGGAGGGGAGCACGTGGAGGTATGGAGGAAGAGCCTGGGATACGTTTCTGAGTGGAGGGAGCGACGGTAGGGAGTGTCGTTAATATATTGATAAATAAATGTATAGATAAATAAATTTCCTGCAATGGAGGGACCAAAATCGTAGAGAACACGAATTCGGAAGACCGAGGCGTGGAGGGTAGGGATGGAGGGAGAGGAAGGAAGTAGGAGAGGTAGGGGGAGGGAAGAGGAGAGAGGGATGTAAAGGAGGGGAGAGGAAGAAAGGAGGAAAGAGGAAGGAAGGAAGGGGCGAGGAAGAAGAGAGAGAAGGGGCGAGGAAGAAGAGAGAGAAGGGGTGAGGAAGTAGAGAGAGAAGGGGCGAGGAGGTAAAGAGAGAAAGGGAGGGGAGGTAGAGAGAGAAGGGGAGAGGAAAGAGGAAGGTGAAGGAGAAACGGGGAGAAACGGGAAGAAACGGGAAGAGAGAAGAAGAGGTAGGAGAGTTGAGGAAAAACGGGGGAGAAGGGAAGAGGAAGGGAAGTGAGGGGAAAGGAAGTGAGGGGAAAGGAAGGGAAGTGAGGGGAAAGGAAGGGAAGTAAGGGGAGGATAAGTGGGAGGGGGAAGTACATGGAGCAATCAGTCATGGAAGGAAACTGCAGGATAGACCGAGACACAGCGGGAAGAGCCAGGACGCCGCATTCCTCCTTTGCCGTTGGGGGCCAGCGCTGCTGCCGCGCCCGTTCTCGTGAACGGTGCATTCACTCACTGGTCAGGCGTTCGTCATTATGTGTTCCAAGTAAGGTTGTGTACAAGGGGCTCCTCGTCCGAGCCTGCACGAAGAGTCTCAGGCAAGCACTAGGGACGACTCCTAAAATGATACATAGGAGGACGAGGAGGAGGAGGAGGAAGAGGAGGAGGAGGAGGAGAGAGGAGGAAGGAGGAGAGAGGAGGAAGGAGGAGAGAGGAGGAAGGAGGCGAGAGGAGGAAGGAAGAGGAGGAGGAGGAGAGAGGAGGGAGGAGAAGAGGGGAGGAAGGAGGAGGAGAGAGGAGGAAGGAGGAGGGAGGAAGGAGGAGAGAGGAGGAAGGAGGAGGAGAGAGGAGGAAGGAGGAGGAGAGAGGAGGAAGGAGGAGGAGAGAGGAGGAAGGAGGAGGAGAGAGGAGGAAGGAGGAGGAGGAGAGAGGAGGAAGGAGGAGAGAGGAAGGAGGAAGAGAGGAGGAAGGAGGAGAGAGGAGGAAGGAGGAAGAGGAGGAAGGAGGAAGAGGAAAGAGGAGGAAGGAGGAGGAAGGAGGAGGAAGAAGGAGAGAGGAGGAAAGAGGAGGAGAGAGGAGGAAGGAAAAACAGAGAAGAGGGAGGAGAAAAAAGAAAAGAAGCAAGAGAAGGGAGGAGGAAGAGAGAGGAGGAAGGAGGAGGAGAGAGGAGGAAGGAGGAGGAGAGAGGAGGAAGGAGGAGAGAGGAAGAAGGAGGAGGAGAGAGGAGGAAGGAGGAGGACAGAGGAGGAAGGAGGAGGAGGACAGAGGAGGAAGGAGGAGGAGGGAGGAGGAGGAGGGAGGAGGAGGAGGGAGGAGGAGGAGAGAGGAGGAAGGAGGAGAGAGGAGGAAGGAGGAGAGAGGAGGAAGGAGGAGGACAGAGGAGGAAGGAGGAGGAGGAGAGAGGAAGGAGGAGGAGGAGAGAGGAGGAAGGAGGAGGAGGAGAGAGGAGGAAGGAGGAGAGAGGAGGAGAGGAGGAGAGAGGAAGAAGGAAAAGGAGAGAGGAGGAAGGAGGAGAGAGGAGGAAGGAGGAGAGAGGAGGAGAGGAGGAGAGAGGAAGAAGGAAAAGGAGAGAGGAGGAAGGAGAAAAAAGAAAAGGAGGAAGAGAAGGGAGGAGGAGAGAGAGGAGGAAGGAGGAAAAAGAAAAGGAGGATGGGAAGGAAAAGGATGGGGAAGAAGAGGAGGGGGAGAAAATGAGGAAGGAAAGGAGGGTGGGAAGAAAGAAGGAAGCAAGAAAGGGAGGGTGGAAGGAAGGAAGGATGGAAGGAAGGAAGGGTGGAAGGAAGGAAGGGTGGAAGGAATGGTGGGAGGAAGGGAGAGAGAAAGGGAAGGTGGAAGGTTGGGAGGAAAGGAGGATGGGAGGATGAGAGGAAGGGAGGGTGGAAAGAAAGGAGAAAGGGAGGGAGAGAGGATGGAAGGAAGGAAGGAAGGAAGGGAGGGAGGAAGTACGGGAGGGAGGAAGGAAGGGAGGGAGGAAGTAAGGGAGGAAGGAAGGTGGGAAGGGTGGGAAGGGAGGGAAGAAAGGATGGAAGGAAGGGAAGAGGGAAGGAAGGAGGAATGAAGGAGGGAAGGAAGGGAAGGAGGGAAGGAAGGGAGTATGGAAATGAGGAATGGAGTAGGGAAGGAGGAAAGGAGGAAAAGTTAGGAAGGAAGGAAGGAAGGAAGGACAAAATGAGGCGCGAAAGACGGAAGGGAAACCGCGAAGAGAAAGCAGCGCCAAGGGGAAATTCCTGGAAACGAGAGAGAGAGGAGGCAAACAGGAGGGAGTAGTTGGGGGGGTGAGGAGAGGGGAAGGGGGGGTTGAGGTGGGGTGGGGGGGTTAGAGAGAGAGTGTAAACATGGACAAAGATGGCGGGTGGGAGAGGACGCGTGGGTGTGGGTGTGTGGGGGGGAGAGGAAGCGTGGGGGGGAGAGGTGTGGGGGAGAAGGCTAAGTAAATATGTATCAACAGATTAAAAAGAAGTTTGCGGAGAAGAAAGGCAAAGGTGAGAAGAACTGGAAGGAGGAGGTACCGAGAGAAAGTGCGTGTTTGTGATGGGTAGGGGCGGGCTGACGATGGAAACTGGTCATAAGGCGCCAAGAGAGCGAAAGCGAAGAAAACAAAAAGGGGTGAGAGAGAGGAGAGAGAAGAAAGGAAGAGAGCGAGAGGGAAGAGAGCTCTAGCGAGGAGGGACGAGAGGGGGAAGAGAGATGAGGATGGGAGTGAGGGGAAAAGAAGGGGGAGACCGAGGGGGGGAGAGTGGGGGAAGAGAATGAGGGGAGGAGAGTGAGGGAGAAGAGGAGCGAGGGGGAAGCGAGTGAGGGAGATGAGAGCGAGGGGGATGAGAGAGAGGGTCGACGTTGGGTAGATTCTTCGCCTGGGCAGGGCTGTCGAGACCCGGGACTCGAACTCACGACTACCTGCTTATGAGTTAAGACTATCCAATGAACCACCGCGCGGCCCAGGGATAAACAATATATATATATATATATATATATATATATATATATATATATATATATATATATATATATACACACACATATATATATATATAAGAAATCAAAATTAATAAGGAAAAAATAAAGGGGATGCAGTCTCTCATAAGAGACGATCTCTATTCACAAATAAATAAACAAATATAAATAATGATAATAATAACAATAATAGGTTAAGTACCAGAACAGCCTTGTAAGGACCAATAGGTCTGTTGCTGTTCCTATGTCCATGTAACTCCATGTAACACGAAGCTCCGGTCCAAACAACACATTGGAAAGATGGCAAACCCGCAAGTCATTTCAAATGGGGACGCGGCTCGCAAATCCCGCGATATTGTGGCAATGGACTTTCCCTTAATCTGGGAAATATGCGGCGGTCACACGTTACGCGGGCAAATACGGAGGCCGACAAAGCGGCGCTGCTAATTCAAGAGCGATATTGTATTAAAATCTTGTAAAGCGATAACCTCTGGGTTTACGCGTTTTATACTATATATAATATCGTATTTGACACACACATTATATATATATATATATATATATATATATATATATATATATATATATATATATATATATATGCAGAAAGAGTGAGGGGGGGAGGGAGAGATGAAGAGAGGGAGAGTAGTGGGAGAATAGAAGTGGAGAGGGAAAGGAAAGTGAGAAAAAAAACCCCAGTAGATATAACAAGTAAAAGAAGGAGGGCGAGGGAGAGCGCACGGGATATAACGAGAACGAGAGATCGAAAGAACGAGAACAAGAACGAGAGAAGGAGAGCTTCGTGAATTGGAACATACGACCGGGAGCTGTTGTGTCTGCAACGCCGCCCGTGTAGTGAGTGGGTCTTCGGCGAAGTGGCTCGAGAGGTTCTTCTTCTTGAAGCTCTTCGTTCGCGGCGACGGCGACCGAGCAGACGTCTGCCCCGTCGTGGCCGGAGCTACAGTACATTACGAGGCAGGTGGACGGACACCCGCCGAATACCTGAGAAGGTCAGGGTGGAATGGGAAGGGGGAGGGAATGGGGAGGAGAGGGAGGACGAAGAATGGGAGGGAGAAAGAGGGGAGGGGAAAATGAGGGGGGGAGGGCGAAGGGGAGGGGAGGAGTGAAGAGGAGGGGGAGGGGAAGAGGAGGGGAGGGGAAGAGGAAGAGGAGGGAAAGAGGAGGGGTGAAGAGGAGGGGGAGGGAAAGACGAGGGGTGAAGAGGAGGGGGAGGGGAAGAGGAAGAGGAGGGGAAGAGGGAGGATGAGGGAAAGGGGAGGAGGGAAAAGGAGGACTGGGGAGGAGGCGTAGAAGGAAAGGGTTGAAAAGGGGAACAGGGAGGGGAAGGGAGAAGCGGAGGAGGAGGGGGAAGGGGGAGGGGGAAGAGGGAGTGGGAAGGGGGAGGGGGAAGGGGGAGGGGGAATGGGAGGGGAAGGGAGAGGGGGGAAGGGGAAGGAGTGAATTAGAAGAGGAAAAGGGAAATGGGGAAATGGGGAGAAGGGGTAAAAGGAAAGGGTGGAAAGGGGGGAACAGGGAGTGGAAGGGTGGACAGAGAGGGAAAGAGGGATCAGGGAGGGGAAGAGGGAGGAGGGAGGGGAAGAGGGGGAAGGGGAGAGGGGACGGAGGGTGAGAAGGGACCAGGGAGTGAAAGGGGCAAATGGGGGAAAGGGAGTAAGAGGGGAAAAGGGGAGGATCGAGAAGGGGAGGAGGGAAGAGGGGGAAGGGGGATAGGTGTGGAGCTATAGGGGGGGAAGAGAAAGGGGGGAAGAGAAAGGGGGGAAGAGAAAGGGAGGAAGAGAGAGGGGAGAAGGAGGAAAGAGGGGGGAAGGTTTGGAAATGAAACGGGAGAGATAATGGGAACTGGAGAAGGAATAATTGATACATGTGAGGGGAGCATGTGGAGGAAGGGGAGGGGAAGGTGGGGGAGGAAATGCCGAGGAGGAAGTGGGAGGGAGAGGAAATAGGTGGAAAAGGAAGAGGGAGACGAGAACGGGGAGAGTAGGAAGAAAAAAATGAGAGGAAGGGAAGAATGTGGATGGGAGGGAGGAGGGGGAGAGGTGGAGGAAGAAGGAAAAAAAGACTAGGAAAAGGAGGTGGAGGAAGAAGAGAAGGAGGAGGAAAAGGAGGAGGAAGAGGAGGAGGAGGAGGAGGAGAAGGAAGAGGATGAGTACGAGGAGGAAGAGGAGGAGGAGGAGGAGGAGGAGGAGGAGAAGGAAGAGGATGAGTACGAGGAGGAGGAGAAAGAGGCGGCGAGAGAAATGAAATATGGAGGCTGGAGGGCAAAGGTGGGAAAGAAGAGGAAAAGATGGGATGGGATGGGATGGGATGGGATGGGAGATGAGAGGACGTATGAGAAGAGAGACAAGGTGTGAGAAAAAAAAGGAGGAATGTAGGTACAGAAACGTGTGTAGAAGAGAACTAGCTACAAAAATATATAAACATAAAATGTAGTAATTATACACATGAAAAAGTTATGGTTGTAAATAGAAAAAGTGGTTAAAGAGGATCTGAAAGACGCAAATGAAGCGAAGGTGGAGAAAAGAGAAAATCAGAAGTTTCGATCCATAGGGAGGAAACGGGGAGATAAAAGAAGAGGACCCGAGGAGGGGGGGGAAGGGAATGGGGAGAAAATGTAACGAGGGGGGGGAGCGATACTGTATAGAACAAGAATGGGGAGTAGGAAAGAGGAATGGAAAAGGGAGAGATGAAAAAAAAAGGAAGTGGGCAGATGGTTCACGATAAGACAAGAAAAAAGGAGAGAGAGAGACGGAGGGGAGAGAGAGGGTGGACAGAGAAAGAGAGAAAGAAATAAAAGAGAAAAAAACGAGAAAAACAAAGAGAGAGAGAGAGAGAGAGAGAGAGAGAGAGAGAGAGAGAGAGAGAGAGAGAGAGAAATGGACGGTATAGGAAGAAACGGTCATGGTCAGGACAAGGACCAGCTGCTGGTTTGTGTGCACGCTTGTGCGCGTGTGTACGTGTGTACACGAGCACCAATGTGAACGTGCCTATGTTTGGTCGGCCAATCCCATGTGCGCGCGCGTGCGTTCGAGTCTACGACCTCATGTACACCTGGTTTAGTTAACCAATACGTACACATGTGCACTTACGTGTGTGTACACGCACATGTACGCATGTTTACGAGAGCCCGAAGACCCAGCTGGCTGGGGTCTCTCGACCAATGAGGGGATAAGTAGCGAGGACCTGGACATGTGTCCTTCTTGCCCGCAGGTGTCGGTAGAGCTTCTCCTCCTTCCTATCCCCCCCACCAACCCCCCACACCCCCAACCTCAACTTTCCCCCACCTACCACAACCTCACCCGTACCACCTCTCCATCTCACCCACTCCGGGGCAATCCCTTTTCCTTACATTTCATTTCCATCTTTATTTCGTTCTTTTTTTTTCGTTTTATTCCTTTTTTTTTAGTTGAGACGGCAGCGTCACACACATTTCTACGAAGACCAACCTTGCCAGACTAGCGGCGCGAGATTGTCCACGGGGATAGAAGCGTTGGTAAACTATAGCCCATTACAACAGCAACAACAACAATTTTGCCCCGCCATGTCCCCTCGGGTCAATGTGCCAAGGATAAAGTCTATTTCCACATTATGTGAAGCCCCTCCCCTCTGCATTCGGAGTCGTTCATGCAAACCCTAACAACTGTGAAACTACTGTGATACGCCTTTACATTAAGCGAAGTCAACCTCTCTCTTCCGCTCCTCCTCCTACTCCTCACCCCCCTCTTCCTCTTCCTCATCCCACCTCCTCCCCTTCCTCATCAACCCTCCTCCTCATCCCCCTCTTACTCTTCCTCATCCCACCTCCTCCTCTTCCTTATCCATCCTCCTCTTCTTCCTCATACCCCCTCCTCCTCCTCCTCATTCCCTCTCCTCCTCATCCCCCTTCCCCATCATCTTCTCCTCATTTCCCCTCCTTCTCTGCCTCCTCCTCCTCTCCCACCTTCTCCCTTTCTTCCTCATCCCCCACCTCCTCCTCCTCCTCACAGCCCGCCTCCTCCTCACCCACCCCTCCTCCTCTTCGTCTATCTTTATCATGTCATCGAATGTGGTCCTTTCTCTTCTATCTGTCCGCGTCATTCTTCCCCTCCCCCCCTCTTCCTCCCTTCACCTCATCTACGCCACATTCACTCTTCAACCTCAATCTTCGTTTTTCCTCAAACTTTACATTCTCCTCTCAGTTCTCATCTCCCCCCCCTCTCTCTCTCTCTCTCTCTCTCCTAGCTTTTTTTCTCGTCCTTGTTTTTATACCATCCCTTTTCTTGCCAATTTTCTGCTACATTATCCCTCAAATGACTCACCCACCCCCCACTCTCCCCACCTCTCCCTCCCAATACCTGTTCTTCCTTTATAATGAAATTCCATACCTTCCCCTTCCCATATTCAACTATCCCCCTCCTCATCCCAATAGTTTCCCTCACTCATCTGTCACCCTTCTTGTTCCCACAACCCCTCACCCTTCTCCTCCTCGTTCCCACAGCTCCCACTTCCCCTCTTCATTCCCACAGCTCTCACTTCCCCTTCTGAGTCCCACCCCCATCCCCACAGCTCCCTTCTCTGCTCCTTCCCTCCCCATCACCATTGCTTCAACCCCCCCCCCCTCACAGCCCACCATCTGTTTACCTTTGCACCTATTATCTCGGGTCATCCGAGCGCACGTGACCCAAGATAGTCGGCCCGACCCGGCTTGACCCGACCGTTTTTTTATGCACTTATTTATTTAATTATATTTTTTGTCCGTGATAAAGAATTGATACAAGGCTTCCGCCCCAAGAGAAGAAGAATTCTATATATATATATATATATATATATATATATATATATATATATATATATATATATATATATATAGCATGGATGCATTTCATGCATTTAATCAAAATTGACCAGGAACAACCTTAAAAGGCGTTCCGTTCATTACACTTCTCCTATGATAAGAAGCTAACCTTACCAGGTGGTGGAAAAGGTTCAATAAGAAGAAGAATAAATCGTCGCCACCAAAGAAAGGAGCCTCGAATAAGGCTTTCTTAGGCGTCGCAACAGATTGGGCCTGTTTAAGCATGAAGGAACTTGCTACACGTGTCGGAGCGAGACAGGGTGGAAAAAGGAAGAAGAAGAAAAAAAAGCGGGCACCCGCTTACTTGGGCCGTCCTCACGGGAAGTATGTGCAGGAAGACAGGCAGGGAGGCAGGGAGACAGGGAAATGGGCTGGCTGGAAGACAGGCAGGGAGATAGGCCGAGAGGTAGGTAAGAAGGTGGGTTGGGAGAGAGGCAGGGAGGGAGGATGGGAGATAGGCTGGGAGACAGGCAGGGAGGTAGGAAGGAAGGTAGGCTAGGAGGGAGGCAGAAAGGAGGCAGAGAGGGAGACAGGTTAGGAAGGGAACAAGGAGACAGGGCAGGCAGGCAGACAAGCAGGGAGACGTGCTGGTAGGGAGACAGGGAGACGGGCTAGTAGGGAGACGGGCAGGGTGACGGGCAGGGAGACGGGCAGGGTGACGGGCAGGGAGACGGGCAGGGTGACGGGTAGGGAGACGGGCAAGGAGACGGACAGGGAGACGGGCTAGTAGGGAGACGGGCTAGTAGGGAGACGGGCAGGCAGCCTGGACGTAAACGATGGAAGGAAGTGGCATGAAAGAAGAAAAGGAGTCGTGGAGAAAAAGGGAAGAGTTGCTTTGTGGGTGAGACTAACTGGTTCTTAATGGGTCAAAGTTCCTGGGGAGAAAAGACAACTGATCAAGTGTTCCAACAGGATTTTTTTTTCATTCTGTTTTTCATTCCTATCTTATTTTTATATTTTTATCTATTATCTATCCATATTTTTTTTATTTGTTTTTTTCTTGTTATTACATATTTGACGAGTGCAAAACCCATGATTGGGTTGCAACTGTCCAGATTTGACCCGGGTCAAATGTCCTCTGACGTCACCTGCGGCCTACGAGTGACATCACACCGGGGTGTGGGTGTGGGGTGTGTAAATGTCAGCTTCGGTTAGCCCAGGTGACCTCTACATCCCCCTCCCTCCAGGGTCAAAGATCCCCAATTCCCCGTGTGAGCCATCCGTCAAGGTAACGTGTCCGCATAATCTTACAAATGGGATGAGTTGACTAGTTATGGACATCTTCCCCAATCGATTACCCACGTACACACACACACACACACACACACACACACACACACACACACACACACACACACATATACACACACACACACACACACACACATACATGCACGCACTTTGAGACGCATATTAAATCGAATTTTCCTGTAGTTATGCGATTCATCACGGTCTTGGATCACGTGCTGGACCCGTGACAGACATATATTATCCTCCCGGATAAGAGCTTAGACATGTATGGCCCAATCTATGGATAATAGTGACCTTACGCACGCGCGCTCACGCACACAAACGCATACAAACACACACACACGCACATGCTCACACGAACTCCTTACCCAAGAGTGCACAGATCAAACTCAGTATGTGCGCTTCTGCCAAGTACAATATATTTAAGTAAATGTAGAATACATTGTAAGACCTATGCTCGTCGAGTCCCGTTTTTTTCTTCCCTAATTCACACATCTAAGTTCACTTATGGTGTCTAGTTCTACCATGTCTACATGAACATTTGTATGAGAAACGCTTTAATATTTGTGTATTCACCATGGTCCTTGGTCTTGGATCACGTGTTGGATTCGTGATCGACAGGTTCGATTCCCGGGGCGATTGTTGGGAAATTGTTTGAAATATATATTCTTTTCATTCTTCTTTTATCTCCACCTTTCACCATCACAAACATGACACGAGTCCACCGAGAGGACACGAAACTCGTCACCTTTGCCCTACGAACTAAGACTTCCGGGGACAAGTCAAGAATCCATTCAGGGCCTCAGGGGGTAAACATTTGAAATCTTTCTATTTCTGTCATGAGGGAAGCAGAAAGAATGTCATCTAGTTTTCTAGTTAACTTGATCTGGTTTCACTGGTTTGTCGGTAAAATCTACCGGTAATTGTTTTTAACACAATCAATAGTCAATAAAATTCTATTTTCTGATAGTAGACAGTGTTCGCCAGGTCTGGCGAAAGGTTTTAAAGGTGCGTCCTTTGGTCCTATGCTGAACCTAAAAGCCCCGGTCACGCAATCACGATTCTTGTCAAATATTGTCAATTAACAGCAAAGCGACTTCGCATACAAGTCTACAATTCAACAATGTGTCTAACATTCGTATAGGTTTAACTTCTCTTAGTACGTCATTCAGCTTCTCAATATATGACGCAAAGGGGGTTTGACATTTGGAGATTCGATAAACAAAAGATTATAAAACGAAGTCGTTTCTAGTGAAACTAACTCACTCGAGTCGTGTAAGTGTGACCGAGGCTTTACAAAGCATCTTCACGGGTTCCGTATCGTGGATAAACGAATACACATTAAACAAACAAAATTTGTGCAAATATAGCTTCGGACTTGCACGGCGAAAGGTTGACGGCTTAATGTCCCCGGCTTCAGATTTCCAGCTTGATCCGCGGTCGGCCAGCCGGCCAGCCAGCCAGCCAGCTGGCTTGTGGGACTGTCGTGATGAGCCTGTCTTCATCCTATCACATTCATGCAAGACACAATTCATGATTACACAATTACACACACGGGACTAAACACTTGTGTACATGGGTGGCACATAAATAACATGCTGATATCAACTGGTAAACACAATATATATATATATATATATATATATATATATATATATATATATTCACTCTCTCTCTCTCTCTCTCTCTCTCACACACACACACACACACACAATGTACAAAAACACATACACAATCATGAATGCATTCGACCATGATTGCAGTGCACTGTGCATGAAAAGTTGCAGTAAATCAGTGAAATACAGGATATCTGCAGCACAGCATGACACAGCAAACATATCATGTGTTGCATTAGACCAAAACCCAGATTGAACCGACTGGGGAGGGGGGGAGGGAGGGAGGGAGGGAGGGAGGGAGGGAGGGAGAGAGAGAGGAAAGAGACACACACACGCACGCACACACACACATGCACACACACACACACACACACACACACACACAGAGAGACGGGATCCCACGAACGTAGCTCTTTTCCACGACCTACCTCAGTCTTCCCAGTGCCACTTCCACCTCCTGGTAGGGTCAGTGCCACAGGGTGCCAGAGTGCCAAGCCATTTACGTACCTGCAAGGAACAAAAAGGAAAGGTTACTCAAACCCAATCAAAACCACGTAAGCAATTTACTCATTATCCGCCCAGCGAGGTGGTTTGACATGACAGCATTTGAATTTCGGGGTTCAACCTCCTCTACACCATCATTATCATCATCATCCATCACCTCTTCCACCACCTCATCACCATCCGTCATCCTGCTTATCTTCTTTCCCCTCGTTCTCTTCCTCCTACTCCTCTCCTTTCTCTATATTTTTCTATTATAATTATCACAATTAATTATTATTATTATAATCTTGTTATCATTCTGCCAGTATCTAAGTTGCCGTAACCAATTCTCTACGCCACCTACATACTCTCGCCCTTGCCCTTCTCCCCTCCCCCTTCCTCACCCCCTCCCTCCCCATACCTTCCCCATACCTTCGAACTCCCGTGTCCCCTCTAGCGCCACCTGCAAGTCTCCCCAGGGCCCTTCACCTCAACAACGCAATGTCCTGGGCAGGTGTTGCTGCTTTCGCAACATTGAGGCCAGGACAGGTGTCAAGGGTACGACAGGTGTTGGGGCTGGCCCAGGTGTCGGGTAGAGGGCACGTTTTGGGGTCAGGTGTTGGGGGGAGGGGGAAGGCAGGTGTGGGTAGAGGATGTTTTGATAGCTATGCTGATAACCAGGAGAGTTGGGGAACCACACGGGTCAAGCACTGTGAAGCCAACCTACACTGCTACCGTAGCCTACATTAAACACTTTATTGCCACGGCGCGACGCATCTGTACGTTCTATAGTATTGCCGGACGATCTGAACTAAATGGACGAGGGTTAGTCGCGGTTCTAGATGTAAAAAAAAAAGAAAAAAAAAAAAATTGAACACGACTTGCGTGGGCTTAGCCTTGAGAAATATTAGTTATAATCCGCTTTAGTGGACCACTTGTAGCCTGAGCACGACTGAACTGAAGTTGTCCGGGTGAGCGCGCGCACGCTCACACACACACACACACACACACACACACACACACACACACACACACACACAATTTCAGTATCGCTGCGCTCCGGGTTGTTATTCCAACTCTCGTGGGGGGGAATTGGGTGTGTGTGTGCGTGTGTGCGTGTAAGGTCACAGCATTACCCATAGATAGGTCATATACGAGCTGTGAGCTCTCTTCCGGGAGGGAAATAGCTGTCGATCACGAGTCCAACACGTGATTCAAAGACCATGGTGAATATCTCACACACACACACACACACACACACACACACACACACACATTTTTCTTTCTGACTGACTTTGTCCATCTGAATGACTATAGATGGGTGAACATTTATTGGTAAATAGGAAGACGGATGTGCAGACAGGTTGTCAGACAGGCTATGGAGAAACATGCACAGCGGTAAACGGCTTATTGACAGCGTTACGGGGATAGACCGGAAAGTCTGGAAACCGATAATGAATCAACGGTAGGAATACACACCTGTCTTCGTTTCTGTGTGTTGTCCCTACATGCACTAGTTTTGTTCCGTTTTATTTATTATATCTCATTTGATTTATTCATTTTTTCAATCTATTCATTTTTTCAATCTATTATTTCCTCACTATTATTATTATTATTATTACTGTTTACCGTTATTACTATTGTTACTATCGTTATTATCACTTATAACTCATTACAATTAATATTATTTCGACTATTACTATCATTTTAACAAAGATATTGTAGCGTCAGCGAAAAGCATTTGCATTGCTCTGATGTAGGGCGGTTCAGATTCTTGTTGTCCACGACAGCAAGGGTAGAATTTAAAGCGACAGGGTCGTGCGGCGTGTTTGCACCCCGGGGACGGTGCCGGCGCGTACAATCACGGCGAGAGTGAGAAGTTGACGTTGTTTGAGTTGTCATTTCTCCTCACTGAATGAGGACTAATGAGGACCCCGAGCTCGCGTGTTGTCCCTCCGTGGTGCTCTGACGATTTCAAAACAGTCTCGTTTATCTGGTTATTTAGGTTGCTGTTGGACGAGGACCCTACGCCAGGAGGCGCTGAGCAGCTGCGGCCTGAACAGTCACATTTACTATCCTGTGCGTTTTTAGGACTGGTGGAGGGAAGGTCATTAACAATCACTGCTGGGAATCGGAGAGGAGTGCGGGATACGAACACACAACTAAGCGATTGCGTGGACAGCACGCTTGCGATTGCGCCACCAGCGTTGTTGGTTGCTTAGTGTATAAGCTAACAGTGTATAATTCCCTTGGATTCAGTGTATAATTCCCTTGGATTATTAAATTCGGATCTTGTCTTTAGACAGAGTTCTTGTATATTATCTTTATCTACACATTTGAAAGAGCGCGCGCGCGTGTATGTATGTATGTGTGTGTGTGTGTGTGTGTGTGTGTGTGTGTGTGTGTGTGTGTGTGTACATGTACGAATCTTTCTCTGACAACCTTCTTGTATATCTTGCGTAACTGCAGCTTATACACACAGTCCTGTCCGACTCCCAAAGTCTCACCAGTCGGCCCAATTGCTCTACTAATTACCTAACTACCTGTTCACCTAATTACCTTTGCACTGCACCTACTCGCGCCATGCAAGCACACACGCACGCACGCACGCACGCTCGTGCCCAGAGAGAGAGAGAGAGAGAGAGAGAGAGAGAGAGAGAGAGAGAGAGAGAGAGAGAGAGCAAGAGAGCAGGCACGATAGGAAGAGTTGAACCATATTACGACTAACAAAATTTATATATATACAGTATATATACAGTATATATATATATATATATATATATATATATATATATATATATATATATATACATATACACTACGGGATACTACAGATTCGATATACCTGTCATAGAGAAACGGGGAAATAGAAGGATGTGAACACACGCACGAACGCACGCACTCACCTTTACTATACACAAGTTCTATATCTACTCCTCTTCGTTTACCTGGTTCTCAATATAACTTTTTGTTATCACCATCACCATCTCCGTCACCACCATCACCAGCGCCATCTCCGTCACCACCATCACCACCATCACCACCACAACCAGAAGCACCTAAAGTTATGAGAGTGGTCTCCCCCTCCCCGCGACCTCCCCCCCCCCGACAGGTCACATCATTCCCCCCCCCCCGAGGAAGGAGTCCCCGGCCGCTTCATTTCAAGCCACTGGCGAACCCCTCTCCCCCCCCCAAAGATAACCTCAGCCTTGCCCTTGTGACGTCACTCTTCCCCCCAACCTTGCCCTTGCTCCTGACTGCTCCCTGCACGCCATATTGATCACCAGACCATTCTCTGACGTCATCAATTGCCCTGACCTGTGACCGAATTTAATTGACCTCGTTTGGTCTTTGTTCCGACTCTCGCTGCTTTCCCTTCCCCTTTTCTTCTATTGTCCTCCTTTTCTGGTTTCTTTTCATTCACGCTTTTCTTTACCTCGAAGGGGGGGGGATGAAGGAGAGAGAGAAGGAGAAAGAGAAAGAAGGAAGAGGTGCAGGCAGGAAAGCAGGCAGCCACGCAGACAGGAGAGGATTAGGGGAAGGGGGAGGAGGAGAAGGAAGAGGAGGAAAAAGAAGCAGAAGTAGATGAAGCAGAAGAAACTGAAGATGCAGAAGCAGAAGAAGCAGCAGAAGAAGAAGCAGAAGAACAGAGGAAGAACAAACAGAGGGAGAAGCTAAATATGCATGTAAAAATCAATCAACAGACTCAGAAGTGTCAAAGATACTTTACGAGACACAAAACCTCACTACGAATGTGAAGTCCTTCGAAGGACAAGCAAACACATTCGACTTTGGCCGCGTCCTCTGCCCTTCCCTGTCGTTGCCCCTTGCCCCCTTCGCCGTTGACCTTTGCCCTCTCTCTCGCGCGGGGGTTCTTGACTCTGCTGTGGCCGTTGGCGGGTGGCGGGCGGGTGCGTGTGTGGGTAAGGAGGTGTTTGGCATAGCAAGGTGTACAATATGGTGGCTTTCAACATCAGTGCAAGACACCAGTTGTTCAGGACCCGCGGACAGGTGTCCGGGTATGCAGGTGTCGTGCCTAAAGTGTCCTATGTACAAATGCCTTGTTGGGGTACCAGGTGTACAGGTTTAGGACATTACACCTGTTTTGAATGGAGGTGTTACGTGATGGGTGTTGTCGGTGCTGCGTGACCTCTCTTCTGGTGACAACGCAGCTGCAGGAAGAAGCCATCAACAGCAAAATTACCAATATCGGTGCAAGACCGTGATTCTAAACAAGGGGGGAGGGGGTAGAAGGGGGAGGGGGCAGAAGGGGGAGGGGGGAGAAGGGGGAGAAGGGAGGAGGGAGAGGGGGCGGAGGACGGGGGAGGAGGGGTAGAAGGGGGAGAAGGGAGGAGGAGGGGGAGGAGGAGGGGTAGAAGGGGGAGAAGGGGTAGAAGGGGGAGAAGGGAGGAGGGGGAGGAGGGGAGGAGGAGGGTAGAAGGGGGAGAAGGGAGGACGGGGGAGGAGGGTAGAAGGGGGAGAAGGGAGGACGGGGGAGGAGGGTAGAAGGGGGAGAAGCGAGGACGGGGGAGGGGGAGGAGGGGGAGGAGGACGGGGGAGGAGGGGTAGGAGTGGGAAAAGCGAGGAGGACGGGGGAGAAGGGAGAAGGACGGGGGAGGAGGGAGAGAAGAGAGGGAAAGGACGGGAAGATGGCCAAAACTATGGGGGGGGGGGGTATGGAGTAATGGGCCCCTTTGGGGCCTTGAAATAAAGGATAAAGGGCTAAAATACTAAAGGTGTGTGCAAAAAGAACTTTGGAGATTGTCATGGTGGCGAGGAGGGCACACACTTCAGTTGTAAACAGTTAAAGAGAATTAGATGAAATATATAATTCAGGAAAAGAGGAAGCAAGGATGCCATTTCCAGGTCAACCCCTCAACTTCAAAACTAAGCATTGTCCAAAGGTTAACCACCTAAGGCACAATATAACCTTGTTTTAACAAACCCCAGGCACCCCACTTAACACGGCTTCATTAACTCCGTTCGTATCAGAAGGGGTTAAGTCTAGCTTCAAGTCCACTGCTTTGTCAATTGCCATGCAATCCTGCAAACTTCTCTGACTCGTTCTTCCACATTATACCCAGCCTCGGACGAACGTACAACTAGATTAATTTGTAAATACTACAGTGGGTGATTTTTTTAAATAAACTTATCTATATATCTATTTTAATCAATTAGTTTATTTTGCAAAGCTGCTAGCAAGCGCATTCTTTACGTCAACCATTTTCGAAACCAAGACTCCTCCGAGATCGAACAGACCTCATCACTCATGTCGTTGATCGGCCACTCTGGAAATGGAGGCAACTGTACAACGGGTAAACAATATCCGCGCGGACACATGACCCGCGTAGTGACAGCACCCACATCCACATTATAAACCTCTCGTTTGAATATTCATGTTTCATTTGCACGGCGCATTTGCGATCCTCTACCACCCGGCTCTTCGTTGTCTCAATTTCTCTATACGTGTCTCGTTCCTGGCTTGTTTACTGCCCCGCCCTTCTGTCTGCTCCTGGCCCCGTTACATCTTTCCCTGACCAATTGTACGACACGATGTCTTCTGTGGAAGTTTGTCTCCAACGATAGGAGCAATAGCTAACTCCGAAAAAAGAGACTGACAAAAGAAAAAAGAGGAAAAAAAAAGAAAAAAAGAAAAAATATATATGTATAATTATATATATATATATAAATTAATAGAATATGAAAAAAGAAATCAACTAAATAAGATAATAATACAGCAAATGAAGACAAAGATAAATAACTAGAATAAATAATAATAATGAAAATCCTGTTATTTCTTTCCTCGCAAACACGGTGCGGCTCCAGCCAATCCCGTGTCGCTGTTTGTTGTCCAGTCAGGCGTACAACAACGCACAAACTACGCTCCCTTGATCAAAACGAGATTGTTTTCAATATCATCATCATTACAATTATAATTATCATTATGTATATACATATACATATTGTATAATTTCTTTGCAATTATTTTATTTCATTGGTGATAACGACTTTTTACCTACATACACACGCATACACCCACGAATTCGTACACGCACGAATAACAAAATTATTTCGTGAAGCAACTTAAAACATTTCAAGTCCTGACTGTGGATGGACTATATAATTAGAATATGGAATATATAAATATACATATTCATGTATTCTGCATGCACACACACACACGTATACCTACACAGGCATACACAAGCACACACGTACACATACGCACACTCGTACATATACGAACACACGTACACATACGTTCACACGCGTACACACAGACAATATTGTACGTACACTTTTAGGTACATACGTTTATATACGGATCTCCCCCACGAACAAGTACTATAACGTAGCTGTACACGTTCGGAGCTGATCATAAAAGTATAATATTCGTCTTACTACATTCCCCTCCATCCTTCCAGACTTGATCCTCCATCCAATCTCCTCCACATCGCTGCACTCCAAACGTCGCATCTCCAACATAATCCCTTCTCCCTCCCTCCCGACACACACACAAACACACACACATACACACACACACACGCAGACTTATAGAGCAATTTGGATGAAAATATAATCCAAGCGAACACCATAAAGGAAATTGCAGGTAAAGTTTGATGAATGGAAGCTAGAGCACGGCTTCAACCTCGTATACTAAACTAAGTAAATAGATGGACAGCTAGAGAGAGAGAGAGAGAGAGAGAGAGAGAGAGAGAGAGAGAGAGAGAGAGAGAGAGAGAGAGAGAGAGAGAGAGAGAGAGAGAGAGAGAGAGACAGACAGAGAGACAGACAGAGAGACAGACAGAGAGACAGACAGAGAGACAGACACACACACACACACACACACACACACACACACACACACACACACACACACACACACACACAGGGAGAGTGGGAGAACCTGAGACAGAGAGAGACAGGTAGAGACAGAGACATATTTTTGCCACGAATAACCAGCGCTTCTATCCACGAGGGAGGCAACATGAAGACGAAGAATGGGCATTTGTAAGCAAGAGATTTTGACGACGGAGGGAGGGAGGGAGGGTGGGGGACGACGGCACTCAGCAGCAGTTTCCTCCTCCTCCTCCTCCTCCGCCTCCTCGAGTGAAGATCCGTCTCCGGTCGAAGAACGCTGCGTGACCGGTCCGTAGGGGTGTCACTTAAGCCCATAAAATATTGACTGCATAAAACTTGTGCAGTCAATACCCCCCAACGGGGGGGGGGGCAAGGAAAGGGAGAAAGGGAGAGGTTACGGGAGGAGGAAAAGTGAGAGGAAAAGGGAGAGGGAAAGGGAGGGGGAGAGGGAGTGAGAAAGGGAGAGGGCAAGGGAGAGGGAAAAGGAGGGGGAGAGGGAGTGAGAAAGGGAGAGGGCAAGGGAGAGGGAAAGGGAGGGGGAGAGGGAAAGGGAGGGGGAGAGGGAAAGGGAGGGGGAGAGGGAGTGAGAAAGGGAGGTGGAAAAAAGGGAGGGGAAAAGTGGGGGAAGGGAGGGGAAATGGGAGAAGGAAAGGGAGAGGGAAAGGGGTGAAAGGAGGAAAGGGGGGAGAGGGGGAAAGGGAGGGGAAAGGAAGAGAGGGGAGGGAGAGATGGGAAGAGAGGGAGAGAGGGGAGGGAAGAGAGGGAGAGAGGGAGGGGAGAGAGGGGAAAGAGGAGAGGGAGAGAGGGGAGGGAAGAGAGGGAGAGAGGGGAGGGAAGAGAGGGAGAGAGGGGAGGGGAGAGAGGGGAGGGGAGAGAGGGGAGGGGAGAGAGGGGAGGGAGAGAGGGGAGGGAGAGAGGGGAGGGAGAGAGGGGATGGAAGGGGGAAGGTAGGGAGGAAAGAGGAAAGGAAATGAGGGAGAAAGAATGAAAGAGGGGGAAAGGGAAGGGAAAAGAGGAGCATGGAAGGGGAAAGGGATGGGGAAGGGGGGATAGGGAAGGGAAAAGGGATGGGGAAGGGAGAGGCAAAAGGGGATGAGAAAAAGGAGGGGGAAGGGGGAAAGGGAGAGAGAAAAAGGAGGGGGAAGGGGAAAGGGAGAGGGAAAAGGGAGGGGAGAAAGGGGAAAGGACAGGGGAGGGGGAAAGGACAGGGGAGGGGGAAAGGGGAAGTGTAAGGGGTGGGAGAGGGGAAAGGAGGGGGAAAGGAGAGGGAGAGAGGTGAAGGGAAGTGGGGAGGGGGAAGGCAGGGAGGAAAGAGGAAAGGAGAAGGGGAAAAAGAGCAGAGTAAAAGGGGGAAAAGGGAGGGTGAAAGAGGACGAAAAGGGGAAAAGGAAAGGGAGTAAGGGATGGGTAAGGAAGGGGGTGAGAAAAGAAAGTGGGGAAGGTGGAAAAGGAGAGGGGGGAAGGTGGAAACGGAAGGGGGAAGAGGAAATGGGGAAAGGAAAGG
Organism: Oratosquilla oratoria; assembly: GCF_046742065.1. Classification (NCBI taxonomy): domain Eukaryota; kingdom Metazoa; phylum Arthropoda; class Malacostraca; order Stomatopoda; family Squillidae; genus Oratosquilla; species Oratosquilla oratoria. The sequence goes on from NC_134811.1 coordinate 15,562,321, forward strand.
GGGAAAGGGGGGAAAAGGGGGGAAAGGGGCGAGAAGCTAGCAAAGGTAGAGAAGGGAGGGTACCCGAATACACCAAAGTCACATTTTACTGTTATTGCATTACACGCACATGGGCGGGAGAGGGGGAGGGTGGGAGGGGGAAGGGGGAAAGGGAAAAGGAAACGGGGAAGAGGCAAGGCAAAACGCGATTAAAAGGAGAGAGGGGAGGAGAAGGGGGAAATAGGGCGAAATGGGGGAAAGAGGGAAAACGAAGATGGAAATGATGATGGAAAATGAGGAAGGACAATGAGTAGGGAAAATGAAGGAAAATAATTGAAAATGTCTGAAGCATACTTAGGAAAATATGAAGAAAAATAAAGGGAAATTTTTAGGGAAAAAGAGGAGTAAAGGCGGGAAAAGAGTAGGGGAAAATGAGGATGGATAATGACGAACATTATTAATGAGAAAAAGAGGAAAAATTAGAAGAAAAAAAGAGGGGAAAAATAAGAGATAAAAAGAGGAAGTAAAACTGTGGGGGGAGAGAGGCAGGGGAGTGCAAGATCGACGAGAAGAACGACGAAGTTGGGGAAATGGGGGGATATCGATAGTGAGAAGATGGAGGGAAAAGTAGGTGAAGATGTGGATTTGGTGAGGAAGACTGCGACGGGGAGGGGGGAGGGAATGGAAATGTGGGAGAAATAGAATTTGGAACAAATAAGGAGAAACAAGACGGGAGAGAAAGAAAATGTGAATCAAGAAGGAGAAAGAAAACGAAGAAAAGGAGAAGTAAAAGGGAATATACCAAGAAGAAAATTAAAGAGAGCTAGGAGATACAAAGGAAGAATGGGAGGAGAGACTGACAAAAGTGAGAGAAAAAGAAAAAATGTAAGAGAAAGAAAGGAGAAAGGAGAAAGGAGAGAGAGAGAGAGAATAGCATAGCCGGAGGGAGAGGAGGGATATAAAGTGGAGGAACGCCACAGAGGAAGAGGAGGAGGAGGAAGAGGAGGAGGACGAAGAGAAGGGGGAAGGAGTCCAGACTTGACTGTTATTGCATTAGGGCGGAAGGAAGGTACGGCGGAGGTTACGTACGGGCAGAGGAGGCAGAGGTGAGTGGCGGGGGTGAGGGGGTTCCGAGGGGAAAGGGGGAAGAGGGGAAAGGGGGGAGAGGGGAAAGGGGAAAGGGAGGGGAAGATGGGGGAAAGGGAGGAAGAGGGGGAAAGGGGAAGAGGGGGAAAGGGGAAGAGGGGGAAAGGGGAAGAGGGGAAACAGGGGGGACAGGGGGAATAGGGGAAACAGGGGGAATAGGGGAAACAGGGGAGAAGAGGGGGAAGGGGAAATTGTAATGAGGGAAAGGAAGGAGGGGAAAGGGAGGGTAAACGGTAAGGGAAAGAGGGTAAAGGGGAAAGGTCTAAGAGGAAAAGGGGTAAGGGGAACAGGGGTCAAAAGGAAACGGGAAAAGGGAACAGGGGTCAAAAGGAAAGAGGTAAATAGAATAAGGGTCAAAAGGAGGAAAGGGGTAAGGGGAACAGGGATCATAAGGGGAAAGGGGAACAGGACTCAAAAGGGGAAAGGGGTAAGGGGAACAGAGACCAAAAGGGGAAAGGGGTAAAGGAAACAGGGATCAAAAGGGGAAAAGGGTAAGGGGAACAGGGGTCAAAAGGGAAAAGGGGTAAGGAGAACGGGGGATGAAAAGGAGAAAGGGGTAAGGAGAACGGGGGGTGAAAAGGGGAAAAGGGGTAAGGGGAACAAGGTCAAAAAGGGAAAAGGATAAGGGGAACAGGGGTCAAAAGGAAAGGGAAATGTGGAAAAGGATTAAGGGGGAAGGTGGAAAAGGAGACCAGAGAAATGTTGAATGAGGGGAAAGGGGAAAAGGGAAAGATTATAAAAAAAAATCCAGAAGAGGGAAAGCAAAAGTCGAAGGGAAAAGAAGAATCACCAGGAAGAGACCAAAGGCCAGGGAGATAACAATGAGAGAAGCCGAAGAAGAAGAGAACTTGCAAGAGGGAAAGGAAGAGACAAAAGAACAAGAAAACTCGTAAGAGGGGAAAGGCAGAGACCAAAGAAGAAGAAGAAGAGAACTCACAAGTGGGGGGGGGGAGGGGGGAAGAGACGACGGGTGCTGGGGACAGAGGGGATAGAAAGCAAAGGGACAAATGTGATATGAAAACCGAGGACAGAGGGAGACGGAAATGGAGATGGGGAGGAGAGAGAGAGAGAGAGAGAGAGAGAGAGAGAGAGAGAGAGAGAGAGAGAGAGAGAGAGAGAGAGGAGAGAGAGAGGGAGGGGAGAGAGAGAGAGAGAGAGAGAGAGAGAGAGAGAGAGAGAGAGAGAGAGAGAGAGAGAGAGAGAGAGAGAGAGAGAGAGAGAGAGAGAGAGAGAGAGAGGGAGGAGGGAGAGGGAGAGGGAGAGGGCGGGAGAAGGAGGGCGGGAGAAGGAGGGCGGGAGAAGGAGGGAGAGAGGAGGAGGGAGAGAGGAGGAGGGAGAGAGGAGGAGGGAGAGAGGAGGAGGGAGAGAGGAGGAGGGAGAGAGGGGGAGGGAGAGAGAGAGGGGGGAAGGGAGAGTGAGAGAGAGGGAGGGAGAGAGAGAAAGAGGAGAGAGATATGAGAAAGAGAGAGGAGAGAGATATGAGAGAGAGAGGAGAGATATGAGAGAGAGAGGAGAGATATGAGAGAGCGAGAGATATATGAGAGAGCGAGAGCGAGCGAGAGAAAGAGAGAGAGAGAGAGAGAGAGAAAGTAGAATGGACTTTGGGAGAGGAGTGGAGGGGACGGGTATAGCGTCGCTAGGCCAATGAAGGAAACATTGCAAAAAAAAAAAAAAATCTGAATAAGTGATAAATTACGGAGGGGAAACGCAAAAAGGGAAAGAGGGGAAGAGGGGAAGACGGGCAGAGGCAAAGAGGGAAGAAAGGCAGAGGCAAACAGAGGAGGAAAGGAAAAGAGGGGAAGAGAGGAAGGTCAAAGGGAAAGAGGGAAAGAGGCAAATAGGCAAAGAGGGGGAGAGGAAAAGAGGGGAAGAGGGAAGAAGGGAGAGGGACAACAGGAAGGGGAAGGGGAGAAAATAATACAAAACAGGAATATGAAAACAGGAAATGAGGTGGAAAGCGGAACGAAGAGGGGAGAGGAGAAAAGAGGAGAGAATCGAGGAAGGGGAAAGGAAAGGAGAGAAGAGGAAAGAAGAGAGGAAGTTGGCGAAAAGAAAGGAAAGGAGAGAAGAAGGGAGGAAAGAAACGAAGAAAGGAAGAGTAGAGGAGAGGAGAGAAATAAAGATGCGTTGAGGAGAGAATTAAACGATGCGTTGAGGAGAGAATTAAACGATGCGTTGAGGAGAGGAGAGGAAATCCGAGGGAAAGAGGAGAGGAGAGAAATGAAGAGAGGTGGAGGAGAGGAGAGGAAAGAAGCGGAGTGGAAGAAAGGAGAGGAGAGGAAAGGAGAGGAGAGGAAAGGAGAGGAGAGGAAAGGAGAGGAGAGGAGAGGAGAGGAAAGGAGAGGAGAGGAAAGGAGAGGAGAGGAAAGGAGAGGAATGGAGAGAAAAGGAGAGAAAAGGAGAGGAGAGGATAGGGGAAGAGAAGAAAAGAAGGAAGAGGGGAACAAGTGAATAAAGGGGAGGGGAGGAGAGGAGAGGAGAGGAACGAAGAGGTGAGGAGAGGAGACGAATGAAAGGGAAACAGGAGAAGAAAGGAGAGGAGATGAGAGAAATGAGGACAGGAAAGGGAAGAAGGAAAGAGGAATGATGAGGGAAAGAAAGAAGAGAAAGAGACTTTAGGTCCCCAAGACGTAGAGCAGTTTCCAAAATTCCGGAGACATTTCAGGGGCCCGGGCCTTCTTTCCGGAGAACCGGAGAACCGGTGAACCGGAGGAGAAGTAAGTTCGTTCGCTCGCTCGCTCGCTCGCCCTCGGAGCCAAGGCTCATGATGGCTCCATGGGCGTGTCCACGCTGGTCGGGGAAGCACGAAGAAGAGGGGGCAGGAGGAGGAGGGAGGAGAGAGAAGGAAGAAAGTAGAAAGTAAAGGTGAGAAGTGGAGTAGGAAGAGGAGGAATAGGAGGAAGAGGGAGGTGGAGGGGAAGGGAGGTGGAGGGGAAGGGAGGTGGAGGGGAAGGGAGGTGGAGGGGAGGGGAAGGGAGGTGGAGGGGGAGGGAGGTGGAGGGGGAGGGAAGTGGAAGGGGAGAGAGGTGGAGGGATGTGGAGGGGGAGGGAGGTGGAGGGATGTGGAGGGGGAGGAATTCAAGGATGAGGAGGAAACAGGAAGATGATTGGGGCTGGAAGAGGAAGAGGGAAAAGGAAGGAGGAGGAAGAGAGGAAAAGGAATAGGGTAGAGGAGGTTGGAGGTAGCGGCATCGGACGGGAAGGGAGGACGCGATGAAGTTGACGATTGCATTAAGGGAGGCAAGCAAGGTGGGAAGCGAAAGGAGGACGCGGAGAAAGCGGATGGGGAGGGGGAGGGGGAGTAGGTGGGAGGGGGAGGAGGTGGGAGGGGGAGGAGGTGGGAGGTAGGGGGAGGAGGTGGGAGGAGGAGGGGAAGGGAGGAGGAAAAGGGAGAGGGTAGGAGAGGGAGAGGAGGATGGGAGGGGGAGGGGAGGAGGAGGATGGGAGGAGGAGGAGAGGAGGAAGGAGAGGAGGAGGGGGAGGAACAGAAGGAAAAAACAAGAAAGAAAAACTGGGAGGAGAAAAACAGGAGAAAAACGAGGTGCAGGAGGACGAGAACAATAATGAAGAGAAAGAGGAAGAGGAGGACGAGGAGGGCGTGTCGAAGGAAAGAGAATAGGACGTGGAGGAGGACAGGAGGACGAGGGAGAGTGTGAGAGAAGGTTGGGGGAGGAGTAAATGGAGGAGGAGGGAGAGAGAGATGGAAGAGAGAGAAGAGAAAGGAGGGTGAACAAGAGGGAGAAGGAAGAGGGAGAAGGAAGTGAGGAGAATGGGAGAGGGACAAGGAGGAGAGAGGGATAAGGAGGAGAGAGGGATAAGGAGGAGAGAGGGATAGGAGATGGACAGGGAGAAAGGGTGGAGAGAAGGTGAAGTAAAGAAAAAGGAGAGATGGATAGGGAGATAGGGAGATTGGGAGAAGGAGAATGGGAGAATAAGAGAGGGAAGAGGATAGAAAAAGGAGGAGAGAGCTAGAACGAGAGAGGGATGAGAGTAGAAGATAGAGGGAGGAGGAAGAGGGAGGAGGAAGAGGGAGGAGGAGAGAGGGAGGAGGAGAGAGGGAGGAAGAGAGAGGGAGGAAGAGAGAGGGAGGACGAGAGAGGGAGGAAGAGAGAGGGAGGAAGAGAGAGGGAGGAGTAAGGGAGGAGATGGGAGGAGGATACAGGGAAAAAGAGAGGGAGATGGAGAGAGGGAGGAAAGAGGGAGGATACATGGAGACGGAGAGAGAGGAGGAGAAGAGAGAAGGATACAGGGAGAGAGAAGGAGAAAGAGGGAAGGATGCAGAGAGAAGGAGAGAGGGAGAAAGAGAGAGGGAGAAAGAGAGAGGGAGAAAGGAAGACATACTCTAAGCATACGAGGGGGGAGAAAGCGTCGAATGACGAACTGAAAAGAGGACGTAACAGAGTAGAAAGACGAGTGGAAGGGAGATGCGGAGAGGAGGAGCCTAAACGAGGTAGAACGGGAAATGTGAAAGTAATGACAGTAAAGCGAGGACTGATGAAGAGGAATCTAGTGCAGACTAAAGAAGCAATAAATGAAAAAGGAAAGGAAGGAGGGAAGAGGAGGAAGAAGAGGAAGAGGAGGAAGAAGAGAGGGAGGTATGGGAAGGTTTTCGAAAAAGAGGACGAGAACACAGCGAAGAACAGATATGTGCATGAATAAGACATCCAAGACCAAAAGCCTAAACTATAACCCGTCCATAATGAACACTCGTCGCATCTACGAAATAATAAATCCGAAGGATCGTATATAAATCAGTCCTAATGAGGACTCACGCCAACTTGAAGACCGGCAGAAGGATGGAGGGTGATGAGGGAGGAGGAAGAGATGGGGGGAGGAGGAAGAGGTGGGGAGGAGGAGGGGGAGGAAGAGGGATGGGTGGGAGTAAGAGGTGAGAGGGGGATGAAAATGAGGACGAAGAGGAGGAAGAGGAGAAAGAGGAAGAAGAGGAGGAAGAGGAGGAGGAGGGTCAGGTTGGAGTAGGAGGTGTAAGTGAGAGGAAGAGTAGGAGGAAAAAGAGGATTATAAAGAAGAGTAGGGAGGAGAGAAAGAGGGAGAGAAAGGTATGGAGAAGCAAGGGTAAGACAGGAGGGCGGGAAGAAGGGAAGATGGAAGAGGGGGAGAGCGACGGAAAGGAAGGGGAAAAGAGGGGAGAGGGGAGCGGGGAGAAGGGAGCTGGGAGAGGGGAGAGGGGAGCGGAGAGAGGGGAGTTTAGGGTGCAACAGGACGAAGTGTGTGGTTACAGCAAAGACGGGGAAGAAGATTTAGAGAAGGGGGGCGCCCGGCGGATTTGTGCCCATAAGCAGGTGGGGGGAGGTGGGGGAGAGGGGGACAGACGGACATAAGGTTAAGCCGGGGGTGGGACTGGGATGGGAAGAAGGGGAGAGACGAGAGAATGATGGGTGTTGCAAGAAGGGGGAGTGGGAGAAAAGAGGGAGAAATTAGGGAGAAAAGATGAAGAGAAGAGGGAGGAGGGAATTAAGAAGGGATCAGGAGTTTGCTAATGATGGAGGACGCTGGAGAAGCGGGGTGGGGCGACAGGCAACATGATGGGGGAGAACGATGGACGGAGAGAAGGCACGAGACGGGTGGACGGGCGGTAAGTAAAGGTGGACAGATGAGGGACGGGGGCAGGTTAAGGTGGAGCAGGTATGGCAGGGAGAATATGGAGGAGGAGGAGGAGGAGGAGTACGAAGTGGAGGATGAGGAGGAAGATGAAGGTGAGGAACCCACTGAGGATGATGATGAGGATGAAGATGAGATTGAGGAGGAGGAGGAAAAGGAGGATGAAAAGGAGGAAGAGGAAGAGGACGACAGTGAAGAGCAGGTGGTGGTGAAGGATATAGAGGAAGATGAGGACGAGGAAGATGAGGGCGAGGAAGATGAGGGTGAGGAGCAGGAGGAAGAACAGGAAGAGGAAGAAAATAAGAGGAGGAAGAGGAAGAAGAGAACAAAAAGACCAAGGAGGAAGAGGAAGAGTATGAAGAAGTGGAAGCGTTTGTTATGAAAACTACTGAAGTGAGACCTTTAAAGAAGACGAAAGCAAGAAGCGTGGAAACGCCAAAGACAAAAACACTGGAAAGGGAGGAGGGCGAAGAGGTTGGGAAAGAAGGGAAAGCGGAAGGGTAAGGGGAGGGGTAAGGGGAAGGAGACTGACAGGTGGAATGAAATGAGGTAGATTGACACGAGAGGAAAGGGCAACGAAAGGGAAGGCAATGGCAAGGGGATGGTTGGGGGGGGGGAACTGGGGATGGGAGAAACTGGTAGAGGAGAAACTGGGGAGGAAACTGGCGAGGGGAGAAACAGGGAGAAGAGAAACTGGGGAGAAACTGGGAAGAGAGAAACTTTGGTAAGGAAGAAACTGGGGAGGAACTGGGAAAGGGAGAGAAACTGGGGAAGAGGGAGGAGGAAGGTGAGAAACTGAGGGAGGGGGAGAAACTGGGAGAGGGGGAGAAACTGGGACAGGGGGAGAAACTGGGGGAGGGGGAGAAACTGGGGGAGGGAGAACAGGGGGGGAGAAACTGGTGGGAGGGGAGAAACTTGTGGGAGAGGAGAAACTGGGTAAGAGGGGAGTGGAACTGGCGGGGAGGCTAGAGGAACTGGGGGTAGGGGGGAGGAACTGGGGAAAGGGTGAGGAAATGGGGGAGGGGGAGGGAGGATAAACTGAGTTAGGGAGGGAAACTGAGTTAGGGGAGAAACTGAGAAAGGGAGAGAAACTGCGGGAGGGGAAGAAACTGAGAAAGTGGGAGAAACTGAGGAGGAAGGGGAGAAACTGAGAAAGGGGGAGAAACTGGGGGAGGAAGATGCACTGGGGTAGGGGGGGGAGGAACTGGGGGAAGAAGGAACTGGGGGAAGGGTGAGGAAATGGGGTAGAGAGAGGAACAAGGTGAGGGGGAAGGAAAGGGGAGGGAGGAGGATCTGGAGAATGGGAAAAGGAACTGGGGGAAGGAGGCGCCGCCGCCACACAAAGCCAAGAGACTTCAAAGCTCGCTCTCTCTCTCTCTCTCTCGCTCTCTCTCTCTCTCTCGTCAATTCCTCCCCCTTCCCCCCCTTCTCCTCCTCCTCCTCAGCTGACCGGCAGTGGCTTGGTTAGGGATGAGAAGGGGGACGCGGACAGAGGGGTGGAGGCGGACGGAAGAGGAGGTGGAGGCGGACGGGAGAGAGGGTGGAGGCGGACGGAAGAGAAGGTGGAGGCGGACGGGAGAGGAGGTGGAGGCGGACGGGAGAGGAGGTGGAGGCGACGGGAGAGGAGGTGGAGGCAGACGGGAGAGGAGGTGGAGGCAGACGGGAGAGGAGGTGGAGGCGGACGGGAGAGGAGGTGGAGGCGGACGGGAGAGAAAGTGGAGGCGGACGGGAGAGGAGACGAGGCGGACGGAGAGGAGGTGGAGGCGGACGGGAGAGGATCTGGAGGCGGACGGGAGAGAATAAGAGACGGATGGGAGAGGATACGAGTCGGATGGGAGAGGAGAGGGAGAAGGGGATGAAGGGATGGATGATGGTGGAGAATAGGGCGACAAAGGAAGGTGTGGGGGAGGAAGCGAAGGTTGGGGGGCAGATAGAGAAGGGTGGTGCGGAACAGGGAGGAGGAAGAGGGGGGAGAGGAAGACGAAGGCAAGTAGAAGGGCTTTGGACGGATTGGAAAAGAAGAGGGGATAAGAAAGGCGGGGGAGGGGGGGTGCGAGGAAGAGATTACAGGAAGGAAGAGGAGGAAGGAGGGGTAGAAGTGAGAAGGAAGGAGGGGGAGGAAGGAAGGGGAGGAAGGAGGGGAGGAAGGAATGGGAGGAAGGAATGGGAGGAAGGAAGGGGAGGAAGGAAGGGGAGGAAGGAGGGGAGGAAGGAGGGAGAAGGAAGGTGAGAAGGGAGGGGAGAAAGGAGGGGAGGAGGGAGGGGAAGAAGCAGGGGAGGAAGGAGGGGAGGAAGGAGGGGAGGAGGGAGGGGAGGAGGGAGGGGAGGAAGGAGGGGAGGAAGGAGAGGGAGAGAAGGGGAGATGAAAGGGTGATGAGGAGGAGGAAAGAGCGGAAGGATGAAGGAGAGGGAGGAGAGGAGAGGGAGGAGAGGAGAAAGAGGAGGAAGGAGGGACGAGATGAGGATGAGGACAGGAAGGAGGAAGACGACGACGACGAGGAGGAGAAGGAAGACGAGGACAAGTGCAAGAAGGAAGATGAGGAGTGTATTACTCCCATGCCCCAAGTTGTCTCCATCACACTCATGCAAAGCCACAGTGATGATAGTGGTGGTGGTGGTTGGTGTGGGTGGGGGAGGTTTAAGGGTTAACAAGATAATTAAAGGAGGCAAGACGTGAACAGAGATTAGTAAACAAAGCCAACGGTGAGGGATGCGTTTGGGGGAGAATTAGAGGGGAGGGGGAGGGGAGGGGGAGGGGAGGGAGAGAGGAAAGGGAGAGGAGTGGGAAGGGAAGGAAGAGGGAGGAGAGGGAGAAGGGAGGGGAGGGGGAAGGGAGAAGGGAGGGGAGGGGGAAGGGAGAGGAGGGGGAGGGGGGAGGGGGAAGGGAGAGGAGGGGAGAGAAGAGGAGGGAAGGGGTGGAAAGAAGAAACTGAGAAGGAAAAGCAATGTAGGGAAAGGGAGGGAAGGGGAGGGTAGCAGGCGAGGAGAGGGGAGGCAAGGGGGAGAGGATGGGAGAGGAGGGGGAGAGGAAGGGAGACGAGGGGGAGAGAAGGGGAGAGGGGTGAGAGAAGGGGAGAGAAAGGGAGAGATCCAAGAGAATGGGGGGTGGGAGTATGGGAACAGAAGAATAAATGGAGTGGCGAGATTTCATGTCGTCCAAATGGTATTCGAGGTATTTACCCATTGCTTCAACACACACACACACTGAGCGAGTTCTCTCGCGTTGTCTGCGTCATCATGTATGATCATCACTAATTCCAAGTGAACCTGTGCTTAGGCTCGTTGTGGACAAGTGGAGCGTCCAAGGGACCGAGGAGCAAGGTGACGGAGGTGTGACGGTTGCGGGAGGGGAGTGAGAGGAGAGAGAGAGAGAGAGAGAGAGAGAGAGAGAGAGAGAGAGAGAGAGAGAGAGAGAGAGAGAGAGAGAGAGAGAGAGAGAGAGAGAGAGGAGAGAGAGAGAGAGAGGTAACGGAGGTGTGACGGTCGCGGGAGGGGAGAGAGGAGAGAGGAGAGAGGAGAGAGAGAGAGAGTGTGTGTGTGTGTGTGTGTGTGTGTGTGTGTGTGTGTGTGTGAAAAGGGAAGAGGGTGTGTGTGAAAAGGGAAGAGGGGGTGTGTGGAAAGGGAAGAAGGGGAAGGGGAGCGGGAGGGGAGGGAGAGGGAAGGGGGGAGAAGAGAGGGAAAATTAGCAAAAGGGAGAGAAGTGGAACAGGAGGAAGAGAAGGAAGATGAAGGAGGAAGAGAAGAAAGAGGAGGAGGAAGAGAAGAGAAGGAAAAGGAGGAGGAAGAAGAGGAAAAGGAGGAGGTGGAGAAAAAGGATGAAAAGAAGGAAGACGAGGAAGATGAGGAAGAGGAGGGAGAAGAGGAGGGAGAAGAAGAGGACGAGGAGAAGGAATGAAAGAGAGGAAGAAGAGGAAGATAAAGGAGGAGGATACATATATGAATTTGCGGCAGAAAGGTACACAAATCCTGTCGGTGCTGCTTCTTCTTCCTCTTTTGCAAAGGCTCCTTTTGCTCCCCACAATGCCCTGCGACGGAGGCCTCCAGCCACGGCAACATTCAAGCATCATTTCCGGAGCCTCCGCTGCTAGGCCCTCGGGGGAAGAAGAAAAGGGAGAGAAGGGTGTGGGGAGAGGGGGTGGTGAGAGGGGGAGAGTGGGGGAGGGGAGAAGGGGAGAGGAGGGGGGCTTCTGTACATAGAGCTTCGTGCCTATGTCTCTGACGAATGGAGGAGAGTAGTGAGAGAAAGACTCTTCCTTGCTCATAGTGGCAAATAGGGAGAGAGGGGAGCGGATAGAGACGAAGGAATGGAGGGAGGGAGGGAGGGAGGGAGGGAGGGAGGGACGGAGGGAGGAGGAGGAAAAGGGAAAATGCGAAGGAAAGTGCGGGGGCGAATGAAAAATACGAGAATGAGTGTGTGTACGCGTGTACGTGTATATATATGTAGACGAGTGTGCACGTGCGAACGTGCGTGTGCGTGTATATGAGCATGTGAACGCGAATGTGTACGTGCGAACGCGCGTGTGAGCTTGTGCGTGCATATATGCCCGTGCGCGCGTGAAGGCGCGCGAGCCTGTGTAAGGAGGCGACCACGTGCTGTGTCCCTTTCTTCCTCCGCCTGAGGCCACGGGGAGACACGTCCCGTTTCTCGAAGGTCCTGGATGACAAGGGGCGGCGCATCACCCCCCCCCCCCTCTCTCCAGGACCCCTGGACCGAAACCCCACCCCCGCTATCAAAATGTGGTTGTGATGGCGAGGCGGTGCCACTGTGGTGAAGCGGAAGTGGTGTGGTATGGTGAAAGTGTGGTGAAGAGATGCGCTGCTGAAAGTGCTGAAGGTGAAAGAACGTTAGTTTGTGTTAGTGAATATGGAAGAGCGTTGGTGAAGGTCAACAAGCGTTGGAGAAAGTGTTGAAGGTAACATAACGTTGGTGAAAGTGAAGATTTAAAAAAAATTGGTGCAAAGGCCCCGAACTTTCCTTTATAGTCAGTACACGAAGCTGCCAAGGCCTGAGGCCGACTGGACTAGTTTCCCAGCGTTTCTATCCTTGTGGGCAATCTCGCTTCCTGGAACAGAGGCAACACCAATTCATTCTCGAATGCGACTCACTTTATTCTGGCTAACACGAATTCATCAATACCAGTTGGTCTCCCAAAGTTGAAACACTTTGTTGAGATCTACATCCTGTAAAGACTAAACTGGACCCTAGGACGACTAAAATCATCTGTCAATTACAAAGGATGAGCATGCCGACAGGAGACCTTTTGGTCCATGACTGGGTCGGATGAGAAAAAAAGTGAATACAAAAATAAGTAAATAATTAAAATAAATTAATAGATAATGATAGTTAAACAGATAAGTATTAGTTTATAAAAACTGGTAAATAATAAATAAAAAGATAATAAATGAAATACAATAATATAATTAGGTGATCTGCTCAGCGACAGGAGGCGTCGAGCAGCTGCGGCCGAAGCCGTCACCTTTACCCCATTATGCACTTTGACTTTTTGGACAGGTACCACTGCTGGTAATCGAAAAGTAGTGCGGGATTCGAACCCACAACTCAGCGAATGCGAGAACATCACGCTTTTGATTACACCACCAGCGCACCAACAAAAGACAAAACAAAATACACAAGGTACGTCATCACCATGTACAAAGGAATACAGAATATCGTAAATACAAACCAGGTTAGGTTAAATCAAGATCTAAGGATATTCTGACCTGTATATTTAGACCTTGGGTTAAATCATAACACAATTATAGTACTGACGTAACAAGCACAGACATAGTCTGTTACAACTGTGTTGAAAGGCCAAGTTTGGGCATGGCACGGTGGACACATCTTACATTCTAACAAAGGAAGGAAGGGAGGAAGGAAGGAAGGAGTTTCGCTAAAGGCTTCACGGTCTTAGAGAAACTTCAGCAACATACGAGTCTTCGCCTAGACAGCCCGAGTCTACGAAAGTTCAGGAGACAAGTCTTGCTGAAGTCCAGCTCACGTGCGCACATGGGCATACAAACCGCATAATTCCGATTCTCTTACACACACGCGCGCGCACACACACACACACACACACACACACACACACACACACACATATATATATATATATAAATCTATATTAATTAAAGATTGTGAGAACAGGCATTGGTGTACAAAAACATCCGACAAAGGACAGAAAGCAAAGGACAAAATATAAAGAAATTGGAAAAAAAAAAAACATCGGAAGGAGGACGAAAGGGCGGATGTGTCATAAGAAAAAAGGCAATAACACAGAAAAAGAAAAAGAGACAGAAAGGAGAAAAAGAAGAGAACGAGAAAATGAGAGTGAGAGATAGAGACAGAGAGAAAAGACCTGCAGGAAACGGTAACTCACTCTGGTAACCACAAGAGCGAGCAAGCGAGCGAGTTGTAATGAAGAGCAGGAAGAGGCAATTTGGCAAAGTTTGGCGAAAAAAGGAAGAAGACCGCGACGGCGACGACGACGAAGTAGGTGCTGACATCTTTCCCTCTTGCAAGGGAGAGACAGGCGAAGGCAGTGTGGTGATGGTGGTGGTTGTGGATGTGGTGGATGTGGTTGTGGATGTGGTGGATGTGGTTGTGGATGTGGTGGATGTGGTTGTGGATGTGGTGGTGGTTGTGGATGTGGTGGTGGTTGTAGATGTGGTGGTGGTTGTGGATGTGGTGGTTATTAATGTGGTGGTGGATATGGTGGTGGTTGTGGATGTGGTGGATGTAGTGGTGATTGTGGATGTGGTGGTGGTTGTGGATGTGGTGGTTATGAATGTGGTGGTGGTTGTGGATGTGGTGGTTATGAATGTGGTGGTGGATGTGGTGGTGGTTGTGGATGTGGTGGATGTAGTGGTGGTTGTGGATGTGGAGGTGGTTGTGGATGTGGAGGTGGTTGTGGATGTGGAGGTGGTTGTGGATGTGGTGGTTGTGGATGTGGATGTGGTGATGGTGGTTGTGATGTGGTGGTGATAGTGGATGCAGTGGCGGTGGATGTGGTGGTTGTGGATGTGGTGATGGTGGTTGTAGTGATGTGGTGGCAGTGGTGGTGATAGTGGACGCAGCGGCGGTGAGCGTACTGGTGGCGATAGCCATATAAGGACGACGAGGATAAAGACGTTCCCGAAATCCATAACTGGTGGAGGCGACATAAATCCGGGCTCCATGACGCATTAACACGCAGATTCTTCCTGACCCAGAACATCGTATCAGACCCATTACGGTGTCTTCCTCCTCCTCCTATAATCATAACTAGGTTAGCTCAGAACTAGTCTTTTAGTTGTGTTAAAAAAAAGTGCACGTTTTATTTCATGTAACAGAATACTATCATACTTGTATTCAATTTAACTTTAAAAAAATGAAGACAGAACAAACTACTACACATATTAAAAATCACTAAATGAACCAATAAATAAAACAGATTAATGATGAACAAATATTAGAAAAAAACAACAACAGTACACTAGGGATCAAGCCAAGCCTCGACATCGAGCGAGTTTGGGGGGGAGTATCGGGACTCTAGGATTAGCGAGGAGTGAGGCGACGCCGCCCCCGGCTCATGGCGGTAACACACGACCCGGATGCGGAAGCCTTTCAGGATTAAAAAAAAAAAAAAAAAAAAAAAAGTGGTGAAGGGAGGTAGGGGAGGGGGCAAACACGGATCTGGTAACTTAGGCCGGAACTGAAAACTCCTTTTGGAAGAAAATAGAACATAAAATGAATAAATGAACAATATACAATATACGCATGCACGCACGTACACACACACACGCACACGCACACACACACACGCACTGGGATTTTGATAGGTCTATAAACAGGGCGGACAAAGCCCGTTTCGCGAGCACACTCACCCCCGGCCTCCTACAAGGGGAACCGACTCAGCAGTGTCCCTAACTTTAGTATATTTACTCAGAGAAACACAAAAATTAAATATATTAGATACATAATTAATTACATAAAAATTATAAAAACAAAATAAAGAAAATACGTAAATAAATAGAATGGAATGAAGTGACAAACAAGAAGTAAATAAATTTGTAAATAAAATGAAATAATAAATAAAAATATAAAATAAAAAATAAAATGGTACCAAGTATAACAAGCCTTGCTCGGCAGCTTAACACTGAACTGCTATTGAGCCTGATAATAAGTTATCAAAAACCAATAAAAAAAAATAAAAAAAATAATTACGCAAAGAAACTTCCAAAACCAATTCAAATCCAAACAACAGAACAATTTCAATACATGAATGAATATTCGACCAAAATAGAAATTAAATAAAAAGAAAATTATCATCATATTTTCGACTGTGCAACTTCCGTTTCCGCGGACTGGATCCGGAGACCCATTTATTTTCTGGATTTCTCAGACTCCTCCTCCTCCTCGTCGTCGTTCCTCCTCCTCCTCCTCCTTCCCCACGCTTCGAGATTCGTCTTCATTCCGGCCCAGTGGACAGATCGAAATGACTACCTCCTACCTCCTACTCCTCGGAAATTCTCTCTGGAGCCAGTCCTTAATCCTTCGCTATCCTCAATTGTCTACAACCTCTCTCTCTCTCTCTCTCTCTCTCCTGTCCCCTTTTATTCTGTTTCACTCTCCCTCTTCCTCTTTCTATCAAGTTACTTCCGATCCACGCTTATCCCTCCCTACTCTTTCCTCTTCCTTTCCCATTTTCCCTTCATCCCCCTTCCCTTCCTCTGCCTCTTCCTTCCTCTCCACCACCCACCATTCATTCTCGATCCTATTTTTGTCTTTTTCTTTTTCTTGTCTTACTCCATACGACTCCTCGTTCCATGATCATGAAAACACTGGATACAATGTTGTGCACCGTAGTTTACCATAGCTCCTATTCTTGTGGACAAAATCTAAGAAGAAATATTTGGGGGAGGAGGAGGGTGTGGGTGGGTGCGGGTGGAGAGGGAAGGGAATCGTGTGTGTGGGTGTGGGTAGAGAAAGAAGGGAAGGGAAGGGAAGGGTATAGGGTGTGGGGTGTGGGTGGATGTGGGTGGATGTGGGTGGAGAGGGAGGGGAAGGGTGTGTGGAGTACAAGCGTGGAGAAAGAGGGAAGGGTCAGGGTGAGGATGAAGGAAGGGGTGAGGGTGAGGAGGGTGAGGGACGGGGGGGGGAGGGGAGATGAGTCCTCTCTTAAGCCGGACTGGACCATCAAGTTTCCATTTTGTCGTCTGCGATTGACAGCCGGGAGGGGGGGAGGGGGAGAGGTGTGAGAGGGGAGGAGGAGCTTGGGAGAGGGAATGGGAGAAAGAGGGGAAAGGTTCAGAAAAGGGGGAGGAGGAGGGGGAGGAGGAGGAGGAGGAGGAGAAGGGGGGAGGAGGAGAAGGGGGGAGGAGGAGAAGGGGGGAGGAGGAGGAGGGAGGAGGAGGAGGAGGGAGGAGCAGGAGGAGGGGGGAGGAGGAGGAGGGGGGGAGGAGGTTAATAAAAGGGTGTAGAAGGGGCATCGAGACGGGTGAAAGATGGGAGAATAAAGAAAACTGAAGGGAGTGTGTGAAAGGGAAGGGAGAGAATGTAAGAGGAAAGGGAGAGGATACGAGAGGGAAGGGAGAGAATGTAGGTGGAATGGGAGATGATACGAGAGGAAAAGGAGATATGAGAGGGAAGGGATTAGAATGCGAGAGGGAAGGGAGATTATGCAACTGGAAAGGGAAAGGGTGTGAGAAGGGAGGGAGAGGATCTAACAGGGAAGGGAGAGGAAGTGAGAGGGTACAAAGAAAATGTTTGAGGCTACGGAGAGGATGTGATAGAGGAAAGGGAGATTATGCGAATAGGAAGGAAGAGGATGCCAGAGAGAAGGGAGAGGATGGTTGTAGAAAGAGTGAGGATGACTCAGAACGGAGACAAGGAGGAGAGGAAAGAGAATGTGAATGAGAAGAGAAGCTGAGAAATGGGCGTGGCCAGATTCGGGCGTGTGCTAACGTGGTGGACGGAGATGGAGGGGAGCCAGAGTGAAAGAGGGACGATTAAGTAGGTTGAGAAAAGGGAGTGAGTGAGCAAGTGTGAGTGAGTGAGTGAGTGAGTGTGTGTGTGTGTGTGTGTGTGTGTGTGTGTGTGTGTGTGTGTGTGTGTGTGTGTGTGTGTGTGTGTGTGTGTGTGTGTGAGGTGTGTGTGTGAGGTGTGTGTGTGAGGTGTGTGTGTGTGTGTGTGTGTGTGTGTGTGTGTGTGTGTGTGTGTGTGTGTGTGTGTGTGTCTGCGTGTGAGGTATGTGTTTGTGGTGAGTGTGTGTGCGTGTTTGTGAGAAAAGAGAAAGAGAGATAGAGATAGAGAGAGATAAAGAGAGAGAGAGAGAGAGAGAGAGAGACTGGGTGAGGTAAAATTAGTGGGTGGTGAGAACAGGAGGTGAGACAGTGGGGTTGTTGAGATGGGGGGGGCGTGAATGGGGGATTTGAAAATAGAGTGTGACAATTGTGGTGAGAATGGATATGAGACTGGGGGAGGGAGGGGGGCTTAGAAAGGGGAGAGTGAGACAAGGGAGGATGAAACCATTGATGGGTTGTGAGAGACGTGGAGTGGATGGAAGAGGGGAGACTACTTCGTACATATTGAGAGGCGAGGGGGGCGGGAAGACGAAGGAGAGAAAAAATAGTAATTTAAAGAGATAATAATGAACACAATAAAACGAGACAAAACAAAATGAAAATGAAATAAAATATAAATAAAAGAAATATGGTCGACTGTTTAGCAAGAGAGGAAGGTGAACAAGAGAACAAGATAAGAACATCATAACAGGAAAGTGGGAAGGGACAAGACAAGACTGATAGGAGAAAGGCGAGGAGAACTGTGGAGAACGAGAACAAAGATCAGAAGAGGAACAGGGGGGAGGGGGAGGGGGGGAAGAGAAGGGGAGGTGATGCTGGGACCAGTGGGAGATAAATAGGGCAAAAGCGGATGGAGGGTGGAGGAAAGGTAGGTAGAAGAAAGAATGGAAGACGAGAGAGAGAGAGGTGGGGGTAGGGATGGGGAAGAGGAGAAAGAATACCAAGAGAAAGAACAAGGAGGAGGAGGAGGAGGAGGAGGAGGAGGAGGAGGAGGAGTTGGGTGGTGGGAAGTGGATGGAGGAAGGAAGCGGGGGAGGAAAAAGGGGGAGGAAAAAGGGGGAGGAATAGTGGGAGGAAAAAGGGAGAGAAAGCGGGGGACAAAGAGGGGGAGGGAGAGAGGAGGAAGAGTTGGAGGATGGGAAGGAAAAGGGAGAGGGAAGAGGTGGAGGAAGAGGAGGACAAAGAGGAGAAGAAAGAGTGGAAAAAGAGGAGTAAGGAGGAGGAGGAGGAGGAGTAAAGAAGAAGAGTAAGGAGGAGTAAGAAAAGCATGAGTAAAAGGAGGAAGAGGAGTAAGGACGAATAGGAGAAGGAATAAGTAGGAGTAAGGCGGGTGTAAGAAGACCGGTCGACGCGCAGGGTCGACCAGCAGGTCACGACTGGAAGACCTGGCGGAAGAAATGATAACCGCCACCCACCCCTCCTCTCCCCTCCCTCCTTCCTCCTCCACGTCCTCCGAACCTCCGTTCACTCCTGAGGCAAATCAGGACACCCCGGGAGACAGGATATCGAGAAGGCTGTGGGATGACCCTCCAAAGGACGCTTCTTATGGAAGGAAGATTCTGAGCCAACGAAGAACCGCCTGAGGAAAAAGCAGGACCAAAGAAATAAAGATGGGATGGATGGATGGACGGGTGGATGGAGGTTGGGGATAAGGACAAAGATGAGGAGGAGGAGGAGGCGGAGGAGGAGGAAGAAGGCAAGGAGGGCGAGGAGGACGATGAAAACGAGGAGGATGAAGGGGAACGAGGAGAGCAAAGGGGGAAAACCTGGTCTACATAATGCGACTTTCTGAAGTTACATAAAAATTACATGTACATATACAGTACATATAAATATATACATACATATATACGAGTACATTTATATTTGTACTATATATATACAGTATGTATCATATACTGTATATAGACACACACACACACACACACACACACACACACACACACACACACACACACACGCACTCACGCACGTACGCACGTACGCACACACACACACACGCACACGAGGTAAAAGAGGGAAGCTGTGAAGGAGCTACTGTGAGATTCATCTCCTAATAACGTCCAAATATCCTTTTAGGAGGCCCGTGCCCTGACCAGCAGTGATGGGCCGCAACAGGAAAAACCCCGTACAGTGTTTTCCAAAAGCAAAGCAACAACAAATAATGACGCTTCACATCATAATATCTTACGAAGTTAGCTGGCATCCCCACCACGTGACGTCATTCTCGTCCAACGAAAAAAGATGACAAGCGAAACATTTCAATTAGGGTTGCTCCGTTTTACGGGGCCACCCTACAATAACAAAAGTGTTTTGAGGGCGCGAGGGCGCGTGGCTTATGCAGATGCAGTGCAAGTGGTCGAGAGGCGCGTGTTGACAACACAAACAGGAATTAGCGCAAATCCCTGATGTACAGGACGACTCGTCGCGGTTCACAACTCGAACGCATACAACCGCAGACATTTACAAGCGCGTTCGGTCACAGGCACCCAGGAAGAAATAGATGCAGAGAAAACACACACGTGTACGCGGTCGCACGCACACACACGCGCGCGTGCGTGCGTGCATCCATTCTCTTGAACCTTCTTTACTCTCCCTTCACATCCCATGTACCTTTTTTACACCCCATATTATATATATATATATATATATATATATATATATATATGTATACATACATACGTATACATATGGAGAGAGAGAGAGAGAGAGACAGGAGGGATGAGGGGGGAGAAGAAGGGAGAGAGGGGAGAGATGGGAGAGAGAGTAGAGAGAGAGATCGTCCCATGTACTCTGTAACCACTAGAGTCTGGAGTACCATCATCACCGAGGAACCAGAAATTGCGCCTTCGACAGACCAATGACCTGATGGGGGTGGGGGTGGGGGGGTGAAGAGACCCTCTACAGCCCTTCGTCTTCACCTCTTCAGCAAAACGATGTTCTTCAATTCCTGTTTAGGACAGCGACACTTCTTTCCTAGAGTGTCTTGGGGGAGTGTTGGGGGAATGTCGGGGGAGTGTTGGGGAATGTTGGGGGAGTGTTGGGGGAATGTCGGGGGAGTGTTGGGGGAATGTTGGGGGAGTGTTGGGTGTGTTGGGGGGAGGAGGGGCAGGTACTTATGTTTTTGGCACCCAATGGCCCTCCGTGTGTGTGTGTGTGTGTGTGTGTGTGTGTGTGTGTGTGTGTGTGTGTGTGTGTGTGTGTGTGTGTGTGTGTGTGTGTGTGTGTATGTGTGTGTGCGCGCGTATGTGTTTACCTAATTGTAGTATAGAAAAGGAGCAATGATCGTAGGATCCGTTTCTTACTTTACAATTATCATACCAAGCCTGAAATCCAGGTGCCCGTACACGCACGTACACACGTACACAAACACCCACCCACCCACCCACACACACAAATGACTCATAATGACACATGAACAGCCTCTATTGACCTACATGAGCGCCCTGCGTGGCAGCATTCAACAACAACAAAACAAAGACAACTACATTCACTGCAAATCACTTCCCTTGTAAGACGGGGTCCACGCACAAAAGACGACAGTCATTACGAACTTTATTATTTTTATTTTGGTTTACAGGACAGGTGGTGGTTTTGCGGGGTCACGGGGGGGGCGATGGCCTGAAAGGGGGGAGGGGGGATTGATCGAGACCACTTCCAGGGAAAAGCTCGTGTCCCCCTCCCCCTCTTTTCCCCCTTTAACATCTGCCCTTAGCCCTAATCAGATCAATCAAGTGTGACACTGTCTTAAAGTTCCCTATTGCAGATTTCAATTGAATATTATGTCGTCACTATAATTATAGTAAAGACAATTAATAAATGCATAGTTAAAATAAATAAATAAAAAGAATTATAAGCAAAAATACTCACCCATCTGCAGAGCCTTTATGGGAAACTTCTATAAAGAGAATATATATGACAAATAAAAAAAAAAAATTCAACAAATAAAACATACGTGAGGGAGCAACAGCATCCATCGACCTAACATACCTAACAACCTTCGCGAACTGAGAGGTCTAGTCCGGTCTGGAAGAGGTCGAGCAAGAGGTCGAGCAAGAGGACGAGCAAGAGGATTTGTTACCTCCTCCTCCGTCTGCTCCCCCTCCCCACCCCACTCCCACCCTTCGAGGAACCAAACAACAGCGCCCAACCCCGCGTGGGCGGGGGGAGACAGACGCCCAGATGGTTGGGCTTTCCAATCGCGGATTTAGATTTTTTTTTTCTTCTTTTATGTGGAGACACGTTGGTGCCTTTCACCCACCAACTCCAACTCCAACTCAGACTCCATGGTTTCTTGTTTCCTTGATGGATTGTTCAGTTGTTACAAGTGTCAAAGGGTCTTCACCTACAAGAATGTCTGGCCCAAGTATCCAGTCGGTTAGGTCACGTGTCCTTCCGCTTTAATTTAGCTATTTGTTTATTTACTATTTTCATTCTATTGCTACTTCAATATTTTAGTACAGTATTATCTTTAGTTTATTATTTTATCATTATATTTATTTGATTACCTTATTATTTCCTTTATTTCATTATTGTAATACAATTTATCATAATTTTACCATCATTTTACGATCTTTTTTTTTTTTTTCATCATTACTTTTGTTTTATTATTTCTAGCAACGCACTTCACTGACCGTTCTGGACGAAAACAACTCTCCTTTCTCACCCGACGCCTGGTAGGGTAATCCTTGTCAGCTAGCGGGCCTCCTCCCAACGATTTTTCTCCCTTCCTCTCTATTTTGATATCTCTCCTCCTCTCCCACCATTTGCAGATATTCACCTCTTCTTTCTAGCCCTTCCCCACACCGTCAAACCATCTCTTTCTGGGTCTACCAATTGGTCTTCTTGTGTTATGCTTCCATGTCATTCTTAGTCCATTTTCATTACAAGTCCGTACCACCCAAGTCTGTTTGTTTCTATGATTTCTGTAATATCTGTTATTCTAAGTTCCTCCCTTATTTGCGTATTCCTGATTCTGTCGATTTTCGTCACCCCTTTTATACATCTAAGCACTTTCATCTCTCTTCTGACTTCGTTTTAGTTGTCAGTGATCATGACCATTACCAACAACAAGAGACATAATTCAGCGAAAGGTGAAAGACTGGTAAAAAATTGGGTCTGATCCATGTGCATTGTTCTAGGTCTGCCTATTTCACACACGAATTGTCTGATACCTGACCAAAAGCTCCCAGGTCGGACAGGTCAACGCTGAGGTCACCGACCATTTGTCGGTCACGACACAAGTCTCGTCTCGGAATGGACATCTGACCTACATCCGTCTGTTCGACATTCGAACTACAGACACGAACAGACAGGTAAGACACGCACACAAAATGATCTCTCTCTCTCTCTCTCTCTCCCTCTCTCACACAAACACACACACAAAGAGAAAATACCTTAAGAGCGTTGCTCATTTCCTGTATACTACAATTAGGTAAATACATGCACACACATAATCACTTCCTACAAATCCTGTGCTTTTCACGACGAATCACGTACACAAGAAGGATAGTACGATTTCTTACAGATATGACACACACACACACACACACACACACACACACACACACACACGTACATATGCACATGCGTGCGCACACACACATACACAAGATACACCAACACGTAAACATAAGGAGCCGGGACGTACACTCTTACAGTGTTCTGAAGATCCTTGCAAACACCTTTAAGAGAGCCGGAGCCGGCCAGGTAAGGCAAGGCCGGCACGCCACGGCGCCGACAAAGCGCCCCCCTCAACTCCCTTCTTGGGGAGGCTAAAGTGGAGGAAAGACGAAGTTTAACCCCCTTCAGTCCGGTGAAGACCTTTTATGGACTTCGTTCTCGGTAAAGGCAGACTGACGTAGTCGAGGGCGAGGTGGGTTTCCTTAAATTAAGCGAGACCATCATCAGGTTTGGGTTCAATACCTTCGGTAACCTCCAAACCCCCCCCCAAAAAAAAAAAAAAAAAATTGAAGAGAATTAACGAGTACAATTTATTTCTTCAACCTGTTACTGCTGGCATACTTTGTATATACACACACACGTATATATAATTAATGGGAAACATAACTAAAGTTAACTGAAGTAAAAATAAATACAAATAAAACTGAAAATTTACAAATAAGTGAATAAACACATAAATAAAAACAAGCCTCACCAACACAAACCCTATCACGTAAGCCATGTGTTTGTTCTGAAGCGAGCAAGTCTCTGGAGAAGAAGAAGAAGAAGAAGAAGAAGAAGAAGAAGGTGCAAGGGATGCACGTGGGCCGGGTGGAAGGAGGAGGAGGAGGAGAGAGAGTATAAGGAGGATGGAGATGGAGTGGAGATGGAGAAGGAGGAGGACGAAGAGAAGGAGGATATGGAGAATGAGAAGCAGCAGCAGGATTAAAAGGAGGATCGGAAATAGAAAGAGGAAAAGGAGGATAAGGAGGAGCAGAAGGAGGGAGAGGAGGAGTAAGAAGAGAGGTAGGGCACAGACGGTTATGATTGACAGGAGAGAACTGGGTTGGAAAATGAGGAAGAAGGGAAGAAAGAATTAATATAAAGAATATCGTAAGGAGGAGGAGAAAGGGAGGAGGAAGGGAGGAGAAACATAAAAGTAGGGGGTAGGGAGTGGGGAAGGGAGGGGGTAAGGAATGGGGAAGGAAAGGATGGGATAGGGAGTGGGGAAGGGAGAGAGTGGGAAAGGGAAGGGGGGATAGGAAGTGGGAGGGAGGGAGAGAGAGAGAGAGAGAGAGAGAGAGAGAGAGAGAGAGAGAGAGAGAGAGAGAGAGAGAGGGGTGGAAGAGAGATAGAGAGAGAGAGGGGTGGAAGAGAGATAGAGAGAGAGAGGGGTGGAAGAGAGATAGAGAGAGAGAGGGGTGGAAGAGAGAGGGGTGGAAGAGAGATAGAGAGGAGAGAGAGGGAGGGAGAGAGAGAGAGAGAGAGCGAGAGATAGGAGAGATAGGAGAGATGGGAGAGAGAGAGAGAGGAGAGAGAGAGAGGGGGAGAGAGAGAGAGAGAGAGAGAGAGAGAGAGAGAGAGAGAGAGAGAGAGAGAGAGAGAGAGAGAGAGATAGAGAGAGAGAGGGGTGGAAGAGAGATATAGAGAGAGGGGGGTGGAAGACAGATAGAGAGGAGAGAGAGGGAGAGAGAGAGGGGGGGAGAGAGAGAGATAGGAGAGAGAGATAGGAGAGAGAGAGAGGAGAGACAGCGAGAAAGAGAGAGGGGAGGGAGGGAGGGAGGGAGAGAGAGAGAGAGAGAGAGAGAGAGAGAGAGAGAGAGAGAGAGAGAGGGAGAGAGAGAGAGAGAGAGAGAGAGAGAGAGAGAGAGAGAGAGAGAGAGAGAGAGAGAGAGAGAGAGAGAGAGAGAGAGAGAAAGAGAGAGAGACCAATTCTTAGATGGACTTCCCACGACTGGCGGATCATCTTACGAAGAGATGGGTCAACCAATATGTGGTCACAATACCCAAGAGCTTCCCCAACCCAACCCAAAGGGTCTGATTGTCCTTTGGGGTGATCCAAGGTTCCTCCGGGTCTCGATGGTGGGATCACAAGAACGTTCAACTTTTTATGACGTCATTCTAGAAGAATGACGTCATTGAATTTGACGTTCTTCAACATAGAGGCGAGGGAGGTCACAAGTTAATATAACTGTCGGCGATTGGATTCGGGCCGGGAATTTTGACCAGAGTTTTCCACCCTTTGTTTTCCTCCACCACCCATCTCCACCACAGTTACCACCATTACCTTATCACCACCATCTCCACCACCACTACCACCACCTTCATAAATACTAGCAGCAACAGCACCACCATTCACCACCAGCAATTCTACAACAACCACCAACACAACCACAACCACTGCCCACCATCACCCCACCATCCACCACCACCTCCTCCTTTCCTTCTCCTCTTCCTCCTCCCCCTTCCTCTCACCCGCCGCCGCCGCCAAAAAACGTGACGCTCCTCATTACTTCGACAAACACGGGTCGCATCGAAGAAGACAAGAGAGAAACGTCATGATGATGTACGTCCACTGACGAATGGGAATATATTGTACACAGACAAGAGAACAGGCTCGCACTCGTGCACACAGACAGACACACACACACACACACACACAACAAAAGACTGGAAAGTGTTGTTTGTCGCTGTTGTTGGTGTTGGTGGTGGTGGTTGTGGTGGTGGTGGTTGTGGTGGTGGTTGTGGTGGTGGTTGTGGTGGCGGCTTCGGCCTTTTATGAAGTGAAGAGCCTCTTCCCCCCCCTTCACGCTTTTTCTTCTTTTTCTTTCCCGTCCACTTATCCTTCCTCTTTCCCCTCCCATCCCTTTGTCTACATTATCATTCAGTTCTATCCATTCCAATTATGTTATAACATTCCTACTTTCAATATATAAAACAAGCATGCACACAGCAGGGTCCTGGAGCTCTCATCTGGAGAGTCATAGCTGTTGATCACGAGTCCAACATGTGATCCAAAACTGTGGTGATTCGCGCGCGCTCACGCACACACACTCAAACACACGGACACACACACACACATCCACACACACGAAACCTATATTTTGTCTAAATTGCCTTTAACATCCAGGCCAACCACCCTACAAATTGAACAACTCAAGTTAATAAGGAGCCCAAACGATCTCCTCACCCCCTCTTTTTTTTTTTTTTTTTTTTTTCCCTAATATCCGTCCGGACTTTCTCCTCAAGCTCCTCCTCTTCCTCATCCTACGCCATTTAATTCCAACTCCCTTTTTGGTTATTGATTATCAACATCTTTATCAATTCTCCCACTTTTTTTTCTTCTAAGCTCACACTCCTTGTTACCATCATACCATTCCTCCTATTACCAACAACAACATTCCTGGTTCCAACACCACTACCTCCTCTTACACCACCATCACTACCTCCTTCCTCCTTCCACTTCCACCACCACCACTACTTCCTCTTACACCACCAACACCACCATCTCTGCTTCCACCACCCCTACTTTCCACCACCACTACCTCTTCTTCCAGCACCACTACCAACACCATCACCCTTTCTTCCACCACCAACACCACCACCATCTCTTCTTCCAACACCAACACCACCATCTCTATTTTCACT
This sequence comes from Oratosquilla oratoria, assembly GCF_046742065.1. NCBI lineage: Eukaryota > Metazoa > Arthropoda > Malacostraca > Stomatopoda > Squillidae > Oratosquilla > Oratosquilla oratoria. The sequence continues at coordinate 15,588,220 of NC_134811.1, forward strand.
ATCACTATCTCTATTTTCTATATTACCATTTATATTATTACCACAATCACCACCTCTACCACCACGGCAGCAGCTGCCTCCATCTTCCTTGTCTTGTGCCTCTTAACCACCAGTCTTCATATTCTTCTCGCCCTACCCCGCCTCCTGTCTCTTCCTCCTCCTCCTCTCCTCCCGTCTCTTCCTCCTCCTCCAGCATTGTTATCGGCCGTCAAGAGGCCCCGCATTCCGAACCTTTTGTTCCCCCAAGTGCCGAGTTCGAGGGGCGACGGTCACGGCCACATCTCGAGGGCGAGCCTCAAGGGCGACGTCCCTCCTGCGAAAGGGTCGCCGGCACTGAGCAACGAGACCCGCCAGAAATAAGAATGGCAGGAGATAAGGACGATATACTTCGAGGGTGACGTCGGAGGGAGAGCTTCCAGGAAGACATCCGGCTATAACCATCACCCCTCGTAAACTATGGATTTGTGTCTTGGTCTTCCATGACGATTTTACTCAATTTAGGGAGACGCTCCTACTTGAAGCCTACTCGACTGAGACGTTCTCGAGTCGAGTCGGCTGGTGCGCGGGCGCACACACACACACACACACACACACACACACACACACACACACACACACACACACACACACACACACACACACACACAAAGGCACTTTCCTCCTTATATGGGAATGGGGTGGTGGTTGATTCAAACCGCATCCATACCCATTCAAAACCACCACCCCTCCCACCTCAGTAACTAGTGGATGAAAATTCATCCCTGTCTCCCGCTACCCTACTCCGAGTAACAGCTATGCAGCGAGGCACAGCTCTGCCACAAGAGGGACAGACGCCGAAGCTAGTCTACCCCCACAGCTTCGACACTAACTTCTGTCTATTGGTTATTTTGTTGAATGGGCACTTACCTATTATTTTTCGTTTTATCATTACTATTATTATTATTATATATATATATATATATATATATAATATTACATACACACACACACACACACACACACACACACACACATATATATATATACATATATAGGTGTGAATTACACGAAAGCGCTTGGGAATTACTGTTTTCTTCCGATTTCCTTAGTGGTTACCAGCAAAATTTGTGGATCACGTGTTGTTTTTAGTGATCTTTCTGCATATATATATATATATATTATATATATATAATATATGTATGTATACACACACACACACATTTTATACATATACATATATACACACACACACGCATATATATATATATATATATATATATATATATATATATATATACATGTATATATATATACATGTATATACACATATCCGCTGCTGGTTACTGGTTAGATATAAGAAATGTTTAGTTTCTGGTCTGCTTTCCTTCCTCTCGGCATGGCGGTTCCATTCAGCTGAGGAAGACCCTCTCACACCAAGAAACATTAACTATCATAAACCAGTTCAAAAAGAAGACAGAAAGGAGAACATTTGGAGAACATTTACGAGAGAGGAGGGGGGATTAAAAAGATCGGGGGGGAGGGGGAAAGGAGAGAGAAGAGGGGATTTGTACCAATAGAGAGAGATCTATATAATGACAACGACGAAGAGGTGGAGGCGGGGGGAGGGAACCCAAGAAAGATCACACAGGGACGTCATTGAACTCAGGGTACGTCACCTTAACGGAAGCGATACGGGTGCTACGAGGTTGTGGTGGTTAAGACTGTGGTGATGGTTGTGATGGGAGGTTATTGTCGTTGTGGTAAAGAATGTTATTGTGGTTGTGGTGGTAGGAGGTGATTGTGGTTGTGGTGGTAGAAGGTGATTGTGGTTGTGGTGGTAGGAGGTGATTGTGGTTGTGGTGGTAGGAGGTGATTGTGGTTGTGGTGGTAGGAGGTGATTGTGGTTGTGGTGGTAGGTGGTAGTGGTTATGGTCAAGACTGTGGTGGTGATTATGGTCGAGACTGGTGGTGGTTGTGGAGTTCGAAATAGCAGTTGTGGTGGAGGGTGTGGAGGGTGTGGTGGTGGTGGTGGTGGAGGGTGTGGTGGTGGCGGTGAGGGGTGTGATGGTGGCGGTGGACGGTGTGGTGGCGGTGGACGGTGTGGTGGCGGTGGTGGAGGGTGCGGTGGTTGGGAGAGAGACATATGGAAGAGACTGGACAGTGGATGAGGGCGAGCAAACTTCTTTAAGTGCTTAGCATTCTGGAGGCTCCATGGAAAGGAAGGGAGGTGACGGGAAAGGAAGGGAGGGCAAAGGGAAGGGGTAGGAAGGGAAGAGAGGGTAAGGGAGAAGGGAAGGGAAGGGAGGGGAGGGGAGGGAAAGGGATAAACATGGAGGGAAAGGGAGGGAAAAGGGGGAAAAGGGAGGAAAAGGAAGGGAAAGTGAGGAAAAGGAAGGGAAAGGGAGGAAAAGGAAGGGAAAGGGAGGAAAAGGAAGGGAAAGGGAGGAAAAGGAAGGGAAAGGGAGGAAAAGGAAGGGAAAGGAAGGGAAAGGGAGGGAAAGGGAGGAAAAGGAAAGGAATGGGAGGAAAAGAAAAGGAATGGGAGGAAAAGGAAGGGGAATGGAGGAAAAGGAAGGTGAAGGGAAGGGAAGAGGGAAGAGAAGAGGGTGAGTAAAAAGTGTGAGTAAAGAGAGGAGAGAGAGAGAGAGGAGAAGCGGGAGAGGAGAAGAGAGAGAAAGAATAGGAGAGAGAGAAGAGGGGTGAGAAGAGTGTGAAAGAAGTGTGTGAGAGAAGAGGGGAGAAGAGGAAGAGAGAAGATGAGGAGAGAAGAGTGAGAAATATGAGGGGAGAGAAGAGGGGAGAAGAGGGGAAGGGAAGAGGATGAGAGAAAAAGGGGAAGATGAGGGGAGAGAAAAGGGGGAGATGAGGGGAGAGAAGGGGGAGATGAGGGGAGAGAAAAGGGGGAGAGAGGAGTGGAAGAAATGAAAGAGAGTGGTGGTAGAGAAGAGAAGGAAATGGTCCCGAGAAAATACGAGAGGAAAGAGTCCGGGGGGGGGGGGGGTAGACTGACGATACGAGTGGTTGGTAGGTGGGGGGGGAGGGTTGTAGGGTGTGGGGGTTATCCATTATATCCACAAATGGACAACCTTTCGCGGTTGACAGTACTGTCCAATCCTGTCCCTCATCCCTCCCCTCCTCCCCGTCTCCCTCTCCCTTCTACAGAAACTCCCCAATCCAATTTACCCCCCCCATTCTCCCCCAGCAGTCTATGTCATATTCCATGCCTTCCCATTTCTGTATATCAGAACAGCAAGATCACCATTTCACATTCTCAGGCTTAAACTACGGCCAAGGCTACCGTCTTCCCTCCCCACGCGTATATTCTCACCCCCCCTACCCCATAAGGAACTATATTCTATCCCCCCTCCCACGTTCCCCCCATAAGGAACCCTTCACCCTCTTCCATTGCCACCTATTTCACCCCCCATGGCGCCATTTACTAAGCCCCCCTTCCCGTCTCCCCCCTTCTCCCCCCCCAGCACAATTCGAGCCTGAAAAAATGACACTATTGCCACTCCTGGTACCACTGACTCCCCCCCACCCCCCTCCCCCTCCCGGCACACCGTATATGGTCTTCCTCTTTATGCTCCGCCCCCTAACTTATGCTCACTTCCAACCTTCTCCATGCTCTTCTTACTCTCCTCTTCAACGCTCCCCCTATCCCCCCTTCCCATGCTCACCCTATTTCCCCGCCCCTTCCGTGCTCTGAAACTCTACCACATCCTACTCCACGCTCCCTCCACTCTTCCCCTCATGCTCCCGCTCCCCGCCCATTCCATGCTCCTCCTCACCTTCCCTCCTCCCCCTCGTATGGGTTACTGACTACACAAGCCAGTTAGGGTCATTAGCGACACCCCTACGGACCAGAGGCACCTACTGTGATGAGAACGTGTACCCCCCTTCTTTGTGGTACCCTTTGTCCCTCCTTTACATTTTCAGACTCCACCTCTTCGTCTCCACGGATAGAAGCGTTGGTTATCGATGGCGAAATACAGTTTCGTTTTAGTTCCACGCCGCCTCCTTAGTGCCACGGCCCCACTCCCTCATCCCTATGTTCTTTATCATTGCGATTCTCCTCTCTGCGTCACTTCTGCCCATTTACCCTGATCTTTTACGTCTTCCATCCTTCTCCTCTTCTTCCTTCTCCTCCTCCTCTACGCCTCAGGCCTCTGTCTACTCCCTCCACTTCCCCTTCCCCTCGCAACTCCTCCAACAACTTCCACAACCCTGCAGAAGGCGTGGGCGGAGGCGTAGCCGGAGGCAAAGAAGACGGGGGTCCCTCTAATGGTGCCAAAACTACTCTCTATTTCAGCATCTGCAGACGCGTATCTTCCAGAAGCTCGTTCCGGCCAGGTTCTACGTAGTTCCCGGCTTCCGAGATCATCTTGAGGGTGTACTTGTGCTCTCCCCACCATCCCCCCCAACCTTCCACATCCCCCATAGGGAGTCTAAAGAGTCTTTGTACGAGTGTTCGAGTCTTAAGTCCAAGAGTCTTAAGACTTTATTTTCTTTTTCAAGATTTTCTTTTGGTCTAGTCCTAATCTAAGACATTTATGTCCTTGCTTAAGATTTTTTTTCATCTTTCTCATACTGTTCTTAATTTTCCCAATGCCACCCACACCGTGTCTTTGTCGCGCACGCACGCACACACGCACACACACACAATTATATATATATATATATATATATATATATATATATATATATATATATATATATATATATATATACATTAACACGCACACACATATATAAAACACACTACAATGTTGTCCCATGGACTATGTACGATTTCTACAACTTCCAAGGCCCACTTTTAGTCTCTGGGCTAAGGCTTAGTTTCCTTTTCTCTGCTTTACTAAAACCAACACTAACATTTACTGCACTAAGACAAGCCACGCCTCGCGAGTCCAAAAACATTCTAGCGACAGTGCGTACTCTCTCTTTACGGAGTGCGTTACGAAAGTGTAAAAGTGTGTACGTGTGTGTGTCGGTCCGTGCGTGGGTGTTTGTGTGTGTATGTACCTACGTGTATGCGCATGTGAACACATTCACACACACACACACACACACACACACACACACACACACACACACACACACACACACACACACACACTTGAGTCTACACTACCGACATTAGCCGCTCCTAAGCCTTTCCTCTCGCTCCCGACACGCCATACATGGTCTTCCCTTTTATGTACACATGTACCCTTGTGTACACGTACGTACGTGTGAGCGTATCAGAGATCCTTTAGTGCACATACGCAAAGGGTGTCGGGGCGGAGAGCGTCAAAGTGGAAGACGTGTGAAATTCGTGTGAAAGTCGTGTGAAATTCACGTGAGATTCGCGTGACGTGTAAGGGCTGACACAACTACGAGGCACCTTGTGATTATGTACATGTAATCACATGTACATAATCAGAGGTCAGCATCCTCTGGCACGCGTGCCAAACATGGCACGTGGCAGGATTGATCCTAACACGCCAGCTGGTTTTGAAAGCTTGTGATATAAAAAATAACATGAATGCTTCAAATCATCAAAATATGACAAGAGATGGAATTAACATTAACCTGCGCATTATGAGGTACTGTTGCTACGAAGGGTTCTACAAATCAAAGAAACTGGTACAGTCTCTTCCAGAAGTTATTGACTCCTGTTAAGCGAGCCCATGCACGATCAGTTATATTGCGCAATTTCAATGTCAATACTCTGAATTGACAATTAAATTGACCGTGTATGGGCGATATAGCGCCCATACACGGTCAATTTAACTGTCAATTCAGAGTATTGACAATGAAATTGCGCAATACAACTGATCGTGTATGGGCCGCTTTAAACATCGTACATACACAGGTTAGACGTGTTGCAACAGAATAATTTTCCCCTTAAAGAAAAAAAAATCCACGTCGAAGTACGCTATTTCATGACTGATTTTTATTCCATTTCTAAGAGACGTTTATCTTACGGCGGTTATGTTCCTGTGACAGGTGTCAGAGATGCCAGCGACTCCATCAAACGTACCTGGAAGAGAAAAAAAAATATGTTAATGATTTTCTACCAACACACCAGTCGTCACACCTAGCACATCACAAAGTTATCTTAAACAGTGCCACATACTATGCTCTCCTACGGCAAACATCCAACACAACCCTGTAACTACCAAACTCCACTTCTTGTATTCTGGATACCGCCAGGCGATTTTATTCAGATAATGTAAGGAGATAGAGAGGGGGAGGGAGGGAGGGAGAGAGAGAGAGAGAGAGAGAGAGAGAGAGAGAGAGAGAGAGAGAGAGAGAGAGAGAGAGAGAGAGAGAGAGAGAGGAGTTATTCTCGATCATTCAAGGCACCATTTCGCTGAGTCTTCCCCCTCTCAGCATAATAAAATCATCTGACGACACCAGAAAAAAATCCTTGAAGTACGTCACCATACGGAATATGCGAGGGGAATTATTTTTCAGATATTTTCAAAATGCTTCGCGTCTTTCCAATCCAAAGACTGGAGAGCGATAACGCACGAACAGCAGCTTCCATTCGACCGAATCCTGACCTATCGTTCTGATGCAATCCTGAACACCTTCTGGATTACCACGACCAAATATCAAGAGTTGTCGATGTGAAACGTTCTCTCTCTCTCTCTCTCTTAATTTATCGGTGCAGTATAAAGCTGAAATCACGACGCACCCAAACATTCGATGAAAAAAAATATATAATTTCAGAGTATATTCCTGACAGGTACTGTGTACAACAGGTATATTTCGTGGAAAATTACACACACACACAATTATATACATACACACTGAATGGTTCCCAGTGATCAATTAATATTTTTTCCAACCACATATCACAATTATATATATATATATATATATATTATATATATATATATATATATATATATTATATATATATATATATACACACACATTGTTGAATTGCGAGAGATCAAGGACTGGAACTATAAGTTTATCTTGGGTAAGTTTGCATTGCTGCTGCTGCTGCTGCTGCTGCTGGGCACCTCGCGAGCACCTCCTCAAAGGCGAATCGCCTGTTTGTTTACATTTGGTCTAGTGGGCGTGGCTAGACGTCTTCCGTGATGCAGTGGCTACCAACGCACACGTGTCTGTTTTCTTTTAATCTTTGGATATTAGGATAAGGTTTATTCATACAAACGTTTGTTTACAGATGAAATACTTTTGAATTATATATATATATATATATATATATATATATATATATATATATATATATATATATATATACACACACACACACACACACACACACATTCACACCAGTATGTGTATGTGTCTAAATTTATATGATATAGGTTTACATACATAGTACGCCTTTACTTAGATGACCATGTGTACTGGAATAACCACAGACAACAATTCTCTACTTCTATCTTGGACACTGGACCCATCTCAGACCCGTCCCGGACCCGTCCTGGACCCGTCCCGGACCCGTCTTGGACCCATATAGGACCTTATCTCTCCAAACATTTCTAGTTCACTGGATCCTCCTCTTCCAGCTTAAAAAAATCCAATAGGCCTTAGATCAGGCCTATTTTACCCCCATACTTCCCCCATAAAAGCCCCCCATTTACTTCCACGAGACATTCCTCCACGCCCGTAGCTCTTTCAGACCCGCTTTTCACTTTCTGCCCTCCCCTACTATCTTCCCTCTCCCCTCTCCGCCCTAGCCTGCTCCTTCCATTGCTAAAAAGCCCCCCAGCCCCCCCTCCCCCCTCGTGGCCATTAGCCAAAGCGCTCGCTTACTTATTTGCTCTCAATGGATCCCAATCACCATCTTCTTTCAACTCATCTCCGCCCCACCCCTTCCTCCCCCTCCCCCTCCCAGTCTCTTTTCACTTACCCTTGCACCCATTTCTGTGCCTCACCCCCGCCACCCTCAGAGCCTCTCTTTCGACCAACCATTACGTTCATTTCCGTATTTACTTTCGACTCTCTCTCTCTCTCTCTCTCCAACTCCCTTTCCTTCCCTCCCCTCCCTCCTCCTTCCCCCACCTCCTTCCCACCTCCTTCCTTCCATTCCTCCCATCTGTCTTCTCTCTCCTCTTCATTCTCTCCCTCGCTAGACGTGCTCCTTTGTCTACCCTTCATTATCTAAACACTCCCTCACCTTTCACTCTTCCCTAAAAATCCACCCACCATTTCAACACTGCAACGTCATTTTCATGACAAAAAAATAAAATAAAACAAAATAAAATAAATAAATAAATAAATAAATAAAATAAAGAAAAAAAAAGTAGCCCAGTGGCTACCGTTTTGAAGTCATGAACAGGTGGTCGTGAGTTCGAATCCACGGACTCCCTGGGTGCTTTGCCGACAGCCCTGGTCAGGCAGGGAGGCGACTCAACCTCGGCCTAAAAAGCAGCGACTTGCAGCAACTGACAGGACTAGTCCTACCAGGGATTTCTCACTTCCCACTGTATGAGAGTGGGACGGTAAGTTAGTAGTGAGTTTTATGGCTAAAAACACGCAGTTTCAAACAGATAATGCCCCCAACCACTCACCCCCCCTTTTGCTGAATCAAATCACCTATCTTTAGCCATAATAAAATCAACTAACACATCACATACACAATCAATATTATTGTCAAAACAGTGACTTATTGTTCCTTCTACATGACTCCATCCCTACATTGTCAATATTGATAAGAATTGTTTTGCAATGTTATTGATCAAATTTGGGGACTTAAAACGTGTTGCTGACCTGACAGTTATCCCCAAACGCCACACCAAATACCACCCCCCCCACCAAAATAAACCCCCTTCTCCTTATGCCTCCACACCCATTCTTCCACCCCTTTTGCACATACTGCAGCGATAATACCCATATATACTTTATTCTGGCAGCCGCCTGGCGATTCCCCGCCCCCCTTAAAATCAAGCAAACTCCCAAAAGGTACTACAGCATTATATATTTTGTTCTGTCTGACGACGGGGTAGTGTGTCCCCGTTTTCTTCCTCGCCCCTTCCGTCCTCTCCAATTCTCCTTCCCTCTCTTTATTCACACTTTTCAGTGCGGCCTCATGTTCCGCCACCCTTCTCCCCCAACACTTGTTTCCCTAACTGACCACGAATCTGTTCTTCACCCAATGCTCACTGTGAACCTCCTCGTCTCTTCCTCATCGTCCCTTGCCTTCTCCTCCTCCTTTTCCCCCTTCTCCTCGCCCTCCACTTCATCATCGTCCTTGCCCTCTTCGCCCTCGTCCTCCTCCTCCTCCTCGTCCTCGCTTCCCCATCCTCCTCCTCCTTTCGCAACTCTACCACCACCATCACCCGTCTCAACTTCATCGTTCTCTCTTCTTCTTCCTCCTCTAATACATCCTCCTCCACCATCACTACCAACAACAGCAACCACCACCACATCCCCTATCACAACCACCACCGCCACCTTCACCACCAACAACAACCACCGCCACATTCTCTATCATCATCATCACCTCTTCCTGCTCATCCTCATCCTCCTCCTCTTCCTCTTCCTCCTCATAACTTCTTTCTTATCCGTCTATTCGTCCCCCTTCCTCTTCTTCGACTTCACAGTACTTCACCGCCTCTTCCTCCTCCTCCTCCTCCCTCGCCTCGACAGCCTTTCGAGTCCCTCCCTCTCTCTTCCTTAAGACCCTTTACAATCTCCTTGACACCTTCAATGCGGACACGAGCTCTTTGGAATTTGTTCAAGAATAACACCAGAACAATATTGTTCATCTGAAGAACAGACTCGAAGGAAAACGGGGGTCTCGATCGCTTGAGAACCCGTTCAAACCCGAGGACAACCCCGGAGGTGAATCAAATCGCCTGGTGGCAGTCCATAATATACGTTGCCGTGTTGAAGGGGGTTCAAGCCTCTTCTTAACTACTTACCCTCCCACTTAACTAATCACCTCCCCTTCTTTTTGGCCCCTCCCACTTCAAGCAAACTCCCCGCGCTCCATCACCCCACACTCACTACCCTTCCCCTCCCCCACACTCCTCTCCCCTTCCCCTACATTCCCCTTTCCACTCTTCCCCCGACTTTCATCTCCCCATTTCCTTTAGTTCCCCACCCTTTCCCCCTTTCCATCCCCCCTTTTCCCCTTCCCATCCCCCTTTTCCCTTTCCCAGCCCTTTCCCTTTACATTCTCTACCCTTCCTACTCCATCCTTCACTTTCCTTTCCCATCTCGCCCCCTTTCCTTTGCCCCATTCTCAATCCCCTTCCCACTGGTGACTACCTCTTCCACAAGCTATCTAAACACACAATAAACAAAATTACTCTTCCTACAGCTTAGCGCCTCTAGGTGTAAACACCTTACCGTCAACGTGGATACCTCTCCCTTCTCTGCACTCCCTACCACCAAATCTTATAACATACCAAATTCAAAACCCCAGCATGCCCCCTCTAAAAAAAAAGAAAAAAAAAATCCTCTAATATACCAAATAATTCCCTCCCACTTCTCTCTCTCTCTCACACCAACCTAGGGGATAGTGCCGCCCTCCGCCCTCAGGGCCGCACCACAGCCAAATCTCGGGTTCTCAAGATATTCTGCCCTCAGGGTCTACATTGTATGGGCCGCACGTCGTTCGTGCGTGTATTCGCGTGTGTGTTCGTGTGCGTGTTCGTGTGTGTACCAGTTTATATATATATATATATATATATATATATATATATATATATTATATATATATACACACATACATATATATATATATTACACATACATATATATATATATATATGTGTGTGTGTGTGTGTATTGTGTGTATGTATTGCGTGTGCATGTGTGTGTGATGGGGACAGCACGCGCGCGCGCGCATGTGTGTGTACAGGAGATAAAGGGTTTTTGAACGCAGGGAAGAGGTATGGGGAAAGAAGCTGAGAGAGACGAAGGAAGAGGGTGGAGGGATAGGGTGGGTGATGTTGATGGTGATGTTGGTGGTGATGTAAGTGGTGGTGTTAGTGGTGGTTGTGGTAGTGCTGGTGGTGGTAGCAGTAGTATTGGTAGTGGTGGTATTAATGGTGGTGGTTGTATTAGTAGTGATGGAATTGGTGATGGCAGTGGTGGAATTGGTGGCGATAGTGGTGGTGCAAGGAAGGGTGGCGGAAAAGGGAGAAAAAATTAACTTAAAAAAAAGAAAAGAAAAAATAAGAAAAATGAAGGAAGGGTGGGGAGTGGGGAAATTCAAAGGAATTGAAAGAGGATCAATCTTAATGAATAATGAATAATAATTATAATAAATAAAAAGTTAAAACCGCAGAAAGGCAGACTATGGAGCGTAAAGGGAAACAACAACGAAACAAGGAAAGAGAGAAGACGGAGAGAGAAGAAAGGAAGAGGGAAGAGAGGAAAACGAAGGAAAGGAAAGAAGGGGAGGAAGATGGAGAGAGCAATAATCTACTTTCCAGCTCAACAGTCTCTCTCTCTCTCTGTAGCTCAGAAGCCACGACGCTCCTTTTCTAGGACCGACAGACATAGCATGTAATAGACACAGCGTAGAACAGACATAGCACGGGGCTGACATACAGCGGAGTAGACAGACACACACGTACATACTGAGAGAGATAATGAGAGGAGAGAAAGAGAGAGAAAGAGAGAAAGAGAGAGAAAGAGACGGAGAGAGGCTTATACGCAGACACACACACACATACACACGGAAAGAGATATTGAGAGAGAGAGAGAGAGAGAAGCTTATAAACAGACACACAAACATACACACGGAGAGAGATATTGAGAGAAGGAGAGAGAGGGAGAGAGAGAGAGAGAGAGAGAGAGAGAGAGAGAGAGAGAGAGAGAGAGAGAGAGAGAGAGAGAGAGAGGGGGGGGGCTTATACACAGACACGCACACTAACTCAGCAGGTCATAGAACAAAAGGTTGAAGACTGGGCGATGGAGACTGGAGGCGGAGGTGATGGGGAGGAGACCTGAATTGGCAGTAAATCTCACGACGCTCGTCTCCACACAAATCCTCACGAATCGACCTTTCCTCCGCCTCACGCGAGGTCCACGTCTCACTCATTTACGCAGTCCACTGCGCGGGATGTATGGGAAATATGTTAAGGGAGAGAGAATTACGGGGACCGAAAGAAAACGGGGACAGAATGTACCATTCCCCCCCCCCACCGCGACAAGAACTATTCCCCCCTTCCCCACCGTGCCAGGATCTGTTCTCACCGGGCAGAGAATTACTCCCCATCTAGGCCCGAAAACTACTTCCCACCCACACCCCTTCGGGCCGTGAACTAGCACCCCACCCCCCCTCGCGCTAGGAACTACTCCCACTCTCGGATCGGGAACTATCCTCCCCTCGAACCGGTAACTATTTCCCCCTGGGCCTGCAATTACTCCCCTCCGCCGCGCCTGGAACAATCCCCCCCCCTCGCGCGCCAGGAACCGGTAACTACTTTCCCCCTCCCCGAACCAAGAACTATTCTCCCCTCCCCCCCGGGCCGGGAACTATTCTCCCCCTAGGTCAGGGAACTACTACCCCTAATACCCTGGTGATGGGAATTATTCCTCCCTCCGGGTAGGGAACTAATCTCTCCCCTTGTGCCAGGAAATACTCTCCCCCCTACGTCAGGAACTACTACCCGCCAACCCTGTGAGCCGAGAATTACTTTCTCAACCTCCTAGGGCCGGAAACTGCTCGACCCCCTCCTCCCCTCCCCCGAGGCCGGAGACTCCCTTGAAGAACCAAAATAGTCACTTTTCCCCGTTGCTGATCACGGGGCGTAGAGGGCCATTCACACGATCAAACTGTTTGTCAAACCGTTTGACCGTGTAAACGGCCTTTTGAAGTTCTTTTCCTCAATGGAACAGCTTCACTTCTCTCTCGCCCTCGAAGTGCTACGAACCGCGACCGTGACTCAACCGGTTTTGGTGACGAACGAATGTAACCTAACCGGGCAACATCGCCAAAACCCCTTTCTAAAACCTTCACATAAAACACCGGTTTCTTCAACGGTGTATACAAGTACGTATGTATACATGTACACTAAGGGGGAAGACTGAAAAGGGGGGGGAGACGGGAAAGGGGGGGGTCAAAAGACGCCCAGGGGAGGAGGTCCTAATTGCGGACAAAGAGACCATCGAGACACCTTACTCTGTTTAGTATGTGTTGTGTGTGAAAGATTATTGGGATGGTTTGGACACATGGAATGAATGAGTGATGAAAGATTAGTAAAAGAGGTGTGGAAGGCAGAGGTGGATGGAGTGAACTTGAGGGGACGACCGAGGATGAGATGAATGGATGGGGTGAATGGGGCGTTGAGTAAAATGGGAATGTCTGTTGCGCAAGGAAGGGAGACGGCAGGAGATAGGAATGAGTGGAGTGTATATATGATACGGTTATGCAAGGAAAGGAAAGGAAAGGAGGGGGGTAGGGGGTGCTTATGTGTGAATGATATTTTGAATCAGCCCGAAGGGATTTCTCCTAGTCTTCTTTTTTTTTCCTACGTGAAGGGACGGAGAGGGGGGGGGGGTCGACGATTAAGTGAAGCGGCCTTGCTGTGGATATACTGTCTTGCAACATTGCTTCTGACCCAGGGCAGTGGGCGTGATACAGGAATGACCCGTCATCCATGAGGAACTAAGATTAGAGGGGGGATAAGGTGGTGGATGGAAGTGGAACGGGAGGGAGTAGGTATGTCCCTTTGACTTGGCTACCTCTCATATATGGGGGAAAAGGTCTTGGTATATAAATATAGATATATGGTATGTGTTGTGCAACAGGGCACCGACATGCAAGGGGAATATGAAGTCCGTATCTATGTCCAGGTCAGGTGGAGTGGATACCAAAGGAAGGAAGTGAGGAAGGAAGGAAGGAAGGAAGGAATGGGGAAAGGAAAAAGGATGAATAAATGACTGAAAATGAAATTGAAAAATGAAATGAAAATAAAGGAAAAGTGGAATGAAAATAGATTAAAGAAAAGGAAAATAAATAAAAGTGGAAAATAAATGAACAATGAAAATCAAAGAAGATAAAGAAAGGAAAAATGAATGGAAAAGAAGGGAAATTGGAAAACAATGGAAACCAGAGAAAGGAAAACGAACGGAATGGAAAATAAGTTAAAAAAGAAAATAAAACAACGAAAGGAAAAGAAGGAAGAAAAGAACCGAAAAGGAGAAATGGAAGGCGGGAAGAACTGAAAGGAGGTCAAAGAAGGCAGGAAGGGAGGGGGTCAGGGAGGCAGGAAGGCAAGCAAGCAAACCAACAGCAAACTTCTTCACAACTTTCTTCTACTTGATTACTTTTCCTCCGCTTCTTCCTCACGAGTTTCGACTTGCCTTTTAATATTTGGCTTTCTTTTGTTCAAATTCCCAGGGTTACGTCTACATTCCTCCTCCTCCTCCTCCTCTTCTTCTCGTCTTTCCTTTACTCTCTTCATCACTCATATTCACCTCTCTTCCGTGCGCTTGTGGCGTCATCGGAAGTGTGCTGGTCTCGCATTCGCTAAGTTGTGGGTTCGAATCCCGCACTCCTCTCCAATTCCCAGTGTTGACTGTTGTTACCTGCCTCAACAGTCCCCAGAGCGCATAATAGGACAAAGGTGACGGTTTCGGCCGCAGCTACTCAGCGCCTTCTGGCGTAGGCTCCTCACCTTCATACGTCTTTTTCAGGTTCCTTCTTCCGCTCCTTCAGTTAGTCCTCCTCCACCATCATTACCATCTTCAATTCCTCTCCCAGCACCCTTACCGTTCCACGGTTCCTCACACATGTTCCACGATCCATTATACACGTTCCGCGGTTCCCATCATGCTCGTTCCATTGTTCCTAACCCCCGTTTCACCGTTCCTTATATCTGTTCCACGATTCCTAATCTCTGTTCCAATGTTCCTCACTCTCCTACTACGGTTCCTAACGCCCGTTCCACCGTTTCTAAGCTCTGTTCCACGGTTCCGTCCCAGGTTCCTCTGGTTCAGGAATGGAAAAAGAGTTGCTATTGATCCTATACATTTCTGATGATCCGCCTCCCATGACTACCCCTACCGCCACTGACCTCACCACCACTACTACTAATACCACTACCACCACCTCTAACACCTCTACCACCACCACCTCTAACACCTCTACCACCACCAACTCAACCACCATTACCGCCACCACCACCAGCACCTCTACCACTTTAACTATGACTACCACCACCACCACCTCTGCCACCACCAACTCATCCAACAACACTTCTACTACAACATATACCATCACCACCACCACCTCTACCACCATCACCATTGCTACCACCTCTACCACCATCACCAACACCACAAACACCCCTACCACGACCAATTCAACCACCATCACCACTTCTACCACTACCACCTCTACCACCACCACCCCTGCCACCACCACATCTACTACCATTTCTGCCACCACCAACTCACCACCACAATCACAACCACCACCACCACCACCTCTACCATCACCAATTCTGCCACCACCACCTCCACACCACCACTTCTGCCACAACCACCACTACCTCCACACCACTTCTGCCACCACCAACTCAATCACCAGCACCACGACCTCCACCCATCGCCATCTTTGACGACCTCCACAACGACCCCTCCCGCGCCTCCAGCACCGTCTCTCTCTAACCAGCCCATTACAAACCTGTCAGAACCCATTAGGCGATACACCCATCACCGCCCCTCTATTACGCCTTTAACTCCATCCATCCGCCATGCTACAGACACAGCTAACATCATTATCCTAGTCTCTTCCTCACCCCCCATCCCCCTCTCTCTCCTCTCCTCTCTACCTCTTTCTCTCTCCATCTCCATAATCTTCCTGTCTTTCTAGCTCACGTTCCTCTTCCTAGCTCTTTCCCAATCCCTCTCTCTGCCTCTCCCTAATTATATCTCTTCCACCCCCTCTCCCTATCTGCTCTTCCTCTCTCCCTTTCTCCTTATTCATCTTCCATCTCTCTTTTTTCACACACACGCACGCGCGCGCGCACACACAAACACACACACACACACACACATCATCATCATCATCATCATCATCATCATCATCCCCCCGCCCCCCACCGTATCAACGACCCCCGGCACCCGCTCCCCCGCCACTCTGCGCTCGCCCCCGGTCCACTCCGGGGGCAATTCCTCAACCTGAGATGATCTACTGTGCTTGTTTTGTTGTTCTTCACGCTCCTGTCGTTTGTTGCGCCGCGACATACTACGGGGCCGTCAAGTACTTGCCCCAGCTCCTATCCCTCGTCCTTTCCCATCCCCGTCCACAACTCCACCCTCCCCATCCCCCTAGCTTCTATTCACCCCCTCTATTCCGTATCTTGTCCCGAAATCCCCAATTTTTTCTGCTATCCTGTCTGTCTGTCTGTCCGTCTGTCCTGCGTGTGTGTGTGTGTGTGTGTGTGTGTGTGTGTGTGTGTGTGTGTGTGTGTGTGTGTATGTAAACTTGTATGTTATCTAACCCATCTTGACAAACTCCTTCGCTGAAGTTTCCTATTCTAGCATTTATTTCACCTGTCGCCACGAGATTTGATTACATTATGGGATCAGGATGACACCGATTGCTAAGGAAATTGCAAAACCACAGATTATGTAACTCAAAAAATAAAAGTTGCTGTTTGGGTAACCTCTGATGATGATGACGACCTGGTTGTAATGCAAAACAAAATAATCAGCTCGCACGTTGAGAAATTCCTTCCCAGCTGGGGAAAAGAAGGGGGGGGGGGAAGGGAGGGAGGGAGGGAGGGGAGGGAGGGTAGGGAGAAAATGAAAATAAAAACAAAAATAAACATGTAAATTATATAAGTAAACGAATAAACAGATATAAAAATTAATAAAAACAAAAAGCAAAATAAATAAACAATAATAAGAACAATAAAAAGAATAATGATAGAATAAGAAAAATAAACAGCTAGAAAAAAAAAATTGTGGCAAGTTACCTAGACGGGGAATACGGTGTTCTTACATCGCATGTAAGTATCACTGCCACGACTGTGCGCAAGCACACAGACACAAACACATACGCACACACAAACACACACACACACACACACACAAACACGTCTACCGGTATATACTTAATCTAGTTCTACATATCTACTTATGTCATTTTTTTTTAAATATTCATGCCACTTCTATCAGTCTAAGTCAATTCTATACTTATTCACGCCATTTCATTACATCTATTCACGCAATATCTTTACATCCAATGACGCAACATTCTACATCCTGTGACAGAGGTCATATGACAAAATTATCCTTATTCCCGAGTTCACTCGACTGTTATTTTCCAGTGATTTCAGTTAGGGGAAGTTTGAATACGATTTTTCAAATTTGAATTTGTCATCGCTGCCGTCGCAAAAGAATTCCATATCGTTTCTGATGATAGCTCTAAATATAAATATATTTGGGGATGAATGTTCATTTAAATTCAAAATTAAAAATATTTCTTTTTTGTTGACATCGTTATGAAAACGCGGCGTGACGTAATATCGCCAACCCTTATCAGAGCAGCGGTTATATCAACATACTATATATATACATACATATATATGAAGTTACAGCGAGTTTTGCAGTTTCTACTCTATTATTATGATTTACTACTATCCTATTACTATTCTTATTACTATTATAATTTTAGTTTATTAGTACTATTGCAATTATAGTTTTTGTTTATTATCTTTTTTTATATCCAAGCAATTGAAATGGCTTTAGCTTGGCACAACGAGTATTAGGTAACAATCTTGCCGAAATAAAAACTTGGAAAATACTGAAAAAAAAGATAATTGCAATTCCATTATTCAAGATTTCATAGAAATCTACGACTGACCGAAGTTGAAGCAGTATTCCTTCCACTTCCCCACGAATTCTCCAGCACCCATCTCAAGCATTGCTTACACCATGTGCTTGTTTATCCCCTCCTCTCTCTCTCTCTCTCTCTCTCTCTTTCTCTCTGTTTCTCTTTTTATCTCTCTTTATATGTTTCCCTATATCTATCTCTCTCTCTCTCTCTCTCTCTCACACACACACACACACACACACACACACACACACACACACACACACACACAAACACATACATATATGCATACACACACAAATACGCACGAGGAGGCAGATTTTAGAAAAAATCACCTATTATTAGAAAGAATTATTATTCATTATCACATAAAATGCTCCCCATTGGCACTGGGCATCCGTGGAACGATCTATTTAAGCGCACAATGGCGATACATCATAACGCTTGAGTCAACAGTACGTCATCAATACGTCACCCACAGTCCATGTGACGTCACAACGTCAACAGATGAAGCTGGCAGAGAGCAGCTCCAAATTAGTATGGCTGGTGCCAACTATCAGTCACGTGCAGACGCCGTGGGGTGGGGGGTTATTGGGCAGGTAGGGAGTAGGGGAGGTAGGGAGGTGTAGGGGGTTAAGGGGCAGGTAGGGAGTAGGGGAGGTAAGGAAGTGTAGGGAGGAGGTAGGGAGAGGCGTAGGGGAAGGTAGGGGGAAGGTAAGGAGAGGTGTAGGGGGAGGTAGGGAGGTGTAGGGGGGAGGTAGGGAGGTGTAGGGGGGAGGTAGGGAGGTGTAGGGGGGAGGTAGGGAGGTGTAGGGGGAGGTGGGGAGAGGCGTAGGGAAAGGTAGGCAGGTGTGTAGGGGGAGGTAGGGAGGTGTACGGGAGAGGTAGGGAGGTGTACGGGAGAGGTAGGGAGGTGTATGGGAGAGGTAGGGAGGTGTACGGGAGAGGTAGGGAGGTGTACGGGAGAGGTAGGGAGGTGTACGGGGGAGGTAGGGAGAGGTAGCGAGAAGGTAGGGAGAGGTAGCGGGAAGGTAGGGAGAATTAACGGGAAGGTAGGGAGAGGTGTATGGGGAGGTAGGGAGGTGTATGGGGAGGTAGGGAGGTGTACGGGGGAGTTAGAGAGGTGTACGGGGGAGTTAGAGAGGTGTACGGGGGAGTTAGAGAGGTGTACGGGGGAGTTAGAGAGGTGTACGGGGGAGGTAGAGAGGTGTACGGGGGAGGTAGAGAGGTGTACGGGGGAGGTAGAGAGGTGTACGGGGGAGGTAGGGAGAGGTAGGTGTTGGTAGGGTGAGGTATGGGGAAGATAGGGAGAGGTATGGAGAAGGTAGGGAGAGGTATGGAGAAGGTAGGGAGAGGTAGGGGGAGGTAGGAGGAGGCAGAGAGAGGTACGGGGGAGGTAGGGAGAGGTAGGGGGAGGCAGTGAGAAATAGGGGTAAGTAGGGGCTAGGCAGGGGGGAGATTGGAAGAGGTAGTTGAGAGGTATTGGAGATGTAGGAAGAGGTAGGGGGAGTTAGGGAGAGGTAGAGGAGAGGTAGGGAGGGATGAGGGGGCGTCGATGAAGCGCTGGTAATTGGGCATCTTGGCACCGTGACGTAGTGGGGGCTGGCACCCATTAGTGCCGCGGCCGTAGGCGGCGACAAAGGCCCATCAATAAGGGCTCCGGCAACGCCCCTTGGCCACGGCCACCAATGATGCCAACGCCATTGCTACTGCCAACACGTCCACTGCCAATACGTCTATTACCCAATACGTCTATTTCCAACGCCAGCTTTACTGCCAACACGTCTATTACCCAATACGTCTATTTCCAACGCCAGCTTTACTGCCAACATATCTACTTTCAACGTATCTCCTATTAAATCTATGGTAAATAAATCTACGGTAAATACTTCTACTACCAATGCATCTACTACCAAAGCATCTACTGCAAATACATGTACGGCCAGCACGTCTACTGAAGACATCTACTGCCAACGCATCTACTGCAAACATCTACCGCCAACGCGTCTACTGTCAACACATCTACTGCCAACGCATCTACTGCCGATGCCAACTCTACTACCAACACATATGTTACAATTTATTTGTTTATCTATTTATTGATTTGTTTATTTATTTTTACTGTAACCCACCACCCACATTATCGGAAATTACCTCAGCACCACACAAGCCTGGGAAAGAATTCTGGAAAATGTTTTTGAGCAAATAAGTGAAACAAGTACGAGTTTGTTCATT
>NC_134811.1:15613206-15615706 GCF_046742065.1 Oratosquilla oratoria
GTATCCTATTCTGCACCCCAACTTCACATCGTCCTTCTTTTTGTTCTCTGCCTTTGGGGGAAAAAATCAGGATTAACAACGAGCCTCCAAAAAACACATCCTCGTGCATACAAACGAGATTCGTTCCTGCTGCTGCATTCCCCTGAGGAACCTAGCCAGTCTTACCCTCTACAAGTGCACAACCACAGATACGAGACAACAACTCCCCCACCCTACCATCTCCCCCTTCCCCCCATTTACCATCAATTCCGTTATCAACAACTTAACATTGCCATCGCCAATGCACGCTTCATCGTTGTCACCTTAGCGATTTTTTTATACACAACGCTAAGACGTCAGCAATAAAATATGCACTTAGCAATAAAAAGATTACTTAGCAACACTTACCATAGTTGCTATGTTACCTCCCACCACCTTCCACATCCCCCTCCTTCCCTCCCCCTCCATCTCCTCCCTCCTCTTCTTCGTCTTCGCATATCTTCAGGCAACTCATCACCCTCTATCTCCTTACCCTCTCTTCCAGCCCCCTTACTTGTCCCCTGCCACAAAGCCATCGAGAGGTTAAATGTGTGACAAGCCGTGAAGGCTTCCCTTCCCCCTATTTCCTCTCTCCCTTCCTCTCCCTCTTCCAACCTCCCCTTCCTCCTGTCACCCACTTCCCCTCGATCCTCTCCATCCCTATCCTTCCATCTCTCCACAAATCTTACAACCTGGCACGGGCAAACTATCCAGATCGTGACCAGTGTGGGGCAAAAATAAATATTCCAAGATACATATTAGTACATTGTGGTTCATCCTTGAGACATTTCGAAATCTCTTCGAGCCTCTTTCCTTACATGCTTCTGGTTGGCGCCAGACTATTCCATTCATATGCGGTCGACAGGGCCTCACTTTGTCCCAAGCCCGCCTACCCCTCAGCTGAATAAAAGGGTCTAAACTTAGCCAGAACAAAAATTGCAAAGAGCATTACTAAGAGGAAGTCGTTCAAAGGGAGGCGGAAACTTTCACATATGACTATCACTCATTCAATTTCCAAGCTTCTTGTCAACCCTCGACCTTCCCCTCGCCCTCGAATCAAAGAGGACGATTCCAGTCCCAACTCGAGACAGGGTCTCCGGAACCCGCTGCCACCTCCCGGACACTCGGAGGTCTCCGGGTGCCATTGTATGCTGGCCGACCGGGAAGGAACTACGACTCTAAGTCCATCCTGATGGTGGTGGTAGTAGTGGTGGTGGTGGATGTAGTGGTGGTGGGAGTGGTGGTGGTGGTGGGAGTGGTGGTGGTAATTATAGTAATGAGGGCAGTGTGGTAGTGGTGGTGGTTGTGATGATGGCACTGTGGTTGTGGTGGTGGTTGTGGTAGTAGTGGTGGAAATGGTGGTGGTGGTAGTGGAAGTGGTAGTGGTGGTGGTAGTGGTAGTGGTGGTGTTGGTGGGAATGGTGGTGTTGGTGGGAATGGTTGTGGTGGTGGCAGTGTGGTGGTGGTTGTGACAGTAGTGGTGGTGAGAGTGGATGTGGTGGTAGTGGAAGCAGTAGTGGTTGTAATAGTAGTGGTAGCAGTAGTGGTAAAGGTAGGTGGTGGTAGTGGTAGTAGTGGTAGTGATGGGTGGTATGCAAACGAAGGGGATGATGAAAATGAAGAAAATGATAAATAAGAAAAATGAAAGTGGGAAATGAAAATGACGATAAGGATGAGGAAAAGAAGGCTAATGAGGAAGATATTAAGAAAACAGGAGAAAACAAAAAAATGTAAAATATTATGCGAGAAAATTAGGAGAACAGTGAAGCTCAGGATGAAATGGAAAAAAGAGGAAATGAAGAGGAAATAATGAAAAACGACGTGAATGAGAAATAGAGAGAAAACACGAAGGAAAATGAGACAAAACGAGATTATAAAATGAGAGGAACGAGAATAAACGAAGAGGCGATATAAAATAAAACCAGCAACAAGCACAGAACGTATAAAGACAAGGGAATAGAAAAAGAGGACAAGAGAGAGAATAAAATCAAAGAGTGTAAGCTGATGATCATACGCCAGGAGGCGCTGAATAGCTGCGGCCGAAGCCGTCGCCTTTACCGATGCGCTTTGGGGACTGTTGGGGCAAGCACCACCAGTCACTGCTAGTAATCGGAGTAGAGTGCGGGATTCGAACCCACAAGTAAACGAATACGAGACCAGCACGCTTCCGATGTCGCCTCCACCGGGCGAATAGAGAACTGCAGAAAGGGGAACAGGGAAAGCCAACAAGAGAAATGGGGGAACCACGGGGGGAAGGAACGAGGTAACAAGGCCGAAAAAGGTAAGAAATCGCAAAAGGTTTCTGCGAGATAAGGGACGAAAAGAAAAAGAAAAAAAAAACGAAAACGTACGAGAGAAAACGAGGAGACGAGAGAAAGGGGGATGAAAAAACGGGAAGCGGAAAGGGTGGAGGGTGTGAAAGTGTATGCAAACATAATGAGGAAAAAGATAGTACGCACAAAGAAGTGTGTAAAAAACGAGA
>NC_134811.1:15625706-15638206 GCF_046742065.1 Oratosquilla oratoria
TGTTCCCATTTTCTTTTTTCTAGTCTTAACATTTCCCTCCGCCACCCCCCCCACTGAATTCCACCTCCAGACTTGTCCAATTACCGATGCTTCCCTGAATCCCAATTTGCATTTCCTTTCCTCCACCTTCTCTTCTTCCTCTTCCTCCTCCTCCTCTTCCTCTTCCCTCGCCCCTCTTCCCACGTCATCACCGTCTTCCGCCTCTTTCGTCGTAGCCCGCACATGACCAGGACGACTTGACGTCATAGATAAGTGAATTCGGCAGCTGCTCTTTGTAAGAGCGGCCCTTTGCTTCGCGTCCTCTTTGCAAAGACGGTCCTTGCCCTTTGTCGAGGCCCCTTAACCTATTGGTCTTCCCAGAGGCTTTCTCAAAGATCTTGTTCTTGCGAATTCCCAACAATTCCGTTCGTTTCTTGCATTCGTTTCTTTCATTGCTTGCTTTTACATAATACATAATACCACGAATGCTCTGTTACCTTTGCTTAGAAAACAAATAGATAAATAAATAAATATTACATATAGATAATTGAATACAAGAATGATTAAATGAAAAAGAAATATAAAGTTAAAAAAAAAAAAAAAAAAAAAAGAGCATTGCCAGACCAGCAGTGCCAGTCAAGACATCTTTAAACCCTTTCAATTTGATCTCGACTCGTTTGGCATAGCTTTCTTTATTTCACCTGAATAACCTTTACTTATGACACATAAACACCGGATAAGTATTTATTGACGTAAATACAACAAATATGAAAACTAATGAAAGACAGAGACGGTCAGACACAGACAAACTGAGGGAGAATACAAAGAAAAAGAGAAAGAAAAAGAAAAAAAGAAAGAAAAAGAAAGACTGAGAAGGCAAAATGACAAAGACGGAAAAAGACAAGATAGAGGAAGCGAGACAAAAGAGAGAGAGAGAGAGAGAGAGAGAGAGAGAGAGAGAGAGAGAGAGAGAGAGAGAGAGAGAGATTGAGAAATATAAAGAAATTATGGAAGGAAAAAAAAAATCATACTGTTAGTCTTCCCAAAGCCAAAGTGCACACCCAATCACCCTCACCCCCCCAATTCCCCGTCCCTCACCCTCACCCTCATCCCGCCCGCCCGGCCCGACCCTCAGTCCAATAACGCAACGCACCGTTTCTTCGGTTTCTTTGATTAAATCTTCAACTTTTTAGATTTTTTCTTATTACGAGACCGACAAGAAACTTTAGGGCCGTCGTTGGAACACAGAAACGCATCTGCCAATCTCGTAAACAAACTCAAAATCTGATCAAGAAAACCTCGAACTCAAAGTGAATCGATCACCGAACTCAGACGCCAAGCTCACAGACTCCATTTCTTCGTCACTCAAACGTTAACCAGAATAAAATTCCTCAAGGAAGGTCTGCCATCAATGGGGTTAAATCGAGGTTAAGGCTAAACCGCGTATTACTCAAGCGTTCCGTAACTGACATGTTCACTAGTTTTCAACCGGGAGGCGAAAAGCGGATTAAATTAAGATTAAAATATTGTCCTTCATTGTTTATTTAAACGTTAGTATAAACGTTTGAATTACACAGTCTAATACAGCAACGAATTTATGTATACTAGCTACAACATTTGAAAAAAAGAGAAGCCTACGGTGGGAGGCGCTGAGTAGCTGCGGCCGAAGCCGTCACCATCGCACTACTATACGTTCAACGAACTGTTGGGGCAGGTAACAAGCAGCCACTGCTGGGAATCGGAGGGAAGTGCGGGACTCGAACCCAGAACTAAGCTTTCACGAGACCAGGGAGTTTCCGTCAGAGGAACGAACCAGAAGTAATTTCTGGTCAAAGGAACCCGCAATAACACGAGGGAAAATGGAATCTGTTATCCTACGGGATTTACGAGCTCCATTCTATGATGGATGAATCCTACATGGGGAAGCAGAGCACGACACCATTAAAACAATCGCATTACACAGTGTACCCTTCACAAGAAATTATGGAATTAATGATGCAGTGAGAGATAGATAGAGAGAGAAGAATAGAGAGCGAAGAGAAAGAGAATAGGGAGAACTAGGGAGGACTAGAGAGAGCAAGAGAGAGAATAGAGAACAGAGAAGAGAGAGCAAGATAAAGCAAGAGGAAAGAGATAAAGAGGAAGAGAGCGAGAGAGAGCGAGTGAGCAAAGAAATAAAGAGCAAGAGAAACAGGGATATAAAGTAATCTACAGTTCCAAGGTACAATACCTAACTACTTTACGTAATGGCAGAATGTTGTTTACCCAATTAGCTTAGAACGGCGTCAAATCAATAAGGATTAAATTAAACCCTATAAGTCCCGGAACCTGACATATTTGCTTTTGGCTGGAGCCACGCGTTGACAAGGTCAACACAGTAAAGATTAATGCCTTTAGGCACCGGACTTCAAAGGCTTTATTCTGCCGCCCGGCGCCAGACGATTTTATTCAGACGAGCACGGCCACGTCCTGAACGTAAAACGAGGTTTCTGCTCCGATGGCGTTTAACAGTTTCACGGAACGGAGTTATGGCTGCATCAAGTTTAGGGCGGAAAACACAATCATCCCGATGGATTCGAATGGGGATGCAAAACCAAGAGGAAGAAGGAAGGAAGGAGGGGAGGAAGATGGGAGGGAGGTAGGGAGGAAAAGAACAAAAGAGGGGGAAGGGAGGGA
This sequence comes from Oratosquilla oratoria, assembly GCF_046742065.1. Taxonomy (NCBI): domain Eukaryota; kingdom Metazoa; phylum Arthropoda; class Malacostraca; order Stomatopoda; family Squillidae; genus Oratosquilla; species Oratosquilla oratoria. Next base: position 15,628,362 of record NC_134811.1, read on the forward strand.
GGAAGAGAGGGAGGAAGGAGGGATGAAAGAAAAGAAGGAAGGTTGGAAGGAAGGTAGGAGGGAGGGTAGGAAGGTAAAAGGGAAGGTAGGAAGGCTGGAGGGAGGGAAGAAGGGAGGGAAGGTAGGAATATAGAAGGGAAGGTAGGAAGGAATGTAGGAGGGAAGAAGGGAAGGAAGAATGGGGGAAGAAGGGAAGGAAGAATGGGGGAAGAAGGGAGGGAAGGAGGGAGTGAGTGAGTGAGGGAGGGAGGGAGTGAGGCAGGGAGAGGGAAGGAGGGGAAGAAGGGAGGGAGGAAGAGAGGAAGGGAGGGAGAGAGGAAGGAAGGGAGGGAGAGAGGAAGGTAGGGAAGGAAGGTAGGGAGGGAAGGAAAGGAGGACGGAGGGTAGCAAGAAAGGGGATATTGAAGATGGAGTAGGTGGTGGTAGGAGGGAAGAAGGGAAGGAAGAATGGGGGAAGAAGGGAAGGAAGAATGGGGGAAGAAGGGAGGGAGGGAGAGAGGAAGGTAGGGAAGGAAGGTAGGAGGGAAGAAGGGATGGAAGAATGGGGGAAGAAGGGAGGGAAGGAGGGAGTGAGTGAGTGCGTGAGTGAGTGAGGCAGGGAGAGGGAAGGAGGGAAAGAAGGGAGGGAGGGAAAGAAGAGAGGGAGGGAGAGAGGAAGGGAGGGAGGGAGAGAGGAAGGGAGGGAGAGAGGAAGGGAGGGAGAGAGGAAGGAAGGGAGGGAGAGAGGGAGGTAGGGAAGAAAGGTAGGGAGGGAAGGAAAAGAGGACGGAGGGTAGCAAGAAAGGGGATATTGAAGATGGAGTAGGTGGTGGTAATCGCAGTGGTGGTGGTGGTGGTGAGTGGTGGTGGTGAATGGTGGTGGTGAGTGGTGGTGAGTGGCGGTGGGTGGACGTGGTGGTGAATGGAAGTGGTAGTGAATGGAGGTGGCGAGTGGTAGTGATGGTGGTGAGTAGTAATGGTGATGAATGGTGGTAGTAGTGGTGTTGGTGGTAAAGAGAGTGGCGGGGTGGGGGGGGGAAGACCATGAGGACTTGGTGAGTAACTGAATGGTGGGAGTGGAGGGAGGGGATTAGGAGGAAAAAGGGGGATGTTGGGTAGAGGAAGAGAAAAGAAGAGGCAGTAAAAGAGGGGGGAAAGTGGGGGCAAGAGGGGGGAAAAGTGGAGGAAAAGAGGGGAAAGATGGGAAAAAGAGAGGTGAAGTAGAGGGGCAAGGGATTATTATTATTTTATATTTTTTTCATCATTTTTGTTTCTATATTTTATTTGCTTGTTTACATTTGTTCCAACATCAGCACCGTCAAGGTTCCCCTTTCCTCTTGTAGATGGCCATCAAGTAACCCATCTCGTCCATCCTTCCACTGCCCCAAGAGGGGAATACACCCCCACCCCCACCTCTACCCCCTCCCTCAACCCCGACCCTCTCCCTCAACCCTCACTGCTCTCTTAATGCTTCCTACGGGGGGAGGGGGGAGGGGGGAGGGGGGGAAGGGGGATAGGGGAAGGGGGATAGGGGAAGGGGGAAAAGGGGGGAAGGGGTGGATTTCGTCTGTCCTCCACTGAGTGAATGCATCCGGTAGATCCGGTCTTTCCGGTCCAGAACGAGGTTCTTGTGTCTTGCCCAGTGGTCGCCAGTGCCACGCATATCGGAATACCAAGAAGTAAAAGGAAACGAGGAGGCATTTCATTCTGGTATTAAGTCCGAAAACGCACGCATGCACGCGCACGCATGCACGCACACACACACACACACATACACACACAAACACACACACACACACTACACCAAATTCGGATGTGCGTGTGTAAGGTTATAATATCACCCATATATCGAGGAATAAAATATTTGAGCTCTTATTCGGGAATGTAAGGCCAATACGTAATCCAAGACCATGGTGAAAGTGCACACAAGCACACACATGTATACATACACATACACACACACACGAGAGAGAGGGGGGGAGAGAGAGGGGGGAAAAAGAGAGGGGGGAGAGAGGGAGAGAGAGAGAGAGAGAGAATGTGGTGGGGGTAAGAGGAAATGGTATAGGAAGGGAGGAAAATATTTTTGAGAGTAGGGGGTGTATTTATCGCTCGAGAGGGTGTGAAGACAATGAAGATGCAAAAAAAAACGCACCATTACTTCTCATAACATAAAAATATTATAAAAAATGCACATACAAGCGCTCCCTGGCGTATATCTTTTAACCCCTTTCCTTTCACCCGGTCTATCGCCAGGCTATTCTATTCATCTCCGAGGTATCCTCTACGTAGCGAACGCAAGAGAGGATGTGGGAGAGGTTCAGTCCACCTAAACGATCTTCTTCAATAACGGGTTCCAATCCCCTTTTTGACCCAGGGTTAAAGGGCTATTATATTCACTTCTCTGGCATCCCCCTCCTCCTTCGGGAGTGAAGGGTGTCTGGTAGGGGCGTCTCCCGAGCACATCTTAATACATACCGGTGCCTCCCCCGCCCCCACACCTCCGGGGTCTAATGTTCCCCGTGGCCGAGCCCCTGGTCTACTTAAGCGCGCGCGGAAGCCTTGTAATGTCTCGCCCTCGGGTCCCCCGGGTCTCTTATGTTAGCTCCCCCGTTCCACCCCCTCCTCCTCCTCCTCCTCCCCCACTTACGTCTTCTCTCTGTTTGCCCTTCAGAGTCGAACTCGAGTCGGCTTCGCACCAAGAAGACACCAATATTTTATTATACATAAAATATTTTTGTTTATATGATAATTGTCATTTCCGTGGAACAGAGTGTGTGTGTGTGTGTGTGTGTGTGTGTGTGTGTGTGTGTGTGTGTGTGTGTGTGTGTGTGTGTGTGTGTGCGCGCGAGTGCATATATATAATGCGCCTGGAGAGGGCAGTTTCAGAATGAAATGAATAAGCACAAACATGTACGTTTCTTTACGCCATCACCAAACTACTTTATTTAGCTGAAAAATCCCCTTCAACACTTATCATAAGTACCAATAACTTCTGGTGGATTAATAACATTTGCTGGGAGAAATAAACAACTTCTGGTGAATCAATAACAATTCCTGGGAGAAATAACTCCTGGTGAATCAATAAAATTTTCTTAGAGAAATAAATAGCTTCTGGTGATTTAATAACCACATATCTTGGGATAAAAAAGCACAGCCTGGCAGCTTCGCTTCAATTATTACCAGTTTAGCCGTTCTTAATAAACGTCCCCCCCCCCACCACCACCAGGGGAATTAAGTGATTTGTGATGTGCGGCCGATTGCGTGCTGGCAAATACTCACAAGTGCTTGTGTGTAATTTGGGTATATGTGTGAGCTTTTGTACATACTCGTGTAGAAGATGGATCTATATGCACATATGCCTTCTATGTATGCATGTTGGTATGTGTTCATGTGTACAGTACGTGAGCACAAGATGTTTTGTGCGTGTGTGAGCGTATGATTCACCATGATCTTGGATCACGTGTTAGACTCGTGATCGACAGTTATTACCTTCCCAGATGAGATCTTGGGACTCGTATATGATCGATCTATGGGTAATGCTGTGACCTTACACGCACGCACGCACGCACACACACACACACACAACTCCCCGCCCACGAGAATTGGAGTACCGGCTCGCATCGCGATACTGAAATTATTTCACCCCTGGGCGGCATTCGAACTCGGACTGCTGGAGTAGCGGTTGCGAACGCTACCACTGCGCCGTCGAGCCGTTATATATGTGTGTGTGTGTGTGTGTGTGTGTGTGTGTGTGTGTGTGTGTGTGTGTATGTGTGTGTGTGTGGCCTGTTCGACTCCTTCAGTGCGTTAACGTGCTTTCTACATTTCATTCTGGCTGAGTACAGGCGACTTCATTCAGCAGAGTATGGGTTGGTTGATTGGTAGACGGCCCTCGGCCTGAAGGAGGAATCCATGGATCGAGACCCCCTCCTGGGTCGAATTCAGTCACTATGGATCGACCCAATCGTCAATTCTCAATCTGAAGCAAAGAAGCCGAGACGAAAGAAGGAAACGAAAAGTCAACTTACGCTGGCGTGACGCGAGACAAGACTAGATCTGTTGGGGGAAGGGGGTGCAACAGTTCCAGCATCACACGTACCTGAAAAGAAATTAAAATAAACTATTAAAAGGCTTCCCTGGGACGTAATTTCACTTACCCAAATGTCAACACGATTACTGAAGACATGGAAAAGAGAAAAAAAAATGAAAGGAAAAAGAAAAAATTATAGGAAAAAGACAAAGAAAAACAAAGAAAATAAGTGAAAAGAAAAGAAGAGCAAGAAAACAAGCGAGACAGCGCGAAGAGAGAGAGCGTACAGTACCCGTGCGTGCGTGCGTGCCTGTGTTGAAGAAACAGGAGAGAAAAGACGAACCGGGAAACTATCTCTTTGGCAACGGAGAGGGAGCCGAACTGGAAGGCCCCCTCAATGAGCGAATAGGGCACTCCAGGAGCTCCACCACACGCGCTCGACCTGGTGGCCAAACACGGAACTATTTCACGCAGAGCTCCACAACGACAACATATATACACACAAAAATACGCGGATAAATTCACAAATAAAATCACTGGTATCACGACATAGTGTTTACCTTCGTATTGTATTGCATGAAAGCGGATCGTCGAAATGGTGCAGAAAGCGAAAATAAAAACTCGCAAACATCCGGGCGTGGACAGCAAAAATAAACTCTCAAACACCCGGGTATGGATAGCGAAAATAAAAAACTCACAAAGATCCAGGTCAGGATAGCGACGTCAAAATCTCACAAATATTCGGGAACGGATAGCGAAAATAAAAACTCACCAACACCCGAGGTGTGGAGAGCGAAAATAAACACCAACTAATATCCCAGCACTTATGCTGGGCTATATTACACGCCAATCATTCACCAATTGAGGCTAATTCTAAGAATTTGTCGGAACCGCCAAGGGTCGAATCGAGCGGGTCCATTTCAGAAGCTCTTAGGCAAAATCGTTCCTGCACGAATTGGTTAGGGTTCTTGCCTTGTGTAACGGTGAGCACAGCCCAGGGTTCGAGTCTCATTGTCGTAACTTCGAAGTCCATTTATCATCTTGTGGCCCCCCTTACCTGCCGGGCGCTCCTTTTCCCTTCACTCTTCCTGCCGCCAGATGATTTTATTTATATCCACAGAAACGCTCCCCCTCCAAGTAGTAAAGGGCCTATTAACGCTCAAACTCAAAATATTCATTACTAAACGCTCTAAGGGTTCATTACTAAACGCTCAAAGGATTCATTACTAAATGTCCCAAAGATTCATTACTACACGTTCAAAGGATTCATTACTACACGTTCAAAGGATTCATTACTACACGTTCAAAGGATTCATTACTACATGTTCAAAGGATCAATTACACGCTCAAAGGATTCATTACTAAACGCTTAAGATCCATTACTAAATGCTCAAAGGCTCAATTTCTACACGTTCAAAGTAGTCATTGATAAACTTTCAAGGTATTCATTACTAAACGCTTAATGGTTCAGTATTAAACGATAAAGGGTTCATTACTAGACACTAAAGGGTTAATTATTAGACACTAAAGGGTTCATTACTAGACACCAAAGGGTGTATAACTAAACACTAAAGGGTTTACAACTAAACACTAAAGGGTTCATTGTTAAGCACTAAAGGGGTCTTTCCTAGACACAAAAAGGTCAATTACTAAATACTAAAAAGGTTCCTTACCAAACACTAGAAGGTTCATTACTAAATACTAAAAAGGTCATTGCTGAACAATTAACTACCAATTCCTACAGGGTCATTTACCCGAAACTCATTCGAAAGAGCACGCCAGGTGGGTGGGGGGGGGGTTGCGCGCGCGCACGTGCGTTCGTGCGTAGACGCATTTGCGTGACGGCCCGAGAGAAACGGCGACACGCGCACCGAACGAAAGGCGCGAAGAAAAAGACACAGCGAATAGAGAAACACTACACTATTTCTACAGAAGCAACAAGTAACAAGGTTTGTAGTATTATGTCTATACAAATCTAAATAGCTCATCTGCATGCACACATTTAAGTGTTAAAACATAAATAAACATACCGATACACAAGTATATATACACACAAGTAAATTTAATAAAACTACAAAATAATTCTTAGCTGAGGGCTGATAAGTAAAGAAATCTATCAATAGTTGTATATTTCTAAACAGAAATGTAGTAGCACATTTGTAAAGGACACACAGGAAACCCACAGTCGGAGAAAATAAACTTCGAATAAAGAAGAATCCTATATTTCGGCTATCAACTGTAGCCCTCTTCAGGAAAGTACATAAGACAAAGGACAGAGGGGACTTATAAGCTACAGAAAAGAGAAGGAATGTGGACAGATGGCATCACTCAGGCGCTGGGCAAAATGGGGTGGCGGAGGAGGGAGAGGGTGAGGTGAGGGGGGGTCGTAAGTTCCGTACCAGCCTGCTAACCGTCGCGCGTGAAATAATGTCAGGAGTCCACTGCCTTTTAGATATATTAATATTGGGGCATTCCTCAATTAGTTGTATATGTATGTGTTGGTGAGGAGCATACACCAGGAGACGCTGAGTATCTGCGGCCGAAGCCGTCACCTTTGCTCCTGTGATGCGCTCTGGGGGCTGTTGGGGGCAGATAACAATAGTCACTGCCAGGAATCGGAGAGGAGTGCGGGACTCGAACCCACAAGTAAGCGAAAGCGAGACCAGCACGCTTCCGACGACGCTACCAGCGCACACATAATTGTGGACAAAAAGGAAATAGAAAAAATTAGAACAGTTCTAGTAGTAGTTAGATATCAAGCTTTGAGCACTAATTACAAAGGATTACAAAGGCAAAGCACGCCGACAGGAGACCTTTTGATCCATATCTAGGTCGGATGCAAAAAAAAAAAAAAAAAAAAAAAAAAAAAAAAAAAAATCATATTAATAATAAATTAAAACTATAACAATGTAAATAACAATTAAAAATACATAAATAAATGCATTGGTATAGTTGAATAACGTAAATAGTAAATGATAATAAATGGACATATAACTAATAATAAATGAAAATCAGACAGACAAATTATACAAAACAAAAACAAATAATATAACATAAATTGTAATAATTACAGCATCTTACTTAGGTATTTATCTAAATGATTCTTAAAGCTTCGAACTGAACTACATTGCACTACCTGTGCAGGAAGTTTATTCCATTCATTAACTACACGGTTGGCAAAGTTGTTTCTACCTACTTCCAAATTGAATCTATTTCCGGACAGTTTGAGACCATTGTTTCTTGTCTGATTCTCATTCAATGTGAAAATTTGGTCACTTTTGATGTTGTCAATTCCCTTTAAAATCTTAAAGACCTGTATCAAGTCACCTCTGAGTCTACGTTTTTTTTAGGGAAAACAGATTCATGTGCTTAAGTCGATTTTCGTATGATTTATTTTTGATATTTGGAATCAGTTTTGTGGCTCGCCGTTGTACTTTTTCCAGTCTGTCAATGTCTTTAATGAGATTCGGTGACCATACGGAAACAGCATATTCCAAATGTGGACGAACTAACGATTTATATAGCTTGTTAATGAGTGATGGACTTTTGAAATCAAAAGATCGCGCAATCAATCCCAGAATCTTATTTGCTTTCTCAGAGGCTGAAATACACTGCTTGGATGATTTGAGGTCGTTACTGATAATTACGCCGAGATCTTTTTCACTATCCACTTTTGTTAACGAATTTCCAAATAACTTGTAATCGTACTTGCTGTTATTTTTACCTATGTGCATTACCTTGCATTTACTTGTGTTAAATTTCATTAGCCACTTTTCAGACCATTGCTGTAATTGATCTAAATCTTCTTGAATATCTAATTGGTTTGAGTGATCATTTGCCACTCCGCACAGTTTTGTATCATCAGCAAATTTGGAAACAGTAGATTTTAGTCCATGGTCTATATCATTTATATATACTATGAATAGAAGTGGCCCAAGAACGGAACCCTGAGGGACTCCACTTGCAACACTTTTCCATCCAGAAGTTTTTCCATTTAAAACAACTCTCTGTTTTCGACCTTTCAACCAATTACTAGTCCAACCTAATAGGCTACCACTTATTCCATGCAAAGCTAATTTAGTAAGTAGTCTTTCGTGTGGGACGGTATCAAAAGCTTTTGCAAAGTCTAGATATATTAAATCTATATTGTTTCTTTTGTCATAATTCGAGACAACTGTGTTGTAGAATTCGAGTAAGTTAGTCACGCAAGAACGTTTCCGTGTAAGTAAGAGTCTGAACCTTTTTGAGTATATGGACGATACATTCCAAAAATGTTTTTGCCTTCGCCCAACTTGGATATGGACCTGAATGAAATCGTCCGAACTCTACCATAATAAAACATAATTTAGAAAAAAGTCTTCTTCGTCGCCTCGTGAAGTATTCTCAACTCCAAGCATGTCTCAAGGACGTGGCGGGACGCTGCAGAAACTTAAAAAAAAAAAAAAAAAAAAAAAAAGGGAAACTCAATTTGCAGTTTCGTTAGAGTAAAGAATTAGTTAAGAAAAAAACATTTCAGGGGAGAGTGAGGTGGTAATTGAACTTAATCCCCAACCCCGCCTTTTCTACTTTGTCTCGCACTAAACCTCCACTTCCACTTCACACACAAACCTTAAAAAAATAAAATAAATAAATAGATGAATAGATAGCTAAAATAGATAAGTATATAACTACATGAAATAAAAGATATTAATATAAACATAAACAAAACGAAAATAAAATTGATAATAACAATAACACCCAAACAAATAAATGAATAGAAATACAAACATATAGATAAATCCACTAAGTTTTTCCTTTGACCTCTCGTGCTCTGCCACTACTTTCTAAATTCCACTAACGTCATGTACTAAATAAAACCCAATAATTAAGAAAAAAAAGAAAACAAAGAAAATTGGAAATTCCGCCACATTTTTCGTGCACTCGTAAATGTCGCCATCTAATTATCTCGGCGGCCACGCTGTCGTGGAAGAGCTGTGCCTCGCTGCATCTGCCTCCGACCTGAGCAGGCTGCTGAGGTGGATGGGTGGGATGAAGGAACGGGTAAGGAGGAAGGAAGGGGTAAGGAAGGAGGAAGGGGTAAGGAAGGAGGAGGAAGGGGTAAGGAGGAAGGAAGGGGTAAGTAGGAAGGAAGGGGTAAGTAGGAAGGAAGGGTTAAGTAGGAAGGAAGGGTTAAGTAGGAAGGAAGGGTTAAGTAGGAAGGAAGGGTTAAGTAGGAAGGAAGGGTTAAGTAGGAAGGAAGGGGTAAGGAGGGAGGAAGCATAGGGAAAGGAGGAGGGAAAAAGCAGAGGGAAAGGAAGGGGAAGGAAGGAGATGGGAAGAAAGGGGGAGAGAGGGAGGGAGGGAGGAACGAGAAGAAGGGGAGAACGAGGGAGGAGATGGGAAGGAGTGGGAAAGGAGAGAGGAGATGGCAAGGAGAGGGAAAGGAGAGAGCAGATTGGAAGGAGAGGGAAAGAAGAGAGGAGACGGGAAGGAGAGGGAAAGGAGAGGATGAAGGAATGGGAAAGGAGAGGGGGAGGAGGAAAGAGAGAAGGAGGAGGAAGGTGAGGGGAAAGAAAGGAGATGGAGAGGGGAGAGCTAGGGGAAAAAGTGTGGAAGGAGAAGGGAAGGAGGGGGGAATGAAAGGGCGATGAGAAGGGAAGGAGAGGGGAAGGTGAGGTGGAAGGATAGAGGGAAGGAGAGAGGGAGGGAGAGGAGGAAGGAGAGGGGGAAGGCGAGTGGAAAGGAGAGGGGGAAAGGAGAGGGGGAAAGGAGAGGGGAAGATGGAGAAAGGAGGGGGAAAGAGAGAGTGGAGGAGAAGGGGAAGAAGAAGGGGAAGAAGGGAAAGAAGAGGGGAAAG
>NC_134811.1:15650706-15663206 GCF_046742065.1 Oratosquilla oratoria
CACATAGTAAATACATACGAAAATGCATAGATATATATGCTCACAGACGAGAGTAGGGGATCCATTTTACAGTATATACTGTACAGGCGAACATACATACATACATAAACATATACAGTACGTACACACACATCACATACAGACACATGCACATCACATACACAGACATGTATACATACATGCATAAATACGAGGGGCAGGGAATGGGGGTGGGGGGTCAACCCGAGTGTAGTGCTTCAGCGTCCCCTGCCGTAAATCAAAGCCATTTCTCCCATAGTCAAACTTCCCTTTCACGAGAGCCTGCGTACATAAGTGATGGCTCGCTGGTGCCGTAATTCCAAGAACTGAGGGGGGGGGGAGAGGGACGACCAAGAATCCGGTTTTGAAGAATGCGAAAAGAAAAGAAAAGAAAAAATATTGACCGCCCCCGCACTCCATAGAGTTACGAAAAAAAACTTGTCTTATGAAGAAGTGAACTGGATTACCATCTCACCATGTGAACCATTCTCCACACCGCACACACACACAAAGTACAAAACATAAACAATAATAAACGAATAAATGAATAAATATAAAATGTGTCTCCCTATACCCAAATACCCTTTCCCACCCACACAAACACAAAAACCAATTATGAATAGATGAAAAAAGCCAACCACTTTTATATTCCCCCCAAAATTACCCCCCATATACATAAAGCACAAAACACAAAAACAAACAATAACTGTTTCACATTATATTTCACCGACACCTTTTCTTCCAGTCCTCGATACCATTACACCCAATTCCTAGCCAATCAGGTGCTGGTGTTTACTCCCCTCCCCCCTCCCCCCATCCTGCGACTTCCTTGACGACGGAACGCACGCGCACGAGCGCACGCACCTCCACCGCCCCATACTCGATTACTGTCACAGCTCCCTGTCAGAGACGTATTTGCTTTGCTGGGTGGTCACTTGAGCGTGAGGAAGGAGGTTGGGAGAGGAGGAAGAGGAGTTAGGAAGAGGAGGGAGGCAAGAAGAGGAGGGAGGCAAGAAGAGGAGGGAGGAAGTTAGGGAGTGCGTGTGAAGCGGAAGGGGACACGGACCGAGTATGCGAATGGGAGAGGAGGGCAGGGAGCTAAAGAAGTAAGGAGGAAAGGGAGGTGGTAGGAAGAAGGGAAGGGAAGGGAAGGTAGGGAGAGGAGGGTAGAGAGCTAAGGAAGTGGGGAGGAGTGGCAGGTAGGGAGATGAGGTAGGTAGGGAGGAAGAAAGGAATGGAGGGATGTAGGGAGAGAAGGGAGGTTAGGAGGGACGATGGGAGATAGGGAGGGAGATTGGGGCTTAGGGAGGGATGTTGGGGATTAATGAGAGGTTGGGAGCTGGGGAGGGAGAGAGGGAGGTAGGGAGTTCGAGTGAAGGAGAAAGGGACAGAGGAGGACTGGATGAGTGAGGGAGTGAGAGAGGGTGAAGACTGATGAGGGGTTGGAAATCGGAGGAAGCCAGAGGGGGAAATGAAGAGGCTGGAGGGAGGGGAGGAAAGAGGGGAAAGAATGGGAAGGTCACGAGAAAAATGGTGGGAAGGGGGGGAGGGTAAATTTAGTTATCACCCATTCCCAAGCTATTTTCTAACAAATCACACACTTATGTATTGCTGTCTTTCATCTCACGGAAATGACGTCACCACTAAATGGAATCATCATTATCTCGTTAACTACCACTAGCTTTCGAGATGTGGACCCCCTTGTGACCCTCTCCGGTTTCCTAAATGGTAAACGGACCCAACCTTGAAGACTACTGCCCTAAACCCTTCCTCCCTACTCCCGTCCCTGATATCTATCCCACGAACCACCACATCCCGGTCTTCCCTTCCTCCCAGGGGAGTCTTCTTCGTCTGGGAGACCATCCCGGGAAATCAATCGCCCGTGAGACCAACGACGGTGAGACCTGCGTGAGACCGAAGTCTCTCCTTTGGAACGTGCCTCGCCACCCCCCCTCCTCCATCCACACACATTTCCCAAGACACGTAATGGACTTCAGAAGATGGACTTTTACTTCAGGGGCCATACCATCACCTACATACTGAAATGAAAGTGTACACACACACGCACCCACGCACACACACACACGCGCGCGCACCCACACTTAAACCCTTTAGTCTTCAGTGGCTATCAGTGATTGTCACTTTCCCTGACTAAATTAAAACGTGACGCTTAGGGCTGCAGTTAGGCGTCTCCATCTCTTGATCACTGTTTTGGAAAAAACAATACACACACACACACACATATACATACATACACGATAGAGACTACATAAAACCAATAGGATTACACTATCAGGCGGAGGGATAAGCCTGAGCGAAAAAGCTCAACCAAACGTATTATGGAAAACTAAAGCAACAACACAATTCAAAATGCTTATAAAGAAGAAGAAGAAGAAGAAGAAGAAGAAGAAGAAGAAGAAGAAGAAGAAGAAGAAGAAGAAGAAGAAGAAGAAGAAGAAGAAGAAGAAGAAGAAGAAGAAGAAGAAGAAGAAGAAGAAGAAGAAGAAGAAGAAGAAGAAGAAGAAGAAGAAGAAGAAGAAGAGAAGAAGAAGAAGAAGAAGAAGAAGAAGAAGAAGAAGAAGAAGAAGAAGAAGAAGAAGAAGAAGAAGAAGAAGAAGAAGAAGAAGAAGAAGAAGAAGAAGAAGAAGAAGAAGAAGAAGAAGAAGAAGAAGAAGAAGAAGAAGAAGAAGAAGAAGAAGAAGAAGAAGAAGAAGAAGAAGAAGAAGAAGAAGAAGAAGAAGAAGAAGAAGAAGAAGAAGAAGAAGAAGAAGAAGAAGAAGAAGAAGAAGAAGAAGAAGAAGAAGAAGAAGAAGAAGAATTCCGTTACTCTTATCCACTATTTCTATTTGTTTATTCATTTATCTATTTAGTTATTCATTTTTCTATTTTATCTATTAATTAATTTATATGGACAATGTCACTATCTTTTTTCTTCTACAAATGGCGGTAAGTTGTTTCTCATCTTCACATCACTTTCAATTCAACTTTTTTTTAGGTTTGTGTATATTGAAGAAATAAAATAGAATTAAATAAACTCGCTGATATTCTCCAATAAATTTCTGCCAGATTAACACGAACGGACAGCAACTTGTCATCCTGGGTCGTTCCGTGACATGTTTTGATCTCTGGGAACCACATAAGCCCGTCACCCGAAGAATAAGCCCCCCTTATCCCCCCACCCCCCGCTGAGAGGGTCTGATTGTGAAGCACAGCCTGTCCACCTAAATCAAATTACCCTGTCACTTCCGAACAGGACGAGACAAAATGGCGGTGTATTACCATATATACAATATACTGTATAACTCATACATCACACAGGGCACCAAGGCCTAAACCACGACGGAAATAACAATAACAACAACCACACAATCCACCACCACTACACACTCCTCCTCTTCCACCACCTCTTCTTCCACCAGCACCACATCCTTTTCCGCCACCACCACCACATCCTTTTCCAACACTAGCACCTCCTCTCCCACCACCAGCACCACCTCTTCCAACACCACCACCTCCTCTTCCAACACCACCACCTCCTCTTCCAACACCACCACCTCCTCTTCCAACACCACCACCTCCTCTTCCAACACCACCACATCCTTTTCCAACACTAGCACCTCCTCTCCCACCACCAGCACCACCTCTTCCAACACCACCACCTCCTCTTCCACCACCACCACCACCACCTCTTCCACCACCACCGTCTCCTCTTCCAACACCACCGCCTCCTCTACCACCACCACCGCCTCCTCTTCCACCACCACCACCTCCTCTTCCACCACCACCACCTCCTCTTCCATCACGACCGCCTCCTCTTCCATCACCGCCTCCTCTTCTTCCACCACCGCCTTCTCTTCTTCCACCACCACCACCTCTTCTTCCACCACCACCTGCTCTTCCACCACCACCACCTCCTCTTCCACCACCTCCTCCTCTTCCACCACCAGTCTCCTCCACCATTTCCAGCGCCACCAGTCATCAGAAGGGGGAGGAGCTCTGAATGACAGAATAATTTGATTTCGGTCTAGGTTCGGCCTCCATTAAGAACTGCTAACTACGCTCTCCCCCTCCCCCCACGACTAACTTGGGGACGATTTGAGCAATTAGATCAGTTTGTGAAGTAACTTTCTTTGCAACAAGGACAAACATTCTTCAAGAACGATGCCTGACATTGAAAAATCCAGGTACTACAAGACTTATATATTTTACTATCGTGCACCAACAAGTGGAAATGTTGGGTATTTACAAATGCAATACAGATTCTAAGTTAAAGTGAATTTGTGTATTTTCGTACAGTCAACTTATAAAAAGAGCTGGAGTAACGAAGCTGGAAAAAGAGAAAGAAAAAACAGAGAGAGAGAGAGAGAGAGAGAGAGAGAGAGAGAGAGAGAGAGAGAGAGAGAGAGAGAGAGAGAGAGAGAGAGAGAAAGAGAGAGTGGCAGTCTCATTATTATCCCTTCCGTACCACACAGTCCTCTTCCGTTCATTTCAGCTGCCGACAGTCTATTCTAATCAACCCTGTCGTATCCCCTTCTTGGTAGAGAAGGGGGCAACGCACCTACCAACTCCACTTGTTCAACCGACACTCCCCCCTCCCCTTCCCCCGACCCTTACTTCTTCCCCACATCTCCCTACTAAGTCCAGATCTTCCCTAAATTACCATATCAACTCCCATCTTAAACCTTCCCCATTTCCAAACAATCAACGATCCCCCTCTCCCACCACCGAACTCTAAATCCCTCCATCCCGTCCCACACCCATTCCCACAGGTCGTCCGATCCATGGCGGTACAATAACCCCCCACCCCCCCAACCCCAACCCCCCCAACTTCTCTCGGAGCCCCTCCATCGTCGCCGCCTCCACCAACGCCTACGCGGAGGACGCCTACGGTTCTAGCAGCCCACTAAAGGGCTACCACCACCACCACCACTCCCAAACACAACGACCACTCCCAAACACCACCACCACTCCCAAACACCACCATAACCACTCCAGAACACCACCATGACCACAACCATCACCACTCCCACCAACACTACTTCGACCACCACTCTCACCACTCCCACCGCCACAATCACCACTACATCGACCACCACTTCCACCACCATCACCATTCCCACCACCAACATCATGACCACCACCACCTCCATCGTCACTACCACTCCTACGAGCAGCAGCAGCAGCAACAGCAGAGCCATCTTCGCCGTGTAGCATGCGCAGAGCCACCCTTGATTCAAAACATTCTCCCTACGTCCTGAAATACTCTGAAATTCCGTGGCGTCCTTCTACTTTCCCGTCTTTATATACAACTAAATAATTACCATACTTAATCTTATCTATTCACACCAACCTATGTAAAAAATATGTACATATAAAAAATAAAATAAAATACTGGATCCCGCCCATGCACACCCTTCCACGAGTTAACCTTTACAATGTACATGATTGTCAGATTAATACTGTAGTAGTTCCGGATCCCAGGGGGAATGGGAGGGCGGGACCATTCTCCCGGCGGTAGCGTTTGTCTTCTCAGGTGAGGACAAGGACAAAGACATTTCGAGCAAGTTGGTTCAGTGGTGCCCAACATTCTTCAGGAAAACCACAGACGAAGAACAATTTCCAGTCTTTGCCGAGACCCTGTAATAACGCCGGTCAATGAGTTAAAGTTTGGATATCTGGACGTCTGTTTACGTTCACTGTATTTTTCATTATTATTATGTTACTATAATTATTTTTTCTTTATTCTTAATAGTCGTAGGAGTCTTCTGTGAATATTTGTGCCTTGTCATTATAACCCTCTGTGACTAATGTAAGAGGAATAGGAGTAGGAAGAGGGGTAGGATTAGGAGGGGTAGAAGGGGAGGAGGAGGAGAGGAGGAGGAGAGGAGAGGAGGAGGAGAGGAGAAGGAGGCGGAAGAAGGGGAGGCGGAAGAAGGGGAGGCGGAAGGGGAAGAGAAGGGGGAAGAAGAGGAGCAGGAGGAGGAAGAGGAGCAGGAGGAGGAAGAGGAGCAGGAGGAGGAAGAGGAGCAGGAGGAGGAAGAGGAGCAGGAGGAGGAAGAGGAGCAGGAGGAGGAAGAGGAGGAAGAGGGGAAAGGTTTGTTCTCATTTCTCAATGGATTACCAAGCGGTAAGTCAGAAATGAGGTAGGTGGAAAAAAAAATAAAATAAAAATGCGTAGCTTCTTCCTCCTTCTGACAAGTCCAAAAAGCAGTCCGCCCGTTCCTCCGGCACCCCGCTGGGCTTGAAGAACCTGTCTTCCCAGGAGGAGGACGACGACGAGTGGGCAACCGCCACCTAAAGAGAGGACCTTCCAAATGTTGAAATATGTACCAATGTATGCTCGTGTGTGTGCGTGCGTGCGTGTGTGTGTGTGCGTATGTGTGTGTGTGTGTATGTGTGCGTGTGTGTGTGCACGCGCGCGTGTGTGTTTGCAAGTGTGTCGCACATACGTACATGCACGTGTACAGTATAATGAACGTTAGAAAACAAATATTTACAAATATGCACCAATTAGTTACACGTTATATTTTAAAATAAAATTAAATAAACAAGTGACTGAAAGAAGTCTCAATCCCAAGGACCATCCTGAGATGCATGACACGCCGGAGACGAGCCGAGCACGAAGTAGCGTAAGGTCAAAGCAATCAGTCTCTCGTTGACCACAGTTTCGCCCTCAGCAGCATCACTTACTGTAAGTGAAGCGAGGCTATTGACACAACACACTCATGGGTCCAGAAAATACTCAACGCGATCATTAAAGAAAGATAAAAGATTTTATGAGGATTTTTCCTTGTGCTAATGAATCTTTCAAGCCGATTATACTTGAAAAAAGAGTAAATGAGCGTGCGTGCGAGCGAGCGAAAGAGAGACAGAGAAAGGGAGAGAGAGAGAGAGAGGGAGAGAGAAAGGGAGAGGAGAGAGGGAGAGGAGAAAGGGAGAGGAGAGAGAGGGAGAGGAGAGAGAGGGAGGGATAGAGAGAGGTAGACAGAAGGTGGACGGAGAGTACTGTCATAAACAATTCCGTTGGTGTGGGTATGTGTTTGTGTTTGTGTTTGTGTGTGTGTGTACGTGTGTGTGTACGTGTGTGTGTGTACGTGTGTGTGTGTACGTGTGTGTGTGTGTGCGTTTGTACGTGTGTGTGTGTGTGTGCGTGTGTGTGTGTGTGCGTGTGTTTGTGTGCGTGTGTGTGTATGTGTGCGTGTATATGTGTGTGTGTATGTGTGTGTATGTGTGTGTGTGTGTGTGTGTGTGTGTGTGTGTGTGTGTGTGTGTGTGTGTGTGTGTGTGTGTGTGTGTATGTGTGTGTGTATGTGTGTGTATGTGTGTGTGTATGAGTGTGTGTGTGTGTGTGTGTGTGTGTGTGTGTTTATATAAGTACCCATCTACTGAATGAACAACAAACGCTTGTATGGCAATCGAGATCAATTATGATCAGGTTGCGGAGGGCCCCGGCTTGGCTAAATGGGGGGAGATGAATATTCAGAGCCTTGTCCTGACGAGTTGGAAACCTTCCAGTCAACCCTGTCTGTATTATGTTTGACACAATCTTTTGTACATGTGCGCGTGTGTTTACGTGTGTTTTTATATGTGTGTATGGTTTTCCGTGTGTGTTTATGTGCGTGTGTGCGTGTTTACGTGTGTGTGTTAACGTGTGTGTGTGTTAACGTGTGTGTGTGTTAACGTGTGTGTTTGTATGTGTGTGTGTTTACGTATGTGCTCGCGTTTGTGCGCGTGTATGTGTGTGTGTGTGTGTTTGTGTGTTTGTGTGTGTGCGCGTGTATGTGTATGTGTTTACGTGTGTGCGCGTGTGTGTGTTTACGTGTGTGAGTGTATGTCCGCGTACGCGTGCTGATAAACCCCGTTCCTCCTTTCTTCTTCGACACTTCAACCGCGGAGGTACTCACTGTCTTATTCCTGCCGCCAGGTTATTTCATTCAGGTCTGGGGGTAATTCAACATACCATCTTCCGCTGTTTCAGGTCTGAAGAAGGTGAGAGAGAGAGAGAGAGAGAGGGAGAGAGAGAGAGAGAGAGAGAGAGAGAGAGAGAGAGAGAGAGAGAGAGAGAGAGAGAGATAGAAAGTTGGATAGATAGATAGATAGAGAGATTGATCTGGCACCTCTCTCGCCGTGGGGACGAAGAGGATAGCCTGGGCACCGCCGCCTCTCTAATCACTATTCCCCGAGCGCCGTCCTATTAGCGCCCGTCTTCTCCCTGACAAGTAACCAACCACACATGAGGCGACGGGTTCTAATCAACTTTTGCCACTCCGTATAGGATTTAAGGCCTTTGGTGATACCCCCTACGGACAAGAGTAACGCATCATTATTTTTTAAGTGCAGACAGAATTCTACTACCGCTATTACTACTACTACTACTAATATAAACAAATAAATACATAAATAAAAAGATAAATAGAGAAATAAATAAATACATATATACATACATTCCCACACCCTCTCCATTCCCTCATGCAGCAAAAAAGAAGGGAGAAATCCCTTCGGATTGCGTCAAAATATCATTCACACATACTCCCTCACCCCCCATCCCCCACCTACTCCCTCCCATGCATCACAGCATCATCCATACACAACCATTATCCACTCACCCGATCTTGTCTTCTCCCTTACTTCCTCCACAGACATTCCCCTCTTTCCTAATGCCACTTTTACCCCATTAACTCATCCATCTCATCCTTTGTCGCTCTCTCATGTTCACTCCCTCCACCTCTGCCTTCCACACCTGATTTACTAATCTTTCTTCACTAATTCTTTCCATTTGTCCAAACCATCCCAATACTCTTTCATCAACCTCATCTCAGTCCTTTTTTGCCCCCCGCTCTCCTCCTCACCTCCTAGTTTCTCACTCTATCCAGCCTAGTGACCCCTACTATACTTCTCAGGCATTTCATCTCAAGCATATTTAAACTCTTCCTCTTTTATGTTCCATGTTTCTGCCCCATACAGTACTGTCGGCATAACCACCCATTCAATCTCCTCTTAGCATCCATTAACAAATGTCAATTCATTACACTTTTTAATCCCCCAAGGCATTTACTTACTTCTCCCAATTTACATTCTTCCTCCACCTCAATTCCCCCTTTCCCGCTACATTCGCCCCCCCAAGTATCTAAAGCTATCCACTCTCTCCAGTTTCTCTCCCTTAATACTCGCTTCCAATTTGCTGACATCCTCTTGCCTTGTACATCTTATCACCTTACTTTTACCCATATTTATCTTCAGCTTCCTTCTTTCGCACACCTTCCCAAACTCTGTCACTAACTTTCTTAATCCCTCCTCTGATCCTGCTACTAGCGCAGTGTCGTCAACAAACAACAACTGACATATCTCCCATTTTTCTCCATTTTCTTTAACCATCTCCAATCCCCGGACCATTACCCTTGAATTTACCTCTCGCACCACCCTATCCATGTATAAATTGAACAGCCAAGGCGACATGACACACCCCTGGTTAAGTTCCACCTTTACCTCAAACCACTCACTCTCTCCATTTCTAATTCTAACACAAGTTCTACTATCGTAAAAACTCTTAACTGCTCGTAACAGCTTTCCTCCTATCTCATATAACTATAATACCTCCTATAGCGTCTTCATGTCTACTCTGTCATAAGCCTTTTTGAAATCAATAAAGGTAAAAAAAAGAAAAAAAAACATCCTTATCTTTTCCTAAAGCTTTCTTACCTATCTGCCCTACCACAAAATTCTGATCCACGCAACCCCTACCTGTCCTAAACCCATACTGTTCCTTACCAATTATTCCCTCTGTTCCTCTCCTAATCCTTTCAATCAAAACCCTCCCATAAGCTTTCCCAACTACACTCAACAAACTGATACCTCTGAAACTACTACACTCACACTTGTCCCTTTTCCCTTGTAAAGTGGAACTATACAGGCACTCCTCCAGTCCTCCGGTACTCTACCCTCTTTTAGACAAATACTAAACTTCACCAGCCAGTCCACCATCACTGTGTCTCCTTTTTTTATACACTCCGCATGATACCCATCTAACCCAGGTGTCTTACCTGCTCTCATTTATTATATATATATATATATATATATATATATATATATATATATATATATATATATATATATATATATATATGTGTGTGTGTGTGTGTGTGTGTGTGTGTGTGTGTGTGTGTGTGTGTGTGCGCGAGTGTATGTGTGTGTGTGTGCGAGTGTGTGTGTATGTGTGTGTGTGTGTGTGTGTGTGTAAATTGCCCTCATTATATCTATTTTACCACCTCTTCAGCTCTATATCATCCTTAAGGGTAAAAACGCTAATTTTCACCTACACAATAAGAACCTTTTCCAAATATTGTCCCATAAGATCGATACTAGACCAATCACAAACCTATCACCACCACGCCGTCCCATAAAGTCTACTTTAGCTTCGAAGTGTCAGGCTACTCTGTTCGGCGGAGGGGGAGACACAGGCTGGAAGAGGATGACTCGCCTCTTGGGCGGCAATCTTTATTGATTTTATTGTGGATGACGTTAGCTAATTCTTATACTCCTGAAGTGCAAGTGTGTGTGCTGGGGGGTACTGTATTAAAGGGGATACGGTAATACAATTTATACAAACTATAGAACTACAATAATGTGAAATGTATAGTAAGTTGTATAAGCTAATTAAGAAATAGAGCAACTCCAATACAATGCACAAACACGCGCGCGCGCACACACACACACACATACACATACACACACACACACACATAGGATAGTATATGTGTACATTTACAATAGATATTTGCTATGAGCTCTGAATTCTCATCCGGGAGGTAATAGCTGCCGATCACAAGAACATGTGATCCAAGACCATGGTGAAACACAAAAACACACACACGCACAGACATCTAGAACTAACAACTACACCGATCGAAGACTCCTTACAGATTACTCAATTGGTGGGAATGGGGTAAGGGGGAAGGGAGGAAGGTGGGAAAGGAGGAAAGGGGGAAGGGGGAAAGGGGGAAAGGGGGAAGGGGGGAAGGGGGGAAGGGGGAGAGGGGGCCTAAACAATCACCACAAACGCAACCCCATCAAATGGCGAAACTCAACAATCAGGCCGCGACATTCAATCCTCTACTGTCAGACTTAATCTAGCCCTGTCCTACCCGTCCCGTCCACCTCCCACACCACACCACGCCTCCGCCTCCTCCTTTTCCTCCCACGCCGCCTTCTCTCGCACGCCTCCTCCACCTCCCACGCCTCTACCTCCTCCTCCCCTCTTCCCACACCACCTTCTCCTCCTCCTCCCACACCTCCACCTCCTCCTCCCACGCCTCCCACGCTTCCTCCCCTCCTCCTCTTCCTCCCCTCCTCCTCCCCCCACGCCTCCCACGCTTCCTCCTCTTCCTCCTCCCAGGTCTCCCCCACCGTCCTCTTTCTACTGTCTCGTGGGCATCCCGCAGCCTCTGCAACCCAAACATTTCTAATCCAACTCCCCATAACTTTTCAATATTCCCATTTCTTTACTCCCCCACCTCCAACATTCTAAACTACCAAACGCCTATGAGGCACCTTCTCCTTTCCCCCCTCCCCCCCTTCTCCCCACTCTACAGAATCCACACGCCGCGTTAGGGATCATTTATCTAAATTGAACCTCTTTTTCAATCTCCTCTCCCTCTCCCTTCCTTCCCCTCCTTTGAAGCCTCCCCTCCTTATTTCTTCTCCTCACATCCACCCTTCCCTACTGTCCTCCTTCCTACTCTTTTATGTCCTTCTCGATTTCTTTATCCTTCATCTTTCCCCAATTACGTCATTGCTCCCTTTCCTCTTGCAGTGCGTCCATGGATAGCAAAAAGACAATATGAAATGAAACGGGCGCGTAAAAAAAAAAAAAAAAAAGAGGAAACAAGACCAATTCTCAAAGGTCCTTGACAGCGTCGACAGCAACAAAGGCAACTTCAGCAACGTCGACAGCGACTGCCACGACTTCAGCAAGAAAAGAAGAGAATAAAAAAAATCTTTTAAAAGACTAGAAGGAAAAAGAAAAAACGTCAAACACGCGTTTTCTCGACATTGACACAAGAAGCATCGACAAAGAAAACGGAAGCGGACAGAACATCACGGGAAGGCGGACAGCGGGCAACTCCTCCCACTCCCGACTCCCACGAGGGAGTAGGAGGGAGTAGGGAGTAAGGAGAAGACATCTTGCTCCCTTGGGAGTCCGGTGACAACTCTATATTCTGGGGCCCTGTCTGGGCTAAGACTATTTCTTCTGCAGAAGGGAAGTACATGAATAAGCAAGCCTAGGGTCTAAAAGAGTAAAACAGACCTTGTGGAACATTCGCATAGAAAATGTAAACATCTAAAATCTAAATAACATCCATTAACTTCTCTAATGAAGCTCCTGTTCCACTGCCCTCTGGAAACAACTCTTGAACAAGTAAATGTTATCTTCAACGGTTACACATCGTTCATAAGAAGATCAGTGAACATCTGAACACGTACGA
>NC_134811.1:15668206-15670706 GCF_046742065.1 Oratosquilla oratoria
CACAAATATATATATACATATATATATATATATATATACCTTTTTTAACATGTTATGGAGTTGGAATAAATATATCGGGATCCTTAGTATATTTTGTCGAAAAATATAACCTAAACAAACAAATAAATAAACAAATTCATAAACAAGTAAATAAATACACGAGGAAATGAAGAGTACTTTAAGATTTCTGTAAAATCAAAGAAAAAGTCCTACAGACTTGGCAGATAAAACCTCTTCATAGGGCAGATATTTTAATGTACATTTAAATTATGCCCAATATTTTTCAAAAAAATTAAATAATAATAACATCAACCATAATAAGAAATATAACAAAAATATAAATACTACTAATACCATTACTATTACTACTACTACTAATAATAAAAACAATAATCTAAATGAAGTGGGGGAAGCAAGGTGAAGTGCCCCCAGTCACCCTATCACCACCGCCACCACCACCGCCGCCAAAGCCACCACCAACGCCGCGGCAAACGCCACCAAGTGGATGAGGTAATAAGGCGAATTCATCCCTTGATATGATGATGAAAAGGGTGTGAGGGAGGGAGTGGGGGTCGACCCTATGAACAATGCTAAACAACTCTATATTTGGATAAACATGTGCGCACAGCACATACACCTCACCCTTGAAGACATGTGCAAGTGCAAGGGCGTGGACAACGTGTGTGTTTGTGTGTTTGTGTGTGTGTGTGTGTGTGTGTGTGTGTGTGTGTGTGTGTGTGTGTGTACGTGTGTGTGTGTACGTGTGTGTGTGTACGTGTGTGTGTGTACGTGTGTGTGTGTACGTGTGTGTGTGTACGTGTGTGTGTGTGTGTGTGTGTGTGTGTGTGTGTGTGTGTGTGTGTGTGCGTGCGCGCGAGTATAATCTTGCGAATGTGTTCATAGTATACAAAGGTTTTATGGCCCACTTGCCTGGAGTACTGCTCCCATACACGGACAGCTCTTTGTCGCTTTTCTTTGAAGATGCCAAGTTTTAAAACCTTTGTTTTTTCCTTTTACACACACACACACACACACACACACACACACACAAAATCCCTGAGAACAATTGTCTACAAAAGTCTTACACGAATATATTTTTTCGTTAAAAAGGTAAAAAGAGAACAAAGGCCAGGCACGATGTCTGACATCGCTACAACAGTTCCTGCCGAGCACACGCAACGCTCCCATGAATTGCATATCCCGCAAAAGCAAAACAAAAAGAGGATTTGCGTTAACGGTAAGCAATCTCCTGCAAGGGGCGGGGGAATTTCTCTGTCTCTCTCTCTCTCTCTCTCACACACACACACACACACACACACACACACACACACACACACACACACACACACACACACAAACACACATACACATACACACACACGCACGCACACACACACAAAATCCAGCGGACGCGACCTTGGGTCGAGGAAGGCAGGCCTCTTTCTCCTCCTCCTCCTCTTCTTCCTCTCCTGTTTGAAGAGGAAAGGAAAAAGGCAAAAGCCTGTTGGCGAAGAGGAGGCGAAGAGGAGGCGAAGAGGCGGCAATTCTCGGCTTGCAGGAGGGAGAGGAAACCTGAACTCGTGCAGGTTGGAAAGTCGAACCCCTCCCCCCCCACAACCCCGTTCCAGTGTCGAGGTCTTAACACTGCTGCGGGGGGGGGGGAAGAGAAAAAGGGAAAGAGAGAATTGGTAAAGCAGGGAGAGGGAGATCGGGGGAGAGGAAGACGAAGAAAGAGGGAGGGAAGGAGAGATGAGGGAGGGAAGGAGAGATGAGGGAGGGAAGGAGAGATGAGGGAGGGAAGGAGAGATGAGGGAGGGAAGGAGAGACAAGGGGGGAAGGAGAGACAAGGGGGGAAGGAGAGACAAGGGGGAAGGAGAGACAAGGGGGGAAGGAGGGATGGAGGGGAGAGAGAGAGGATGGGGAGGAAGAGAGACAGGGGGAGGGAGAGAGAAGGAGGGGCGAGGAAGGGAGAGAGAGGGGAAGGGAGAGAGAGGGAGGGGCGAGGAAGGGAGAGACGGGGGGAGAGAGAGGAGGGGAGAGAAAGAGAGACGGGGGAGAGAAAGAGAGACGGGGAGAGAAAGAGAGACGGGGAGAGAAAGAGACGGGGTGAGAGAGAGAGAAAGAGAGAGTGAAAGAGAAAGAGAGTGAAAGAGAGAGAGGAAGGGGTAGGAGAAGACAGAGAAAGGCGGAAGGAGATAGAGACAGGGAGAGACACGATGAGTCCGGAGGAGGGAGGGAGGGAGGGAGGGAGGGAGGGAGAGAGAGAGAGAGATTCTATTGTGTAACTTGTCTTCTAAAGGTCTCCGTATCCAGCGCTGGTCTTCCTGCTTTTCCGCAAAAAAAAAAAAGACATAATTTTCCTTTACTTCGAATGACGGAAGACGGCCCCCTACCAGCTGTCACAAAACTCCTTGACGGTGGCATGACCTCGCAATCTTTTACTCCCGTTGCATCCTCCTCCTTTGCATATGGTCGCAGGTCAAGCGTTACTCTCCATCCC
>NC_134811.1:15678206-15748206 GCF_046742065.1 Oratosquilla oratoria
AACTAATTTTCTCTCATCCTAATCCCACGACCCTCTTCCACGTCCCCCTCTCTTGTCTCCCGGTCACCCGCTACGCTTTTCCACAGGCTGTGCCGTCGAGGCAAGTTTCGAAAACAGTTAAAATTAGGGACAGCGAGGGCCCCTCAACCCGCTTAAACGCATTAAAATTTCAAATCTCCGACAGTGTCAACAACGAGCCCAAAGGCAACGGAGGGATAATCCTTGAAGACCTCCGAAGATCATCGCGATGACCAGCGCTTCTATCCTAGGTGGCATCCCCGTTAACATGTGGTGCATTCTCCTTTAATTCCAGCCGCCAGGCGATTTTATTCATCCGAGTGACCTCGCGCAATGGCCTCGCATTCGCCTAGTCGTGGGTTCGAATCCCGCCCTCTCTCCAATTTTCAACAGTGACTTAATATTATCTGCCTCCAACAGTTCATGTGTATAATAGGTCAAATGTGACGGCTTCGGCCGCTGATATTCATCGCCTCCTGGCGTAGGCTCCTCGTGTGAATAAACACTGTTGGCCAAGGGAAAACAACAACAACAACAACGAGGAGTGATGAAGTGTCGAACTTGGAATTGAGCCCCCTCCCCCTCCCCCAGGGTTACTGAAAGCTAGAAGCCCAGAAGGGAAAAAGAAAAGTTGTTAGTGCCAGATCTTATTCGCCGCCTGATTTATATCAAAGAGTTGCGCGATAAATCAGTTAGTAGCAGTTTTAAACTCGGGGGGGGAGGGGAGGACAGTGTGGGGGACGGAAAGGAGGGGGAGGAGGGAGGAGGAAGGGAGAGGGAAGAGAAAGGGAGAGGGAAGGTGAAGGGAAGGCAAGGGGGAAGGAGAAGGGGAGGGCGGGAAGAGAAAGGAGGAGGGAGAGAAGGGAAAGGGAAGGGGAAAGGGAAGGGAAAAGGGAAAGGCGGAGGAAAAGGGAAGGTGAAAGGAGGGCAAGGGGGAAGGAGGTGTGGAGGGAGGGAAGAGAAAGGAGGATGGAGAGGAGAAGGGAAAGGAGGAAGGAGAGAAGGGAAAGGAGGGACAGAAGGGAAAGGCGGGAGAGAAGGAAAAGGAGGGAGAGAAGGGAAAGGAGGGAGAGAAGGGAAAGGAGGAGGGAGGGAAAGGAAAGGGAAAGTGAAAGGGTAGAGGGAAAGGAAAGGGGAAAGGGGAAAAGGGAAAGGGAAGGGATAGGGAAGGGGAGAGGAAAAATAAGGGAAAGGGAAGTGGAAAGCGGACAGGAGAAGGGAAAGGAGACAGGAGAAGGGAAGGGGGAAGGGAGAAGAGGAAAGTAAAGGGAACGAGAAAGATATGAATTAAAAGCCGGAGTCGAAGTCGACTCATCGAACTCTCCGACAACAACGACGACGACGACGATGACGACGACGATGAAGACGACGATCGTAACGCCAAGACTTTCGGAAAAGTCAGATACGCGTCGCGGCCCGATAACAAACGAGATGTTGCTCCGCGAGCAGACACACGAGGATTAGAGTTTAGAGAAGAGCGTTTCTACAATATCTGGTAAATCAAAAAGGGGGAAAATAACAGGAAGAGGAGAGGCCAAAGTTGGCCAAAATGGGACAATAAAGAGAGGTTTCCTTTTGTCCCGTTATTGCGGGTCTTAAGGTCGTGGCCTTCGGTGTTGATGTTAACTTATGTTAGCAGTGTTATGTTAACATGTGTTAACTGGGCTATACAAACTGTACTATATTAACCGTGTTAATGTTAATTGTGCTAATGTTACTTGAGCTAGTATTAACCATGCTAATATTAAAAAAAATATTAATTGTGCTATACTAACTGCATTATATTAACAGTGTTAATGTTAATTGTGTTAATGTTACTTTTGCTAAATTAACTAAGCTAAGTTAAATGAGCAAGTATTAGCCGTGCTAATATTAACAATTTTAATATTAACTGTGCTATGTTAACTGTGCTAATATCAACAGTGCTAATACCAACAGTGGCATGTTGTGTTAAGTCAACTGTGTAATGTTAACTGTGTTATGTTAACTGTGCTGATGTTAATTGACCAGATCCGCCTTCAATCCTCAACGGGCACTGGTGATTACCACATGCCCCGGATGCCCACAAACATAAATGGACAAAGACATATCTTTGGAATAGGAAACCTATTTCTATGCATTATTGATTTTATCTTATTTACTAATTTACTCTCATACCATGTATCATATGTTACATCATATAGAGTTATATTATTCTTTTTCACCTATTCATTATAATTCTTAATGTATTCTATTATATCTATTTATCTACTTAGTTCTATTTATTTGTTTCTTATTAATTTTAACTTATTCTGATATTTTATATTCGATTTACCTTATTTATCTATTTTCGATTTAATTTAAATTTACCAGTATAACCCCCCACCCACCCAAGGGTAAGGGTTCCGGAGAACTGACACGGGTTTCCGCATTACCCGGGAAGCAAAACGCGACATGGAAAAAACGTATTTCTTATTCTGGAAAAAGATTTTAACAAGTTCGTGAACGACCACATTTTTTGCCCAAAAATTCTTCGAGCCCGTCGCTTCGTTATAATAATTTCCAATCTCAGGAAATGTAGTTTGCTAAGCTTTACACACATTCTCCGAAAACGTTATGAAAAGTTTTGGTTTGGAGAAAATAGTCCAGAAGTAATTGTCATTGAAAAAGTCCCATTCCAGAGAGCGTTGTCTTGTCTTGTCTTGTCTTGTCTTGTAGAGAGACATGTACTCTAAACTGAGCCTCGGGACGATGCGGTAGGACGAGGCGCCAGCTCAGCAGAGGAGAATATTTGGGATATAACCTCAGACCTTGCAATGCAAAACCAGCGTTCTACTGCAGAACCATGTCATCCATTTATTATTATCATAATTCTTTATCCATGAGGAGCTAAGATGAGAGAGAACTCAGCGGGTGGTGGATGGGAGTGGAATGGGTGGGAGTAGATACATGCCTTTTGATTTGGCTACCTTCCTTATGAGGGGGAAGAGGCCTTTGGTACAAAGACAAATAATTCTTTTTTCATATATACAGTATGTGTGGAATGGAAAAGGAGAAGGACCCAGCAAACTCCTAATAAGAAGGAATGGGCCTTTTTTATATGTATGTGTGAACAAGTCTCCAGTTCGAAGCATTTGGAAATCGGTTGTAATATGAGCAACACCATTTAAAGAGATCTAGGTGATGAGGTGAGGAACCTACGCCAGAAGGCACTGAATAGCTGCGGCCGAAGTAGTCATATTAGCCCTATGATACGCTCTGGGGACTGTTGAGGCAGGTAATAGACACTCACTGCTATGAATCTAAGAGGAGTGCGGGATTCGAGCACACACCGAAGCGAATGTGAGACCAGTGTGTTTCCGATTACGCCACCGAGCGCATATGAAGAGATCTAAATGTCGATCTATATCATTATCCGCTTCGTTTGGAAACACTATTTTTTTGTTCTGGCTAATGTCAGATGAAGTTATTCAGCTGATGTTAAGACACCAAAACTAAGGTTAGCACTAACTAGATTAGCTCCGAGGACAAACTTAGAATGACTGAGACAAAGGTAAATCTAGTTACTAAATCTAAGGTGTTAGCACCATCTCTGGTTGTGTTGCTTTCGAACTTCGCTATCAACAGTTTCACCACTTTCACCATCATTACCCTGTGACACGGCACCACACCGCAAATGGCGACGGTCCTATCTCGGTTATGACGGTCATCATCACCAAAACCGTGATACTCGTCCCTCCTCCCTCCTCCTCCTCCTCCTCCACCACAACCAAAACCGTCGACTCCCTAATAGACTTCAAACCGCTTCTCTTACAACGAGCCATCTACCCACGAAAATCACTGTTAGCTGCCACCTAAATTCACCCGTTACAGCTATCCCCCCTCCCCCCAACCACCCACCCCCCTTCCCTCTACCACATCCAAAACCACCACTGAATAATGCTGACCACAGCTCGTCCAATCAGAGCGGGTGCTCATGTAAACAGAGGTTGGGCCAATCAGCGACGGGGACAGTTCTTGCGGAGCAGCACCTTGGGTTGCCGCATCGCCGCGTAGGACCACAAATTGCATCTCATGAATGGCTGATCCCCGAAGCGAAGAGGCCTTCCAGCGCCCACTACCGATTGCTCTTCTATTTCAAAGAGGGTGGGGGGACCTTCCACTAAATTGAGTGGTTCTATAATCGAGGTATCATACTTCAAAGGGTGAAAGAGCGAATTCACGTCGCTCGCTCGAGACATTTTGATATTTTCTCTCTCTCTGCAAGGGGACGCACGTTTACAAACGTTTCGTCTCGTTATATATGAAGTAAAATGAACAAGATCGCTGGCTACCATTTTTTTTTTTTATTCTTATACTGAAAATAATAAAAATCCAAAAACTAAAATGGCCAAAACCAAACAAGTGACATCCTCAAAAGAAATGAATAGAGCACCAAAAGCACTCGACAAATTCCTTCATCTTTCATGCAACAGCATAGCTAACGAGAGAGAGAGAGAGAGAGAGAGAGAGAGAGAGAGAGAGAGAGAGAGAGAGAGAGAGAGAGAGAGAGAGAGAGAGAGAGAGAGAGAGAGAGAGAGAGAGAGAGAGAGAGAGAGAGAGAGAGAGAGAGAGAGAGAGGAGAGAGAGAGAGAGAGAGAGAGAGAGAGAGAGAGAGAGAGAGAGAGAGAGAGAGAGAGAGAGAGAGAGAGAGAGAGAGAGAGAGAGAGAGAGAGAGAGAGAGCGCTAGCTTTCTTCGGTCCTTGCAAATGGACTGGCCAATTGCGGCATTGAAAGCAGTAAGATGCAGAGGCACAGAAGGACCTTAGAGCAAATTTCTTTCCCTCCCAATGGCGCGGAAGGGAAAAAGACGAGGGAAAACTCCTCCGCCATCACCAGCGCCAACTTTGGAAGGAAGTGAGGGGGGAGAGACTGGGGAGCAATAAACGTGGTTGAAGCGGGACGACCATTTTTTTCTTTTTTTTATCTACACAAAGAATGTACGAGTGTGTTTTTTATCTGCACATATGAAATGTCAAAAACGTCCCCTCCCCCACCCCAAAAAAAGGAGAGAGAAAAAAAAAGTAAAAGATAAAAAAAGGAAAAATAAAAATAGAAAAAAAGAGAAAAACAAAAACCAATAAGACAAAGGAAAACAAAGAAGAAAAACGAGAAAAAAAATAGTCTACACTGCACCTCGCCCAGCCCCTTAACAACCACTCCGCTTCCTTCACGTACTCTAGTGACTCTGATTTTATTGCTAGAATTTTTTTTTATTTACTTTAGGGTGTCCATTTACACAACGCCCAGATCGACTCGCACCAGATCTTTCGTTACTTATTCTCTTCTGGTTAATACAAGCGTACATACATACATAAACACACATTACATATATATATATATATATATATATATATATATATATATTATATATATATATATATATATATATTATATATATATATATATATATACATATATATATATATATATATATATATATATATTATATATATATATAAAATATATACATATATACATATTTATATTATATATTTATATATATAATATATATATATATACATATATACACATATATATATATACATATATATATACAAATATCTATATATCTATATATATATATATATATATATATATATTACACACACAATATTAATGCAGCTTCCTTGCGAGGCGTCTATGAATAACTCAAAGTGTGAAGCCAAGAAAATACAGTCGTTATCTACCCTTCCTCCATACCGGTTACCATATACCTGAAGGTTCAACTAAATATGCAAATTAATACTTTACTCTACGTGTTCGGATTGCCCGAGGGACTAAGATGACTTTGAAGCCCCCAACACCGCTGATTAAAAGATTTCTAAGTTATGAGCTGACCAACCCTTATATAATATCTAAAACCGACATCCTGCTCCACCACCACCCCCTCAAATAATAATAAAAAATAAAATAGATAAAATAAGAATAAAGAAAAAGATTATAAAAAAAAGTGTCCCTGGCCGATAAGATTCCACACTAAACCAAAAGATAAAAGTTATCTTCAAGTTGTTAAAACTCCGATGCAAGACTGGAAAAATTGCAAGATTTCGTTTAGTTAAAAGATACAGTTGAAGATGGGCGGGAGGGAGGGAGAGATGAGAGAGAGAGAGAAGGTGGAGCGTTGTGGTAGAGAGGGAGATGGAGGGGGGGTAGAGAGAGAGGGGGAGGGGGGAGAAAGAGAATGAAGTCACACAGAGACCTATCATTTCGACACCACCACTCCTATCATCATTACCATCACCACCACTATCACCACCACAACCAGAATTACCGCCAAATCTAGCTCATGTGACATTAGGCCACAAGTTTCAGTATCTTTGACACCATCTGAACTTCAGCAAATCCCACCAACCGACATCGCGGGTTTCACTCACTGAACAACTTTCACAGTCGATCACCAATGAACAACTTTCTCCGCCTTCGACATCAGCACCAGTCAATCACCAGATTCATCACATGAAACTATCAATTCTAATACAACATACTGATTACTTTGTTGTATTTCTTCACATAAACTATATATATATATATATATATATATATATATATATATATATATATATATATATACACATACATACATACATATACACACACTCACCGGCGCAGTGGTAGCCTTCGCGGCCGCCATACGGCGGTCCGGATTCGAATCCCGCCCAGGGCTGAAATAATGACAGTATCGCTGAGCTGGGAGTCGTTACTCCAACTCTCGTGGGCGGGGAGTTGGGTGTGTGTGCATGTAAGGTCACAGCTATACTTATAGATCGGTCATATATGATCTGAGCTCTCTTCCAGGAGGAAAATAGCTGTCGATCACGAGTCCAACACGTGAGCCAAGACCACGGTGAATCACACACATATCTCCCTCAATAGTGGGCTAGCCTTCTCGTTTCTCTTCAAAACGCATCTTCCACCGTATCGTATTTCTACATAAAAAAAATATATAAAGAATTCTAATCCATTACCATCACCTGCCTTTCCTTCCTCTAGGACACTGGTAAATTTACACATACACTCCAATAACATGGGGGAGATGGGGGGAGGGAATTATCACATGGTAGGGAGATTTCTTATACCTGAAAATTTTGCATTATCTTTTTTATTTATCATTAGCATTTATCATTATTATAATTGTTCTATTTATAATTATAATTAATTATAATTATCATAATTATTATCATTATTACTACTGTATTATAATTGCTATTACCATCGTTAATATCCATATATATATTTTTCTTAATAAAAAAAATATTATCTTTTGTGTTCGGGATAACTGGGTAAACGACTCAATACGTTCAGGGGGGGAGGGGCTGGGAATAGGTTCTTTAAAGATGATTTCATCACATCACAGATGTCCCTCCTGGCTCACAACGATCACCACCACCCTCCTCCTCTTCTTTCTCGTCTTCTTCCTACTCCTCTTCTTCCTCGTCCTTGTCCTCTTATTCCTCGTCATCGACGTTCATCACTGCCGTGCCCCCATCCTCATCCAAGTCCTCCTCTTACTATTCGTCCTTCTTCTCCTCCTCTTCCTCGTCGTCCTCCTCTTTTACTTTCTCCTCTTTCTGCTCTACTTCCCCTTTCTCCTCGCCCTCGCCCTCCTCCCCCAACTAATTCTGTGCCAGCAGCTTCCATCACGGCGTAACAAGGCACTCCATTCCGAGTCCCACTCGAGGCCCCGGACATTTCCGGAACGACGTTGGGCGACGGTTAGAGGCTTTTAGTCTCTCGAAAGCGAGACTGCCCGGTCTCGTCGGAAGACTCCAGTCCGGGCCTCACAAACGATACAGACCCAAAAGATGGAGAGACAGTTTCCACGCGCGATATTTCGTGTTCCCGGTCTTGGCAGGTCCACATCGAGGCCAGGGTGAAAGGTCTAATTTGTCTCAAACAGAGTGAACGACTGTCTGCTGTGGTAAGCCTATTGTGGTTAATTAGAGAATCATTGTGAAAGCTTTCTCATGTATTAACCTATTTGTACCCGTGTTAAACTCCATATATTTCATTATAGCTAACACCAGGCGATTGTGTTCAAGGGCTTTCACCATACCGATGGGTCAAGGATTTCGAGTATACATGAAAAAGAAAAGGAAAAAAAATACTGTCAGAGGTTAAGGATACCAATCCAATATCAAATGTAGAGTAAAAAGTGCCATTTACTATTCATTCACTGTAAAATAAAATATCCCCTTCAAATTAGACAAATCAACTTAAAATTACATGTTTAAGCTCTAGTCGCTAGCAACCACTCACATTTTCAAAGCTAATTATATCACTCAAGAGTTATCGTATTAACACAAGTGACTGTACTATATCATCTAAAAACAAACTGAATCATCTGTTTATTAAACACAAACTCGTCTGTACAAAGTCACTGTGAGCATCCACCGGCATCTCGTGCCAAGACTCTCTACACGACCTTTGAACCTCCGGCGTTTGAATGTAACGGTCGTAACGGACACTTACTCCTGGTGCTTGAACAAAGAACGTCTGGAGAAACACCTGGAGAGGAGGCCCAAGAAGAGGCGGCGACGATGGAGGCACGGGAAAGGAAATGGGAAAAAAAAAAAAAGGAAATGACGCAGATTGTAGTGAGGAGTCTACGCCAAGAGACGCTGAGTAACTGCGGCAGAAGCCGTCACTTCTGCCCTAATGTGCGCTTGGACTGTTAGGGGCAGGTAACAGTCCCTGCTGGGAATCGGGGAGGAATGTGGGACTCGAACCCACAACTAAACGAATCCGAGACCAGCACGCCTGCGATTACGCTACCAATGCACAGACGGTGGAGGGATTAAAACGGGAAGGAGGGAAAGGGAGGAGGAGGTTGGAGGATTTCCAGTGCTTCTATCCATGGTACTAATATCCCACAGGAGTGGGATCACTGAAGTAGTAAAGGAGAGAGACTGAATGAAGGTAGCAGAAAGGAGTGGGGATTAAGTGATCATTATATTTCCTTGGAGATTAACTCCGAACCATTAAAGATACTGCGCAACTCTGGTCCATAGGGGCATCACTAAAGCATAAATAAGCTTATGCAGCCAATATCCTATAAGGAGTTGTGTTGAAGTATTAATGCTGTAAGTATACTAGGCAGAGGAGACGGGGGAATATGGAGCAAGGTAGACAAGGGAAGCGTGGGTATGTACGTCCAGGCACGTGCGATTCATTATTGTCTTGAATCACGTGCTGTGCTCGTGATCGACAGATGTCATCCTTCTAGACTAGATCTCACGAGCACGTGCAATTCGAACTCAGGATATTGCCGAGACTCAACACATACCACACAAACACAAAATCATTCCCTTTCTCAATGGCTTGTAGTACCAGTAAAAGTCTTCCATTCCAGCAGCGCGATCCAACTCAGAACCTCAGGCATGAAGGTACGACGTTATCCACTACACCAAACCGTGTGTGTGTACATGCGTGTGTGCGAATGTGTATGTGTGTGCGAGTGTGTATGTGTGTGCGAGTGTGTGTACGTGTGTATGTGTGTACGTGTGTGTGTGTGTGTGTGTGTGTGTGTGTGTGTGTGTGTGTGTGTGTGTGTGTATGCGTGTACGTGTGTGTGTGTGTGTGTATTTACCTAGTTGCATTATACGGGAAGGAAGCTATGCTCGTAGTACCCCGTCTTTGTATCTTTCAGTATCAAGATTGTTCTTAAATTCTTGAATAGTATTTGCATACACTGCTGCCTTATCTATTTTGTGTGTGTGTGTGTTTGTGTGTGTGTGTGTGTGTGTGTGTGTGTGTGTGTGTGTGTGTGTGTGTGTGTGTGTGTGTGTGTGTGTGTGTGTGTGTGTGTGTGTGTGTGTGTGTGTGTGTGTGTGTAGAGCGGATACATATGCAAGTCAAGTATACCAAAGGAGACGCTGGGAGGAGTCACGGACGGTTATATATAAACTGTGCGAGAGGAAGATCGGAAATCGTGATAACTGGGGAAGAGAGATAAAGGAGGAAGAGATGAAGCGGACGGGAGATATAGATATAATCAGAGAAGGGAGGGGAGAGAGAAGAGCGGAGGACGACCGAAGGAAGGTGCAGGAGCAGTGAGAAAGTAAGGGAAGAACGAAGGGGAGTTAAAGTTGAAGATGGAATGGGAGTTGGAAGGGAAATGGAATAGGGGGACGATTAAAAGTAGGATGACATGGGAGGAAGGAAGAAAGGAAGTGGAGGGAAAAAGAAAGATACAGGATGGGAAACGAAGGGGAAAAGGAAGGGAAGAAAGTAGACGAAAATCAAGGGCGAGATAACAAGGCGAAGAAAGAAGGGGGAAAACAAAGAAGGCAAGACACAAAGTGAATCAAGAAGGGGCAGAGAAAGAGACGAAGGAAAGGCAGAAAGGGAGGAGGAAGGGTGTAAGGAATTGGGAAAGGAAGGAGAAGAGAAAGATGGAGAATAGAACAGGAAGAGTGGGAGTGGGGAGGGTGGGGAAGAAGAAAAAAGAAAAAGAAGAAAAAGAAAAAGAAAAAAGAAAAAGAAGAGGAAGAAAAAGAAGAAAAAGAAAAAAGAAGAAATGAGAAGAAAAAGGAAGAAAAAAGAAAAAAAAAGATGGAAAAGAAAAAAGAAAAAAGAAGATGGAGAAGAAGAGGAAGAAGAAGAAGAAGAAGAAGAAGAAGAAGAAGAGAGAGAGAAAGAAGGAAAGAGCGAGGAATAACGAGGTGTGGAGAAGGGAAAGCGTCAACACAAACAAGAATGGAGGGAGGCCTGGAGGGAGGAGGGAGAGGAGGAGCTGAATGGAGGGAAGAAGGGTCGAGCTGGGCTCCGCAGTCACGAAGAGCAATCATGCAGCCAAGGTTGGACATGCACTACTCCTTCTCCCCCCTCCTTCCCCTCTTCCTCCTTCCTTCAACCCACATGCCCACCTGCCCCTTCCACTTCCCACTCCTCTACTTACCTTCTTTCTCTCGTCTTACCCCTTCCCTATTCTAATTCCTTTCCCTCCCTAACCTCCCTCCTTCACATTTTCTTCAGTCACAATCCTCCTCCTCTTTCCTCACCTTCCTTACTTCTACTCTTCCTTTACCTTTCTCATTCCCTCTCTTCTTCCCTTCCCTCCAGCTCTTCCTCCCTCCCTACCTCCTTCACACCCTCCCCTCCTTCCCACCTTCACTCCCAATCTCTCTTCCCCACCTCCCTCCCTCCCACGCTTCCTCTCTTCCTTCGTCCTCCCAATCATCCTTTTGGTCCCTCCTCCGGCTCCCAGAGCCAACTGCGTCTTCGTCTCCGAAGTCGCAGAAGAAAAACTCGTCTCGACGTGTTTAACGCGAACTTGCGACCTCCGATGTGGCGTCCTGCCCACGAAGACAAACACAACGAAAACCAACTCCTTCTGGACCGGGTGATCCTTTTCCTTTTGTTCCAGATGCCGTCGAGCGATTAAATTCACCTTAGCGACACCTTCCCCTGCCTGCACTTCTTATATCAGTTGTCGTAAATTCATCCCCAAAGGCACTATTATTTCCTCATTAAATCCCCATTTCTTTTAAGTCCACCATTTCTCCCCATTCCTTCTCTGAAACGCGAATAACCTCCGTTCCCTTAAATCATCGCCATCACCACCACCACCATCATCACTCCTTGCCCTTCCTCACGTATCATTATCATCCCTCCCCCCTTCCTTCCCTCTCTCCCCAATCTTCTACAATTACGCTCCCCGCTAGCAGTCCCCCCCACACCTCTCCCAACTTCTCCCCTTTAACCCCATTCACTTCTCTTGTTCAATCTTCTCTTCAATTTCTATTTTCCTGTTATACATTTATCTTCTTCACCTTATTCTTCCATCTTAACATATTTCCCTTGTTCACACCTGCAATTTCTCAACTTCTTCCATTTGTCTATCTTCCTCTATTCTTCCTCGTTTCCTTTTTACAACTCCGTTTGTTACTTTAATATTACCCCTTCTTCTTCCTCCTCCACCTCTTCATCCACTTCCACTACTACTCTCGAACCCTTTTCTCTTCTTTTTACTTTCTTTCATTTATGTACGTTCCTCTTCTTTCCACTTTCCCAGTTCCTCTTTTCATTTTACTTAGATCTCCATCTCGACCCCTTCCTCCCTCCCTCCATCTGTCCTTCCTCTTTCCTCCTCCTCCCGCTCTCCCCACCGACTGTGTCGCCCTTTCTTTTCAGTTTCGATAGAGATGAAACTGGCCATTAGACACAAAACGAGCCGCCGCAGGGTGAGGGCGAGGGAGAGGGGAAGGGGGAGGGTGGAGGAGGCAGTGAAGACGTGGGAGAGGGGGAAGGGATGGGAAGGGGAAAGTAGGAAAGGAAACGAGGGCGGATGTAGGGGAATGGGGGTGAGGGAGAGAGAATGGGGAACTGGGGAGAGAATGGGAAGTGATGGAGAGGGTAGGGAGGGGGAAGGGGAGGGAATGGGGAGTGGGGGGAGAGGGAACGAATGGGGAAGTCAAGAGGGAGATAACGGGGTTGGAAAAAGGGAGCCAGGGGCGAGGGGAAGGCAGGGGTGAGGGGAAGGCAGGGGTGAGGGGAAGGCAGGGGTGAGGGGAAGGCAGGGGTGAGGGGAAGGCAGGGGTGAGGGGAAGGCAGGGGTGAGGGGAAGGCAGGGGTGAGGGGAAGGCAGGGGTGAGGGGAAGGCAAGGGTGAGGGGAAGGCAAGGGTGAGAGGAAGGCAGTTTATGTAGAGAAAGGAGAAAGTGAAGGGTAATGGGGAAGAGAGAGAGAGGGCGAGGAAATGTGGACGAGGAGGAGGGAGAAGGCTTAGGGGCTGGGGAAGAGGTAGAGGGAGATTGTGATAAGAAGGTTTGGAGACAAAAGGGACCCATCGTGGTACCTCCCCCTTCCCCCCTCCCTCCCCCCGGGCAACGCCTCCCCCCCCTCCAGCCCTCACCCCCTACCAAAGCATCCACATTTCTCTTTTATCTGTTTACAAGACGATGACAAGGGATGAGAGAGAGGGGAGGAAGGGGAGCGAGAGAAGGGGGAAGAAGGGAGGCAAGGAGAAGGGAGGAATGGGTGAGAACGGAGGTAGGGGAAGAGAGTGGGAAGGAGGGGAGGGGGAGTGGGAGGGAGGGGGAAAGAAGGAGGGGGAAAGAAGAAAGGGGAAGAAGGAAGGGGGAGGGAGAGAGGGAAGCAGGGAAGGGGGAGTGGGGGAGAGAGAGAGGGGGAGTTGGAGGGAGAGGGAAGGGGGACAGGAGGTAGGGAGAAGGGGAAGAAAGGAGAGGGGGAGGGGGAAAGTGAGGGAGAAAGAGAGGGGGAGGGAGAAAGAGAGGGGGAGGGGGAAAGTGAGGGAGAAAGAGAGGGGAAGAGGGAAAGAGTGGTGAGGGGAGGGAAAGAGAGGACGTCATCAAGACAAGTAGACGTGGACAAAACCGAGGCGCACCACCGACGAGGAAACGGTGGTCCGTACTCGAGACCACTGTCCTTTTCAGTCCTCCACCCTCTCCTTCTCCCACCCCCACACTCCTCAA
This sequence comes from Oratosquilla oratoria, assembly GCF_046742065.1. NCBI lineage: Eukaryota > Metazoa > Arthropoda > Malacostraca > Stomatopoda > Squillidae > Oratosquilla > Oratosquilla oratoria. Next base: position 15,691,678 of record NC_134811.1, read on the forward strand.
AAATAATCCCCTGCTGAACGGGTTACACTTGGACTAAGATTATATATTCAATGTTTATTTCGGCTGCCGCCAAGCGATTTTATTCAGATGAGACAAACCCGGGTTAACTCCTTCAACACCTGTGTTCTGGTGGGCGCCAGGCTATTTTATTCAGCTGAGGATGTTTGGGGTGATGGAAGAGTGATAAAAAGAAGAGAGGAGAGAGTAAAAGAGAAAAAGAGTAAATGAGGGCGTATGCAGGTGTGTGTGTGTGTGTGTGTGTGTGTGTGTGAGAGAGAGAGAGTGAGAGAAAGAGTGTGAGAGTGAGTGAGTGAGTGAGTGAGTGAGTGAGTGTGTGTGTGTGTGTGTGTGTGTGTGTGTGTGTGTGTGTGTGTGTGTGTGTGTGTATGTGTGTGTGTGTGCGCGCGCGCGTATGAGCGCGGTCCCGAGGGGGCCCCGCGCTATTCCAACTCCGTCACCACGGGCGGCATCACCCGATCTCATCCCGCCGATTGGTGCAAACACCGGCAACCCCCTCTGGTGCCATGATTGGGTTCAAATCACTCGCTCTCAATACCTCCTCGCTTTTACAGAGCAAACTTCGAGGGCCAAAATGACTTCGACTGAAATGTTGGCCCTCCGCTCCGTCTCCATGGAAACGAGCCGGTTCCCGAAGACCGGGTCGTCGTCGTCGTCGTCAGGGGTCCATTACTCCTTCACCAGTCATCCGTCCCCCACCCCCTTTCTACCACTCGTCCCGACTATGCCTCCCTTTGACTGTCTGTATTTCCCTTTCATCTGTCTGTGCCTACCCTCCGTCTGTGTCCACTCTCCGTCTGTCTGTGCCCACCCTCCCTCTGCCTGTATCCACACTCAGTCTGTGTCCATACTCCGTTTATGTTCACCCGTCTGTCTGTGTTTACCCTACGTCTGTCTGTGTCTACCCTCCCTCTGTCTGTGTTTACCCTACGTCTGTCTGTGTCTACCCTCCCTCTGTCTGTGTGAACCCTCCCTCTGTCTGTGTGAACCCTCCCTCTGTCTGTGTGAACCCTCCCTCTGTCTGTGTGAACCCTCCCTCTGTCTGTGTGAACCCTCCCTCTGTCTGTGTGAACCCTCCCTCTGTCTGTGTGAACCCTCCCTCTGTCTGTATCCACACTCAGTTCTTGTCCATACTCAGTCTATGTTCACCCGTCTGTCTGTGTCTACCCCTCCCTCCGTCTGTGTCAACCTTCCCTGTCTATATCAACCTTCCTTCCGTCTGTGTCAACCTTACCTCTGTGTAAACCTTCCCTCTGTCTGTGTCAATCCTCCCTCTGTTTGTGTCAACCATCTCTCTGACTGTGTCAACCATCTCTCTGTCTGTGTCAACTCTACCTCCTTGTCAACCCTCCTTCTGTCTGTCTTCCCTCCCTCTGTCTATCTCCCCACCCTCTCTCCTTTCCTCCCTTTCCCTTGGTGAGAGGGGGGAAACGGAAAGGGCAAGGAAGGAGGGGGTTAAGGGTGGGAGGGTGGGGGGTGAGGGAGCCTCGCCAACTCCATCCGGAGTTTTATCTCCCGCCGCGGCCGTACTGATATACTGCAGCAAGTGCGTCCCGAGGGAGAGCGGGACGGCGAGAGGAGGCGCCCCTCGCAGTATACCCTCCCCGCCCCGACGGCGTCCAGGAGGCGCAATTGCACTATCAACGTATATATATATATATATATATATATATATATATATATATATATATATATATATATATATATATATATATATTTATATATATATATATATAATATACACACACGCACACATAAATAAGTGGGGAGGAGGTGATGGAGGTCCTGCCCACCTTCCCGTCCCAACGTTAGATTACCCGTATTATCGGATTACCTCGTCAGGCGGGTCTTCATCTATTGCTCCCTTGTCTATTTACACAACTCGGCCCGGCTCGTCTTTCTTCACGGCCTTCTCTTCAGGTGCTTCGGCAAGGTGTAGTGGTACCGAGCTCGACTACAAAATCTGCGGTCTGAGGTTCGATCCCCGCACAGGGTTAAAAAACATCACAGCAATACAAGCTGGTACCAAACTCTATTGGGTAAGACTGTGTGTGTGTGTGTGTGTGTGTGTGTGTGTGTATGTGTGTGTGTGTGTGTGTATGTGCGCGCGTAACGTCACTTCTATCACACACACTCCAAACTACTATATTGACAATTCCTTTCTGTACTTCGTAAGCAAGAAACCCCACTCGTTCTTACTGTAACTTCACTTCCCCCCCCTAAATATATAAATATATATATATATATATATATATATATATATATAAGACCGTTCACAAAAACATGTGCATATCAAGTTTGCTGAAAACCAATGGGGAAACAAGAGACGTTGTCAATACAGATGAAAACGTTCGGGCTACGTCTCTTATTTCCCTGCTGTTTCCAGCGTGTGTGTGTGTATATATATATCTATCTATATATCTATATATATATATATATATATATATATATATATATATATATGTCAGTAATTCACAAGGCACACGTGAAAATAATATGCAGAAAAAACCACTGGGAAATATGAAGCTTAGTCCGAACGTTTTCGTCTATCCTTGATAATGTCAAATAAAATAATAAGAACAATAACAACAATGGTGATAATGATGAGGGATGAGGGTGTGGTTTAGGAATTACTCATTGCTACTACAACCCCGAAGAATAACAATAATAATAGCAACAATGACAATAATAATAACAACAATGGTATTAATAATGAGGGATGCGGGTTTAGAGAAGTACTCATTGCTACTACAACCCGGAAGAAACGTTCAATTTTAGATTATGCCAACAAATGTGCATAATCAGCAAAATTAGAATATAAAGACTACTGCTGCCCACTGGGACATGAATTATGCATATGCCCCTCGCGTGTAGATGAAATCACCGTCCTAAATATTACGCCATCATGAAACGAATTCCACGACGGATGTCATCACCCCATTTCTCCTTCTGGGATTTCCTCTACGTCGCTCTTCTGCATGAAAGAGAGGAAGAGAAAGAGAGAGAGAGAGAGAAATATGGGTGAATAGCTTAGGACAATATTGAGAGGGAATATTGGGGAGAATATTAGTGGGGGGCTTTACAGACTTCCGACAGTGGCTTTCTCGTAATTGACGAACTGATAAAAAAGGAAAAAAAGAACAAACAAATAAATAATAAATAAATAGAAATAAATAAATAAATAAAATAAAATGTGAGGTACTCCTATTAACCTAGGTTTAACCACAATTAACTACCTAGTTTGTTTTTCCGCCCAGGGAAAGGATTAAATCTCACTTTCTGTGCCCCCCTCCTCCACCCTTAACTCTAAAAACCTGACGAGACCTGGAAAGTGCATTTGCGCCACTTCGGCATGCTCTCCGTCGCCCACGTGGCGTGGCACGGACTCCTGGCGCCCTGGCACCGCCTCGTGCAGGTCTCCTCCACTCGCTGTCGTGGCATCGAGGCAGAGTCAATCGGAAGAGAGCGAGGGCGGCAGCGAAAGCACAAAGGGCGCGCGGGGGGACGATCAAGGAGGAGGAGGTAGTTAAGTGAAGACAGGAATTATGAGCGGGAAGAGTTCGGAGGAAGCGGAGTAGGTGGTGAAAGATGAGGAGTAGGAGAAAGGAGAGGAAGAGAAAGGAGAGGAGGAGGAAGAGAATGAAGAAGAGGAGAGAGAAGAGGAAGAGGAAGAGGAGGAGAAGGAGGAAGGAGGACAGGAGGAGGGGAGGCCAAGGTAGAAGAAAAGCGGTGGAGGAGGAGGCTGAAGATATGAGGACGAGGTGGTGGAAGAATAGGATGAGGATGAGGAGGTGGAGGAGATACATAAAAGGGGGTTGGGGTTTGGAGCAGGGCAAAAGGCAGGACACACGAGCAAAGAACCGATGAGATGGGGGAGGGGGAGGGGGAGCGGGAGGGGGGAGGCTTCATACCTCCCCTGGCATGTATTGTCTAGCAACGTTTTTGTTTTGCTTTTGTTCTGCATATATGTATATATTCGCTCTTTCCTTTTGTCGCGTTGTTCTGCTTGTTGTGCTGCTCCCTCCACTCAGGGGGGGTAGGGGGTGCCACGTGCCTGGGAGGATGAGGCGGATTCCCCCCCCACACCCAGAGAAAGGGAGAAAGGTGGTCTTCTTCCCCTCTGCCCCCTCCTCCATTGTTGTTTTTTTTATCATTCTTTTCATGCTGTTCCCCCATTTCGCCTTCCCCGCCCACAGAATCCCTTCCTATGATTACCGCAGCACAGCAGAGCACACGATAGCACAACACAGCACAGCAGAGCACACGATAACACAACACAGCACAGCAGAGCACAGCGCAGCACGGGGTTGACCAACTCTTCCAAAGACCTGTCTCTCTTAGGCATCCTTGGGGCACCCCACTCTGACGTCATCAGGGTCAAACGGGGTCAACTCCTCCCTTCCTCTCTTCACCGGGAATTGGCTCGGGGGTTTTCTTGTGGCCAGACCATTTAATTCAACTATGTGGATATTTTTATATTTATAATGGGTTAGTTTTTGAGACTAGTCATTGAAAATCTCTTCGTTCTCGTCGAATGTTTTCTATTCTTGTCAGGCAAACGAGGAACTCGAGGAAACAAAACTCTGAGGAAGTAGGAGGAGAAAGGAGGAGGGTGAAGAGGAGAAAGGGTAGTGGAGGGGTAGGAAGAAGAGTAAGAAGAGGAAAAAGAGGAGGAGGAGGAGGAGGAGGAGGAGGAGGAGGAGGAGCAGTAGCAGTGGAAGAGGTACACCTATACAAGTAAAAATTCAGGAAGAGACATTTTCGACTCCCGAGACAGATTTTGAGAGAAATGGAAAATTAATTCTATTCTGTTCAGACAAACTCCCTTTACAGTTCGCCATCCCCCTTGTACCCTCCCCTACCTTCCTTTCAGGTGAGACCCGATACTTCCAACGCATTCCATAATTGAGTAATTGCGTCACAGAGTTAGGGAAGTTTAATGGATATTTAAGGGATATTGAATGACTTGATGGCAATTTTCACCTGTATACACTCGTGCAACACCCCCGCAGCGCAATATCCCTGTAGCATACATACATATACATACATACATTCATACATACTCGTATACTCGCGCGCGCGCGCACACACACACACACACCAAATGAAAAATATATTTTCTATCTCCAGATTGTTTCATTCAACCAGAGACAATTTCGTTCATTCTAATATTACCAAGAAGTTTTCAAGAAAATTCCAAATTTGGGTTTGCAAAGCACTACCACCCTTGATTAGGAATTTTTTTTCTTCTTTAACAACTTTTAATTTCACATATGTAACACAGTTTCCCTTTGACTTCTACCCATTTAGCAGTCCTGTGCTTCCAATTTACTTGTCCAGAGAGTACCTGTCTTCTGCCGAGTACATTTGAATTTCTAATTAAATTCTTGGGGGTCCAAACAGCAAGCCTGGAATTCATGGGCCTTGCTATTGCATTGAGGATGCCTTTTGCGAAAAAAAAAGATTGAAGAAATAAACGAAAGAAAATAAATGAATAAATAGATAGATGCATAAACAAGTTAAATAAATCAACAAATGAGAGAGAGGAAGAGAGAGGAAGAGAGAGAGAGAGAGATAGAGAGGGAGAGATAGGAGAGAGGGAGAGGGGAAAAGAAAGAGAAAGAGGGGAAAAGAAAAAGAGAAAGAGAGGGAGAGAAAGAGTGAGAGAGGGAGAAAGAGAGAGAGAGGGAGAAAGAGTGAGAGAGGGAGAAAGAGAAAGTGGATAAAGATGCACTTATGTGCGCGCGCAATTCTGTTTTCATGCAAGTTCCCCTTAACGTTCACATTTCAAGACCAAACATTCATCTGAACACGATTCGCGTCTTGTTCGCTTATCCTAAATCTAACGAGGCATCCGGGTAGCCGAACCGAGCTTTCTGAAGCGGATTTCAGATCCGATCTGGACGAAACCGTGACCTCAGGTCACGACCTGACCATAAGGTGCACAGGTATCATTGGTCATATCACTTTTAAGCATCCAAGTCTACTTATTTTCCCTCGTATTCCACCAATACAATTAGGAAGGTAATTTTCCTGCAAGCTTACACGTCACTGGTAAGCATGTTTTAATTTTTCATTTTTTGTTTATTTATTTTTATCTATTTATTTTTTCAAATCAAGATACATAAGACTTTCATATGCGGTCTGAATATAGTGTCTATTTTTGGTTCACTTATTCAATTATCTATTCATTTATTGCTATTTAAGGTACATACAACTTTAATTAGTGGTCGATATATAGCGTTTATTATTATTGTCATACTTCTCTAATAACTAATTATTATATTTTCATTCTAGCTTCGTGACACTTTCATGCTAGGACCAAGCAATTCTGGAACCAAACGGGATTCGAACTCTGCATATGCAGTTCTCGTCAACTTAGAAAAAAAAAATCCCTCGCACGTTAATGGACGAGTCAACTTCTGGCATGAGCCTCTGTTCTCGTGAAGTTCAAGTCTTTTTATTTTTCCTCGTTTGTTCTCTTCAAGTGACGCAGAATACGAAAGAGGAAGATGACGAGGTGGTAAGAGGAAGAGGAGGACAGAGGATGAGGCGGGAGGAGGAAAAGGGAAGAAAAGAGAGGTGAGAGAGGAAGAGAGGAAGTGGGAGGAAGTGGGAGGAAGTGGGAGAAAGAGGGAGAAAGTGCGAGGACGTGGGGGGAAGAGGGACGAAGAAGGAGACAGACGTAGGAAGAGGGAAGAAGAGGGAAGAGGGAGGGGGAGGAGGAGTGAGGAGGGAGGAGTTTAAGGGGGAGATTTAGCAGAACAGTGAGAGCTACTAGAGGCAGAGGGAGAGGGTGAGGTAAAGGAGCAGGTAGAGGTTGTAGTACAGGTTGTAGTAGAGGTAAAGAGGTAGAGGTAGAGAGGTGGAGGTAGAAGGCGAGGAAATCAGCACTGTTGGTCACCCTCCCTGGACGTGACATCGCCCTGACGTGACCATTCCGCGGGGGCACCAAAGCGTAATGACTAATTCGAGATTCAACAAATGTTTGCGCGCACACACGCACGCACACGCTTCCTCGTTTTCATCCTCTCTCGCAAGAATCGCAGTCACTAAGTGAATACGTGTAGGTACTCCAAGACGAGCAATGCCACCTATGCCCAGCCTTCCTTTATCTTCATTTTTATATATATATTTTCTTATATTTTTACTTTTTATTTTTATCATTTTTGTTTTTGTATTCTTATTCTTATTATATTATTATTATTATTATTATTTGGGAAGGGGTCTTTCTCTTCTCGTTTCCCAATTCTTTCGTACTAACACTTAATCCATTAGTTATCTAAAAACCCTTTGCAGATTCTATTCTGGCTAATATCATGTGACTTAAGCTGAAAACGAATGTGACCGATCTTATGGGGTTTAGGTTGCCTGGATTGAAGGTTTCTAAACGGCGAGGCTCTTTTCTGATTTTACAATATCTACCGTAGGTCGATTTTCTTCACAGAGGTGTGAGGAAGGAAGAGGAGAGGAGGGGAGGGGAGACAGAGAGAGAACGAGAATGATAAAGAGAAAATGAGGAAGAAAATGGGGTTGAGAAAGAGAAAGGAAAATGAAAAAAGAAAGAAAAGGAGCAAGAGAAAAAAAAATAGAAAAATGAAACGAAAGAGAGGAAAAGAGAAAAAGAAAAGAGATAGAGAGTGAAGGAGAGAGAGAGAGGGGGGGGGCTAGGGCCACCGTACTGTAGTCGTCTACACAGACTCACAGCTTATACCAAATCTCTCCTTATTTGCTTGCGTCTCATTCATTCACTCAACCTGTTCCATATATATATACAATACTCCAGTCCTAATTAAAAAAAATCACCTAATCTCATACATGGCTGTAGTACAGACTTCCAATCTCAGTTATATTTATTGACAGCTTATTTCTTACGCCAATTAATGAACAAATATACTGGACAATTATGGCGACAACACACATCCCAGGCTTTAGTCCTGCCTATATATAATGAGCCAATTAGCTTTTTCTTCACACCTCGTATGCCTTTCTCCCCTCGGAGACACAATACCCCTCACAGCCCCGGGCACTATTCCTGTCACACCAAAACCTCCAAATTTTCCGAAAATGTGTTTCTATCCGTCGTCTAACATGTTTCTAGGTCCTTGAACGTGACAAGCGAAAATGCCATACGCTTCACTCATTTCCTCTCGTTTACTGCGCTCTCACTTCACCAAATATTTCTCTCTACAGTCTATCTTTCGTACTTAATTACCCCCTCCTATATTTAACCCAATTCTTGTGCATTTTCTATCTCTATCAGACTTATCCTCTTGTCTACCTCTACTTCGTCTTTCCTCTCCCAGACATCTCCCCCCCCCCACCTGCCCAGCCCAATCTGCCCTCTGTACCTACACTGATTCCTGTCCACCCTCCTCCTCATCCACCCCCATCATTACCCCCTGGATCTATCTTGGGATCCCCCTCACCTGCTGCACTTAAGGCATGTTTTTCCCCTACAGGACAACGCTCCCTTCGACCTTACCGACACTGGTGCATTTCATCAAGCAATAAGGGCGAGTTTCAGGTATGGATGATTGGTTCCGTAAGTCATACGAGCCTTGCGGAAAATAATAAGGTATATCGATTGTAACCTGATCGCATATGGAGGCGTGCTTTTGTAACAAGGCAACCCACGAGTGACAGACGGACTGGCAGACAAATAAAACTACTGACACAGTGACAGACACTATCTCCGACGGGGGTAGGATGGGGACGGGCACGTTCCCGTCAAACAACTGGCGAGACGGCAAGTTCGGCGCCGGTCTTATTATGCGGCAGGTAAACTTCAGGAGTTGCCGTAACTAAGACGCAGGGGGGACGCCGTTGCCATGGCGACCGCGTTTGTTTACATCTCGTACAGGTGTTCCTTTCCTGCCTGCAGGGCATGGCGAGGATAAGGAGGCAAAGAATAAGAAAGATGGAAGAGCATAACACGCCGAGAGGAGAAAAGATATCGAGGTTAAACAAAGGCAGGGATAAAAAGAAGTAAAGAGGATAATGTGAAGGTTATTAGAGAATAGTTTGAAGAGAAAATAGAAACTGCAGGTGGAAGTGGTGGTGGAAATGCAGGTGGAAGTGGAAGGTGAAGGTGGAGGAGTTAGGGAAAGGTGGAGAGGAAGATTGATGTGATGATGGAGGTGGGAGGGGGGGAGGGAAGACCAACTGCAACAGGATGAACGGGGAGCAGAAGAAAAAAGAAAACGGAAGAAGAACATTACGACGAGCAGGAAGAACGGGACACGGAGGTAGCAAAGAACACATGATTTACATTCTTTGAGAAGACGATATAAGGGTGACAAGAAAGAATGGGAGAAGAGTAAATCAAACAGAAGGAAAGGAGGAGGAAGAGAGGGAAAGGAAAGAAATGGAGGAGGAGGAGGAGGAGGAGGTGTGAGTAACTGGGGGAATACCTGGAGGAGGACGTGGACCATGATGATGACGTGGACGAGGACGAGGATGTGGAGGAGGATGTGGAGGAGGAGGAGGAGGAGGGCGAATAAGCAGTAGGAGAGGAATGAACACGCGTAACGACCGGAATACAGAGTCAACTTTCAACCAGAAAAGGAATGTAGGTTCTCCAATTTGAGTTTCCATACCCGTAAGAATGTAATGAATAAAAAAAGATAAAATAAACAAATATGTTAAAATACAAAATAAATTAAGACAAATGAATAAATGCAGAATAAATGAATATATACAGTTATAAATGAATAAATAAATCAATTAATGAAAAATAAACATATACACGCGCGCGCACATGCACATGCACACACACGAATTTAAAAATAGTTTAGATAAAATGAAATATGAAGACGGGACACTACGAGCATAGCTCCGCTTCCCGTAAAATACAACTAGGTAAACACACACACACACACACACACACACACACACACACACACACACACACAACGCACATGCACACAACGTGCACACACACACCTGCATGACCATAATCGAACTAACAGAGCCCCAGTGCCGGCACCGGTAAGGGCGGGGCGAAGAGAAGGGAAGAGAGGGGAAAAGAAGGGGAAAGAAGGGAAAAGAAGGGAAGGGAAGGAAAAAGAAGAGAAAGGGAGGGAAATGCAAGGAAGGGAAGAGAAGGCAAGGAAAAAGAAGAGAAAGGGAGGGAAATGAAAGGAAGGGAAGAGAAGGCAAGGAAAAAAGAGAAAGGGAGGGAAATGAAAGGAAGGGAAAAGAAGGGAAACCGAAGGGGGAGGGGGAGGGGGGAGAGGACATTGGGGGTGGGGGTATGGTAGGAAGAGGGCATACTAGCTTTGCACCACGTCATCCTCCCCGGCGGCCACAAATCACGCCGACGCAGTAATCGCGCCCACGCCCTGGGCGGCGTCTGGGAGGCGACGGGCGGGGGGAATTGGGTTAGTGGGAGGGGGCTGAAAAAAGTAGGATGACTGGGGGGGATGAAGGGAGGATGATTTGGAGATGAAGATAGGATGATTGGGAGGATAAATGGAGGATGAAGAGGGAAGGCTGGGGGATTTAGAGGGGGGATTACGAGGGGAGGATTGTTGGGGTGTAAAGGGAGGATGGTTGGATGGATGATTGGAGGATTGAGGGAGGATGATTAGGGGATAAGGGAAGTAGGATGATTAGGGGATAAGGGAAGTAGGATGATCAGGGGATAAGGGAAGTAGGATGATTAGGGGATTAAGATGTGAGGATGATTGGGAGCATGGAGGAGGAGGATGGCTGGAGTATGGGAGTTATGAAAAAGAGGAGGAATGAAAATGAAGGTAAAGAAAAATACAGGAGGAAAACTGAGGAAGGATGGTTATAGGATATAGGATGGAAACCTGGAAGGTGCAAAAATGAAGAAGAATGAAAACAGAAGAAAGGTGAAGGGGAGGAATAAAGGGAAAAAAATCAAGGAAGGAAAAGGTTGAGCCAGAAAAAAAAGGGGAAAGGGTAATAAAACTGAGAGAAAAAGATTAGTAGCGAGTAAATAGAAAAAAATATGAAGAAATAGGAAATAAAGAAAAATTAAGAAAGAAAAGAGACAACATGAGAATAAGTCAATGGCAAATAGGAAGAGGAAAAGGAAGGACGGAAGGGGAAAGAGGAAGGGGGAAAATGAAGGGGGAAAAGGAAGGGGGAAAAGGAAGGGGGAAAGAAAGGGGGAGGAGGAAGGGGAAAAGAAAGGGGGAGGGGGAAGGGGAAAAGAAAGGGGAGGGGGAAGGGGAAAAGAAAGGGGAGGGGGAAGGGGAAAAGAAAGGGGAGGGGGAGGGGGAAGGGGAAGGTGAGGGGGAAGGGGAAGGTGAGGGGGAAGGGGATGGGGAAAGGGGGAGGAGGAAAGAGGAAGAAGGGGACAGGGAAGGGGGGAGGGGGCAGGCGAAGGAGGAGGAGGAAAGGGAAGCAGGAAAGGGATAAGGAAGGAGGTAGGGGGAAAGGGAAAAGGAAAGGGGATGTGGAAAGAGGGGAGAACGGGAAAGAGGGGAGAAGGAAGAGGGGAGAAGGAAGAGGGGAGAAGGAAGGAAGAGGGTAGAAGGAAGAGGGGAGAAGGTAGGAAGAGGGGAGAAGGTAGGAAGAGGGGAGAAGGTAGGAAGAGGGGAGAAGGGGGAGGGGAGAAGGGGGGAGGGGAGAAGGGGGAGGGGAGAAGGGGGAGGGGAGAAGGGGGGAGGGGCGAAGGGGGTGGCAGGAAGAAGAGGGGGAAGACAGACAGGAAAGTTGTGTCGCAGGAGTGAGCAAGGGCGGGGGACCTTGTCCCCAAGACAAGAATGGGTGTGAGGGAGGGGGAGGGGGGCAAAACACCCTCCTCCCCACATTCCACCTCAACTCCAACACAGTATGGGGGAAGGGAAGGGTTGTGGTGGATGAGAGGGGGAGGACGGGAAGCAGTAAGAAGATAGGCGCACATCGCGATACATGGACGACTATGGAAGGGGAGGGGAAGGGGAGGGGGAGGGGGAGGGGGAGGGGGAAGGGGAGGGGGGAAGGGGAGGGGGGAAAGGGAGGGGGAAGGAGGGAAGGGGAGGAAGGTGAGGAGAAAGGGAGGGGAAAGGGAGGGGGGAGAGGAAGGAACTTGAAGACTTTCATGAAGGAGCATGAAGAGAAGGGAAAGGTAAACAAAAAATTAATAAAATGGAAGGAAAGTGGAAGGGAAGGAATATTTTATCCTTCTATACGTGTCCCTTCAGTGGCGAAGGGAGTGCGAATGGGGAGAATTCGCCTTTGGCTGATGTCCCAGGGCGAGTGACAATCACCGACAGCCGCCGGGGACCAAACCCGCTCAGTTGCGGTCACAACGTCCACACAACTGGCAACTGCTGTGGGCTGTAGTTCACCAGCGCTTCTATCCTCACCGATGTAATTGAAAGGTTACGTGTGTCAGAGAAACCGTGGATGACATGGTGAGGCCGGATGAGTGGGGTGTCTACATGAAAGATTGCCTTATGGTTTGAGTAGTTGTTTATGCGTTTGTGATTGATTGAGTGAACATGAAGGGGACTGGTGCCAGAAGGGGTGGCGGGTTATTGACCCCATCCACGGTACGATCTGGTCTTGAGGCCGCAGGACAGATCGGATCGGATCTGACCAGATTGGATCGTGGGTGGGGTCCCTTAGGTACGTGTAAATACGAAAGGGTTCTCGTGGGTTAGGTTAAGTTAGATTAAACTAGATCGAGTCGCGTAAGGTGGATTAGGTTTACGAAACAACGTAAATCTTCGAGGAAAATCGAAGTTTTTAATATAATCGAGTTCCTGGTCGATTTCGATCAAAGTCTCCAATAAGGAAACGTAATACGACTTTTTGTTGGTCAACGAAGATGTTTCATTGTGAGCATTTGGCGTCAATTTTCAAAATACTGAGCGAGTGAGAAAGAGAGAGAGAGAGAGAGAGAGAGAGAGAGAGAGAGAGAGAGAGAGAGAGAGAGAGAGAGAGAGAGAGAGAGAGAGAGAGAGAGAGAGAGAGAGAGAGAGAGAGAGAGAGAGAGAGAGAGGAGAAAAAGGAGAAAGAAGAGAGAGGAGACAGGAGGGAGAGAGAGATAGCTAGATAGAGATAGAAAGAGAGAATGAGAGAGGAGGGAGAGAGAGAGAAATACGATCAGACTTTGAATACGAGTGTGGGTGGAACGTGCTATAGATAGGAGTACAATCAACACTGGAGGATGCAAACTACACGACCAAACTCCAGCCATACGTGGAGTGTTAGGAGTACTGGAATTCGCGCGCGCGGCCCCAATGCATTGAACGAGACCTAGGAGTACCAGCGTGGGTGGAGTGGTGCCAGGAGTGGAGTGCGAAGGGACTCTGTGGACTGGGAGTGCGAAAGGGAGTCGGCCGGGGAAACAATAGGGGCGAAAGAGCGAAGAGCGGGAGATGGTAAGGGAGATTGTGTAGACGTATCGTCTCCCCCCCCCCCGCTTTCTCCCTCCCCTTGCCCACCCCCTTCCCCCCTCTCTCTCTCTCTCTCTCTCTCTCGCCACTTTCCCATCTCCCTACAACCTCTCTCCCTCCACTTTCCCTCCTCTCCCTCCATTCCCCCCTCTCCCTCCACTTTTCCCCGCTCCTTCCACTCCCCCTCTCCCTCCACTTTCCTCCATTCTCTACAACCTTCCCCCTCTCCCTCCACTTTCCTCCATTCTCTACAACCTTCCCACTCTCCCTCCACTTTCCTCCATTCTCTACAACCTTCCCCCTCTCCCTCCACTTTCCCTCTCTCTCCCTCCACTTTCCCATTTCCCTCTCCCTCCACTTTCCCATTTCCCTCTCCCTCCACTTTCCCATTTCCCTCTCCCTCCTCCCTTTCCCCACTCCCTTCACCTGTCTACCCTCCCTCATACACATTCCCTTCCCCCCAACCCTTGTCTCCCCCATATCTTCATCATGAGCATGCTCCCACTGTCCTCCTGTCCCCTCTCCCATGTCTTTGTACTAAAACAGAAGAGGACAAGGGAGGGGGGAAGGGGGGAAGAAAGGGAGGGAAAGGAAGGGGGAAAAGGAAAGACGAGGAGAGGGGGAATAGAAGGGGATGGGGAAGAAGGATGGGGAAAGAAGGGGAGGGAGGTAAGGAGGAGGAAGGAGCAAGAAGATGGGGTAGAGAGGAATGAGGAAGAGAGGGAGCATGGGGGGAGGGGAGGGGAAGGGGTAAATGGAAGGTGAGGAGGTACGGCAGGTAAATAGGTGGAGGGAGAGGTGGAGGAAGATGTGGAAGGAAAGGGAGATAGGGGGAAGGAAGGGGAGGGAGATGTAGAGGGAGATGTGGAGCGAGATGTGGAGTGGGATGTGGAGTGAGATGTGGAGGGAGGGGGAGGAAGAGGGGAGATTGTGAGAGGCCGCAGGGATAAACGAAAGAGGAAGGAGGCGAGGGGAGAGATAAAGGCGAGACCCGTGAAAAAGAGGGAACACGAGGGAAAGAGGGAGCGAGGGAGCGGGGTTGGGGAAAGGGACTTAAGCACGAGCGAAGATAAAAAGTATAACGAAAAAGGGTACGGGCGAGGGAGAAAGGGAAAGAGAGAATGAGAGGGTGAAGGAGGAAGGGGAGAGGGTGAAGGAGGGAGGGGAGAGGGAAAGAGATGGAGGGGAGTTTGAAAGGAGTAAGAGGAGAGCTAGGGAGGTGGAGGATTAGGAAGAGGATGTGGAAGGGAAGAAGGGGAACGAATAGGATGTGGAAGAGAGGATTTGAGCGAGGGTGAAGAGGAGGAGGAGAGAGGGAAGGGAGGGAAGGGAGGGAGCCAAGGCAAGAGGAAAGGCGAGAGGAAGGAGTGAGGAGGAAGAGGAGGAGTAGGGGGGGAAGGAAGGAAGAGAAGAGAGAGGGGGAGGGAAGGTGGGAGGAATGGCTAGAGGAAGGAGTGAGGAGGATAAGGAGGAGGAGGAGAGGGAGGAGAGGGAGAAGGGGAGATGGAGGAGAGGGAGAAGGGGAGATGGAGGAGAAGGGGAGGGGGAGGAGGAGGAGGAGAGGGGAAGAGGGAGGAAAATGGAAGGAGGGAGGAGAGGGAGGAGGAAGAGGAGGAGCAGAGGGGGAAGGAAGGAAGAGAAGAGAAGAGAAGAGAGGGAGGGAAGGTGGGAGGAATGGCTAGAGGAAGGAGTGAGGAGGATAAGGAGGAGGAGGAGAGAGAGGAGAGGGAGGAGAAGGGGAGGTGGAGGAGGAGAGGGAGGAGAAGGGGAGGTGGAGGAGGAGAGGGAGAAGGGGAGGAGGAGGAGGAGGAGGAGAGGGGAAGAGGGAGGAAAATGGAAGGAGGGAGGACAGGGAGGAGAGAGAGGAAAAGGGGCAGAAAAGGGGAGGAAACGGGGAAAAGGGAGGAGGGAAGAGGGAAGTGGTGGTTACGGTGTTTAAGAGAAAAAGAAAATTGGAAGGAGAAGTGTCGGATATACCGCGGAAAAACGAAACTGGAGGGCCGCAGCAGGAACCTTAAAAAAAGAGGGAAAAAAAGAGAGGGGAGATAGGGGAAAAGGGAGAGGGGAGATAGGGGAAAAGGGAGAGGGGAGATAGGGGAAAAGGGAGAGGGGAGATAGGGGAAAAGGGAGAGGGGAGATAGGGGAAAAGGGAGAGGGGAGATAGGGGAAAGGGGAGTGGAAGAAAGAAAAGAGGGAAGAGGTAGGAGAAGAGTGAGACGAGAGGGATAGGGGTAGAGGAGAGAGGGAGGGGGAGAGGAGAGAAGGAGGGGGAGAGGAGACAGGGATGGGGAGAGGAAGAAGGATGGGGAGAGGAAGAAGGATGGGGAGATGAGAGAAGGATGGGGAGAGGAGAGAAGGATGGGGAGAGGAGAGAGGGAGGGGGAGAGGAGAGAGGGAGGGGGAGAGGAGAGAGGGAGAGGAGAGAGGGAGGGGGAGAGAAGAGAGGGAGGGGGAAAGGAGGGGGAAAAGAGGAGGGGAAAGGAGAAGGGGGAAAGGAGAAGGGGGAAAGGAGGAGGGGGAGAGGAGAGAGGAAGGTAGAAAGGAGGGGGAGAGGAGAGAGGGAGAGGAGAGAGGGAGGGGGAAAGGAGGAGGGGCAGAGGGGGACAGTGGGAGAGGGGGTAAAGGGGAAGAGAAACCAAAAGGAGAGAAAGACACGGAAGTAAACGAAGATAAATGGGGAAGAGAGATAATGATACCAAAGAAGGATGAAGGGGAGAGAAGAAAGCAGGTCAGGTGCATAGAAAAAGAGCTGCGGGGGGGGGGACAGAGGTGGAAGATGGGAGAGGGGAAACGGTATCCAGGTTCGGGGGGAGAACGAGGGGGTAACTGGATAAGGCCGTGGCGGGGGGGGGGGACGAAAATTATATATATATATATAGATATATATATATATATATATATATATATATATATATATATATACATTGTGTGTGTGTGTGTGTGTGTGTGTGTGTGTGTGTGCGCGCGCGCGCGCGCGCGAGCGTTTTGTTGGGGGGGGGGCATCATATTGCAACAGTTGCTGGGTTAGGAAAAAGTCGATCTGCCTTCCCTTCTTCACTTTTCCTCCCTTTCCCCTCGTCTCCCTTATCCCCTCGTCTCCCTTTTCCCTCGTCTCCCTCCCCTTCCCTCTTCGCTCACCTTTCTTATCCCTCTCCCTCTCTCTCCTCTCCCCTCTCCCCGCTGCAACCACCTATGAGGGGACACGCTCCTCCCTCTTTTTTCTCATTTTTCAAATTCATTTTCACCTCGTATTAAGTCATTTTCTCTCCCTCTCCAATAACCCCCACATCGCCCACCATTCCCCTTCTCATAATCCGTCCCCACGCCTCTTCACAATTCCTCTCACTCACTATTATTTCATATTTCCCCTCTTCCTTTCCCCTTGCGCCATTTCACTCCCCTTCCCCTCTCCCACATGCATAGAAGTGCATGCACGCATTATATATATATATGTGTGTGTGTGTGTGTGTAAATATATGTATATATATATATATATATATATATATATATATATATATACACACACATATATATGCACACACAAAATATCCCGCAATACGGAATAAACTTATTAAACTTTATGACCATAAAACACTTGATGGGCAGTTACAAGAAAATGCATATCATAACCAGCACGGCTTAAATCATGAAGTGCCATAAAACGCCGGCACTGTATAGAGCCACATGGCTCTACTACAATACGCATGTATAAGAAAAAGGATCTATCTTCTGTCTATTTTTATCAACGGTGAACCCAGTGCAACTGCCGACTCACGGAGTATAAACTGACATACTTCTAAAATTACCAGTTTCTCCGAGCTTCGATGTATATTTGTATATATATATATATATATATCCTGACCTTCGTGTTCCAATAGCATTCTTAGAATTCTAAAAACTCCACCCGATGTGACAACTGCATCGCACGAAAGACTCCAATCCTTCGACAGAGATCAAAGAGACCCGCGGCCCCAAAGGCTGAATGGACAGCGCCGCTGACCAGTGACAGACAAGTACACAACTCGCACTAAGAAAAACCCCGACCCCTTGTGAGGCAACGGTCCTCCTATGCCTTCACTACCGTGGCGTTCTCTACACGTCAGACGATTTTATTCAGTTTGTAGGGAGGGACACGACTGCCCTAAAGACACGAGTAATGTTCTAAGGAACCTTCATGTTCCAGTGACCTTTGTGAGCTTTTATTTTGGTTAACGTCAAATGACCTTAGGGGACATCGCCTGACTCGAGGGGTTGGTCAGGTGTTAAGAGATGAACTGAGCTGCCTCAAGCTGCTGGGCCCGACGCTGTTTTCGCAATCCCCACAATCGAGTTTAGAAGCTTCGGTTCTATTCCGTACAAGAGGAGTAGGAGGAGGAGGAGGAGGAAGAGGAGGAGGAAGAGGAGGAAGAGGAGAGAGGAAGAGAGAGGAAAAGGAGAAAGAGGAAAAAGCAGCAGCATACGAAGAGAGGGAGAGTAGAATGGCTGGGATAAGAGAAAGAGCAAGAATGAGTTAAAGAGGAAAAGGAAGAGGAAGAAGAGGAGGAAGAAGACGAGGAGGAGAAGGGGATGGGAAGAGGAGGAAAAACTAGAGAAGAGGAGGGAAGATGAGGGAAGATGAGAGAAAATGAGGGCAGAGGAAGGAAAATGAGGGAAGAGGAAGGGGAGGGAAGGGGAGGGTTGGGTAGGGAAAGGAAGAGGAAGGGGGTAAGGGAAGGAAAGGGAAGGATGGGGAGGGAAGGGGAGGGAAGGGGATGGAAGGAGAGGAAACGGGAGGGAAGGAGAGGAAACGGGAGGGAAGGAGAGGGAAGGGGAGGGAAGGGGAGGGAAGGGGAGGGAAGAGGATGGAAGGAGAGGGAAGGGGAGGGAAGGAGAAAGAAGGGGGAACGAAGGATATGATGGTTAAAGTTGTGAAAGTGGGTGACAGGGATATAGCATGAAGGAAGAGAAGAACAGGGGAACAATGATATGCAGAACAGGGAAAAGTAAAGGGAAAGGAAAAAGAGGGAAAGGAAAGGATTCAAATACGAAACAAAAAAGGAAGAGCGTGAGGGGGGAAGAACTGGAGAGTAGGAAGAAGAGGAAAAAAGAGGAAAGAAGAGGGAAAAGGAGGGTGACAGACCCTGAGACCTCATCCCATAGAAGGGGAAAGAAGGGGGGAAGAACAAGGAAAGAAGAGGGGAAGAATAAGGAAAGAGAAGAAAAAAGAAAGAACAGTAAGGAAAGAAGGGAAGAGGAGAAAAGGGGGGAAGAGGGAGGAAAAAGTGGAGAGGAGGATGAGAAAAGAGGAAGAGAAAAGAGGAGATAAGGAAAATGGAGAAGAGGAAGGGAAAAGAGATGAGAAAGGGAAAAAGAGGGCAAGAGGAAGAGAAAAGAGGGGAAGAGAAGGGGGAAATGATGGGAAACTAAAGACCGTACGACATCGTCCTCCCCAACCACCCACGATCACCCTCCTCGCCCACCAACTCTACCTATTCCCGACCACCTCCTCCACCCATCTAATTCAAGCTTCACAACAACAAAGGTGTGAACTAATCTGCAGCCGGAGGAAGATTGAGCAAACAACCCGCGCCCTTTGGGAAGGTCTTCTCCAATGGTCCACTACCACCCTCCCGATGGAGACCTGGCTACCTCTAGGGCGATAACTTCTCCCTTGGAAAGATCGATGTCCCCTCCCTCGGGAAGACGACGAAGGCCTACTTCGGGGCGACTTTGGGGGTGACTTCAAGAAGACGAAGACTGACTTAGGGCGACTTCGAGAAGACGAAGACAGACTTCGGAGCAACTTCGAGAAGACGAAGACAGACTTCGGAGCAACTTCGAGAAGACGAAGACCGACTTCGGGGCAACTTCGGGGCGACTTCGGGAAGAAGACGAAGACCGATTTTGGGAAGAAGACGAAGACCGACCTCGGGAAAAAGACGAAGACAGACTTCGGGAAGATCACAAAAACCGACTTCGGAAAGAAAATAAAGATCGACTATGGGGTTCCCCGTTCTTGCAGTTCGATCACAACCTCGGCGGATCACCTTGAACACCTGAAGGTCCTGAGGTTCGAATTACCAGAGACGGACGTTCGACGACACCTTACCGATTCAAACATATACGAACCGAATGGATTGCTCGAGTCAGGTATTTAAGGTCGTACACAGCCAAAATGAATGTCTGCTGTTATCCGAATGGCTAGCAGCTTGAACATGTTAGAATGTGGGTATTCGCTGATCCACAAGAACGTCTCGTGCTGAAACAAAAAGTTTTTTATACACGCGCGCGCACACACACAGTTGGAATTAAGCGTCTTGTCACATCTGGTAAAACATACATGAAACATGTACATTAGTAAAAACATGTAACTAGTTTCTTTAATCACAGATTTGTCAAGTCACTAATGTATCAGCTTTTCAATACGTCCTGGGGAAATAAAAAATAATAGAATAAGATAAAAGCAAAAATTTAAATAGAAATAATAAATTAAATAAAAATGAAACAAAAATAGAATAGAATAGAATAAAAAGTCACCACCCAGATTCCTAATTAAACTGGGGCCAACGACCCTCAACCGAGTCCAACGGGTCCCCTTGGGGCCTAGACCCCTACCTTCCCCTGGTCCCTTCTTCGGACCCAACGCCCTCGCCCTACAGCCTCAAGTCACGACCTCGGTTGACCCTTGGGGCCGACCGCCCACCCGCCGGTCCTCTAAGCCAGCGACTCCCCAAACCCTTTGATGGAGGGCGGATCCTCCATCTCTCTCCCTCCCTCCCTCCCTCTCTCGGTCAGGAGACCCAAGCCTCAGACTTCCTTCCGAAAATCCCTTCCATCACAGTCCTTCGCCTCTTCTCCTTCTCCTCCATCACCCCATTTTCCTCCTACTCCTCTATTCTCCTGCTGCTCCTCCTCCTCCACCATACCCCTTCGCCTTCTCCTCTCCATCACCCCTTTTTCCTCCTGCTCCTCCTCCTCCACCATCCCCCTTCGCCTTCTCCTCCTCCATCATCCTCGTTCGCCTTCTCCTCCTCCATCACCCTCGTTCGCTTTCTCCTCCTCCATCACCCTCGTTCACCTTCTCCTCCTCCATCACCCCTTTTTCCTCCTCCTCCTCCTCCTCCTCTATCTTCCTGCTCCTGCGCCTCTTCCTACTCCACCATCCCCTTTCGCCTTCTCCATCACCCCGGTTCGCCTTCTCCTCCTCCATCACCCCTTTTTCCTCCACCTCCTCCTCCATCACCGCTTTCTCCTCTATTTTTTCTTCCTCCTTCTCCTACACCTATATATCCCATTCCATCCTTATCCTTCTCCTCTTTCATAACCCCCTCCATCCTTATCATTCTTCTCTTCCACCACTTCCTCCTCCTCTTCCATCACTATTTTCTCCTCTTCCATTACCCCTCCATCCTCCTCCTCCTCCACCCAGGCCGCCCTATGGCAATGCAGTGTAAATAATTCCCTTCAAGTCCATTTCCGGCGCGTAATAAGCTCGAACGCGCATATCGAGTCCGCCCTTTGAATGGGCTGGCAGGTCATCAGCCACAAACGGGAGGAGGAGGACCCGGCGGCTGCGGCGGAGGTGGCTGTGGGGGGTGGCTGTGGGGGTGGCTGTGGAGGTGGCTCTGGAGGCGGTTGAGGAAGTGGCTTAGAAGGGGAGGAGGTGGCTGTGGAGGAGCTTGTGGAGGCGGCGGAGGTGGCTGAGGAGGAAGACAGAAATAGCAAAAGGGACGTAATGACAGAAGTGCACCATGAGGCCAATACGACTTGAGAGGCGGATTCCGTTTGAGGACGAGATTAGGCACCGTGGGAGGAGGCAGGAGAGGCAATGGCATTTGGGTACAGGAGGCAATAAAGAGGTAGAAAGGCAGAGAGGAGAGCCAAGTAATTAAGACACCTGAGAGGCACATGACGTGGCCAGGAGGCACCAGGAGCAGCGGCGAGGGGCATACGAGGCTGGCTGGAAGGGCCGAGGCAACAGTTTCCATGTACCGGGTAGTGAGGGTGGTGATGATGGTGATGATATATATGACGAGGCTAATCATGATTAGTTTAATCATGATGAGGATAAGGATGATGATGATGATGATGAGGGGGAGAAGAGAGAATGGAAGCATGAGAAGGGGAGGAGGTGGACGAAGATATTGAGTAGGCGGAAGATACGGAGGAAGAGGCAAACGAGGAGGCGAAAGAAGAGGAAACGGTGGTAAAGAAGACGCAGAAGAAGGAGAAGAAGGAGAAGGAGGAAGAGGAGGAGGAGGAGGAGGAGGAGGAGGAGGAGGAGGAAAGAAAGCAAAACTACAACGGAGACATGACTGGAAGGTCAAAGGAAATTGAAAGACGAACCAAGTGAAGAAATTTTGAAAATAATGGAGAAAAAGGAGAATGAGGCAGAATAACAGGAACAACAAATAAATAAAAATAGAAATAAAAAACATGTACAAGGAAAGACAAGGAAGCGAGACAATGATGAAACATGACAAGAAAAGCTGGGAAGGACCGAGAGGGGAAGAGGGGAAGAGATAAAGAGGGGGATAAGAGCGGAAAGGGGAGAGAGGAGGGCGAGGGCGAGGAGAAAGGGGGGAGAGGAAGGGGGAAGAAAGGAAACCGGAAGCCAAAGAGGGGACAGAAGGGGAGAGAAGCAGAGTGGAAGAAACACAGAAATAAATGAGGAGAGGAACAGGGAGAAGAGTGGAGGAAAGGGAGGCCACGAAGAAGACTGTGGTGGAGGTGGAGGCGATGAAAGTGGAGTGACGGTAAGAAAACGAAGAACCCAACGAGCTGATATTACGAACGAAGAAAAAAGATGAGACTGACGGAACTTGAGAAAAGAAAAAGAAAAGGAAAAAAAATGGAGGAGAGAAACGTGCGGACACAAAAGAACAGCGAGACATGACACAGGGACAACAAAACAAAGAGTGACGTCAAAGAAGGACGTGGCACTGGACGCCTGCAAGGCACTGACGCACTCTAAAGTTCGTCGACAGCCTTGTGGCGTCCTCATTTGGCCCGGGGGGTGGGGACGGAGATGGATATGGTAGAGATGGAGGCGAGATGGAGGAGATGGAGACTGATTGAAAAGAACCTACGAGATTGAAGGGAACAGAGGAGAGGATAGCGGTCAAGGGGAAGCCTCGTGAGGGGAAGATGTTCAAGGGATTTGGGCAAGGCGGGGGGATTAGGAAGAACCTGGGGAGGGGGAAGACGGGGGAGGGGAGGAAGCAGAGGAGATGATCAAGAGGAAGGTACAACGTGGTGGGGAGGAGGAGAGGAGAGAAAGGACAAGAAGGGTGGAGGGAGGATGAAGAAGGAAGACAGCGACATCAGATTTGGGGGAATACGAGGAAACGAAGAAGAAACAGATCACGGAGGAAGAAGAAAAGGAGGGAAATGGATCAGAGAAGGAGAGAGAAGTGAGGGAACAGAGGGCAGAGGAAGAGAGGGGAATAAAGAGACAAAGGGAGGAAGAGGGGAGGGAGCAGTAAAGGTTACGGACGAGGGGAAAGATGAAGATGATGGAAATAAAGTAGAGGGGTGTGGAGTAGTAGGGGAGGAGGAAAGGGAGAGGAAGGGAGGAAAGGAAGGATGAGGGGAGAGTGAAGGACAGGTGCGGGAAGGAGAGGAAGAAGGAGAAGGGAAGGGTGGAGGGGGAGGTGGAGGGGTTTTGTACGGGCTAAGAGAAGAGGGTGGGGGAGGGTAAGGAAGGGAGAAGGGGAGGAGTTCAAACGGAAGAGCAAAGGAGGAGGAAGGATAGGAGGAAAAGGAAGAAGAGTAGGAGGAAAAAGAGTAGGTGGAAGAAGAAGGAGGAGGAAGAAGAGGAGGAAGAAGAGGAGGAAGAGGAGGAAGAGGAGGAAGGAGGAGGAGATAGGAGAAGGAAGAAGGAGGAGGGAGGAAGGAGGGAGGAAGGAGGAGGGAGGGAGGAGGGAGGAAGGAGGAGAAGGAGGAGAAGGAGGAGAAGGAGGAGGAAGAGGAGGAAAGATGGAATAATGAGAGCCAAGTTAAGGGAGAGGGGTGTTCCACAAGAAGAACCAGAACGAGATTGCGAAAGAGAACGAGATGAGAAGAGGATCGAAGAGAGATGAGTTGGAGCACCAGATAATAAACAACGGAGGACGAAAAGACCTGAAATCATGGAAACGGAACAGAAACAGCCGGAGATTGAAAAGATGCCAGACAAGGAAAAGAGGGGAGCGGAGAGATGAGAGGAAGAGGAGGAAGAAGAGGGAGGAGGGAGGAGGAGCAATAAGAGAATCGACAAGGAACATTAAGCAGAGTGGCGAAGCGGAGTGGCCATTTACGCCCTACACACTAATGTGCAGCGTTAATGCACTATGCACGGACATGCACTAGGGAATGCAAAATGGCAGGCAGGCATGTAAACAAGCGCCATGGACACACACGCACGAACAAAAAGCACTCGTGCATTCAAAACACACAATACATTATAATTACGAGACGTTGCACATAAAACATGCACACACACACAAGTACACACAATGTATGAATCACAGGCAGCCATATTCCACTTCATTTTAACCTCCATCTATTGTCTGGCACTTGAGCGTCCCCCGTAAGTGTCCCAACATATTTACGCGAACGTCTGACCTCTAAAAGGTACAGTAATTTCTAATTCTGTTTTGGGTGGCTAATGAATACGAAATTACAGCTTGTTAAGAATGTATACATTTGTTTACAACACGGACAACAATGCGTGCACCTGTAACAAGGCCGTCTTCGAAACTGACGCTACGCTCTCCTTCGCGCCAAAACCAAGACGCGCATCGCATCTGCGATATCTAATACAAACTAATCTTATACATAATATAATTATTACAATAAATACTAAAATAATACTATATATTATACACCATGCCAACACATCTACTAATTTCTAATACCGGACAAGCTTCGGGATATAACGTATCTGTCCGGTATTTCCATCGAATATAACGGATCCTCGGTTATAATGGATCTTCGGTCATAACGACATACCCCCGTCCCCATATCGTCCGTTATATAGAGGGTTTACTGTATCCCTCATCAATGCTTATCAACTTCCGCCAGGGTCCCCAATCACTGATCACCTGGGAGATCCATCTGGCCAAGTAGCCCAATCACTGTTCATCCTAAGGGAAGTCCCATGAAAGGCTCACCAATCACGTTCCTCTGAACTCTTCCTCCAACCAGGCTCTCCCTTCGAACTATATCTTACTATGCATCTCTTCCGTTTCCCTTCCCATTTCTTCCCTTCCTCCTTTTTCTCCCCCAATCTACCCATACCTTTCCCCCTTCGAACCAACCCTTCCTTCCCTTTTTCGTCCTTTCCCTTCGTCCTTCTCCCTAGAGAATCCAAACAAATTTAGGGGCAAGCTGGGTCATTCCGAATTGGATCGGACCAGTTTTGGGTTAAGAAGCGGGTAGGAATACATAGTCGTGTATGCACACATATACGCGTACATACACGCACGCACGCACACACACACATACACACACACACGTGCCCGTGCGCGGTGACATGCCCACGCGTAAGAGGTGTTTTCAAGAAAAGCTGGGTCAAGACGAGCGCAAAAGCGGGACAACGTGGAAAAAAAATGCGTCAACAGAGAACAAGTAATTGATCCATTGGAAAAAATAGGACAAGATGTCTTATACATAGACCTAGAACACAAAGGTGACCTAGAAATCCAGGTCGCGAAAACAATGGGAGAAGAAAGGGATGAGAGAAGAAAGGATGGGAGAAGCAAGGTGGGAAGAAAAGGAGGGGAAAAGAGAAGGGGGAAGAGAGGTGGGGGGATAAGAAGAGGGGAGAAGAGAGGGGGAGAAGAGAGGAGGGGAGAAGAGTGGAGGGGAGACGAGTGGTGAGAAGAGAAGAGGGGAGAAGAGGGGAAGAGGAGAGGAAAAGAGATGAAGGAAAAATGGGAAGAAGAGAGCGGAGAAGAGAGGAGGGGAGGGGAGAGGAGGGGAGAAGAGAAGGGAAAAGACAGGAGGGGAAAAGAGGGGAAACGAGAGAAGGGGAAAAGAGGGGAAAAGAGATGAGGGAAAATAGATGAGGGGAGAAGAGAGGAGGGGAGAAGAGAGGAGGGGAGAAGAGAGGAGGGGAGAAGAGAGGAGGGGAGAAGAGAGGAGGGGAGAAGAGAGGAGGGGAGAAGAGAGGAGGGGAGAAGAGAGGAGGGGAGAAGAGAGGAGGGGAGAAGAGATGAGGGGAGAAGAAAGGAGGGGAAAAGAGGAAGGGGGAAACGAGAAGGGGGAAATGGGAAGGGGGAAATGGGAAGGGGGAAATGGGAGGGGAGAAGGGGGAAATGGGAAGAGCAGTGAGGAGACGGAAAGGAAAAGAAAAAAGAAAAGAAGAGCACAGAAGTGAACGACGGGAAATTAGAAAAGGGTAAAAGAAGATTGTGGAGGGGAGAGGAAGGAGGGGAGAGGAAGTGAGGGGGGAGGAAGAGGGGAGAGGAAGGGAAGGGAGAGGAAGGGAAGGGAGAGGAAGGGAAGGGAGAGGAAGGGAAGGGAGAGGAAGGGAAGGGAGAGGAAGAGGAAGGGAAGGGAGAGGAAGGGAAGGGAGAGGAAGGGAAGGGAGAGGAATGGAGGGGAGAGGAAGGGAGGGGAGGGGAGGGGAGGGGAGGGGGATGAGGGGAAGCCAGAGGGAAAGGGGGGAGGAAAGAATGGTCAGATCAAGGCAAGACGAGGGAGGACGCAGCACAAGGGGAGAAAAAGGACATGACAAGAAAAAAGGAGACAAGAGAGGAGAGGAGAAGAGAGAAAGGGAGATTAAAAGAGATGTGAAAAGGGGGGAAGAGGAAATGAGAAGAGAGAAGAGGGGGAGAGATGACAAGAGGAGAGAAGAGAGAAGTGAGAAGAGGACAGAAGAAGAAGAAAAGAGGAGAAAAGAAGAGAGAAGAAAAGAGGGGGGAAGAGAAGAGGGGGGAAGAGAAGAGGGGAGAAAAAAGAGAAAAGGGGAGAAGAGAAGACAGAAAAAGAGACGAGAAGAGAGGAGACAAGAGAAGAAAGAAGGAGAGAAGAGAGACAAGAGAAGAGAGGAGAAGAGAGAAGAAGAGAAGAGAGGAGAAGAAAGACATTAAGTATTGGACGGGAAGGAGGAACATGACTGCTCTGAGGAAATGTTCTGTCTGTCTCCAAGTGAAGACTGTTGATGGTCCACTGTCTGTCTGTCTGTGTGTGTGTTTGTGTTGTAAATTCCACTGAGTATTTTACCATATTAATTCATAATTTTTCTCAATACACACAATAAAAATCAGGAAAATATTACAGACTAGGTCAAATCACCTCAAACTAGACAACCCAACACGAAGTGACGAAAACTATACGACTTAATCCAGTTTGACGCCACCCCCCCCCCTCTTTCCCCCAGGGAGGTTAGCTCCTTCACCGTAGCGCCACTCCAAGCCAAAGGAACTACTCTGCCGCTAATCAGAACGAAATCTGCCAAGTACGTCGCCCAAGCAGGCAGCAGTTGCAGAAGCGATCGCGTGCAGGTACGCAAGTGTGTAGAGGTCAGCTACCTGTGCATTGATTCCGCGTAGAGCCTAGGGCGCGTACGCGGGACTTGCACTGGCGTAGTAGGGAGTGGCCCGAAGAGGAGTTGACCTCCAGTGGGACTGGGAGTTCAGGCACCCTCCCCAACTCCCAACTACCAACTTTCTTGCCCCCTTATGACACGCAACACAGTTCGCAATTCCATCAAGCAGTTTACTTACACACAACATCAATAAGACCTTGCGAAGACATACAGATACATTCCATTACACAAGAAGATCAAGCCATACTTACTAATATAAAGGCCAAATTATTGTACTAGTACATATGGAGCTCCAAATAGCCTTGTTAGTCAAAAAACACTAGTTACGCTATGTGAACATCAATATGCATACAATATACATGTTACGGTCGAACATGCTCAATAATACGAGACACCTCTACAAGTTTACCTACCTCCCACCACACTCCTCTCACTCACCTTCCCTGCCCCTACACACTCCTCCTTCCTCTTTCTCACCCTCCCTCCCTTCCTTCCTTCCTCCCTTTCTTCTTTCCTTCCTTCCTTCCTCTCTCCCTTTCTTCTTTCCTCCCTCCCTCCTTCCTTCCTTCTCTCTCTCCATTCCTCCCTCCACACTCCTCCCTCCCTCCCTACACACTCCCTTCCTTATATCCTCCATCCCTTCCTCCTTCCTTCTCTCCCTCTCATCATTCCTCCTTCCCTCCCTCTACACTCCTCCTTCCCTCTACACACCCTTCCACCTTCCATTCCTCACCCCTTCCCTCCCTTCCTTCCTCTACACTCCTCCCTCCCTCCACACTCCCTTGTTTCCTCCCTCCCTTCCACCTTCCCTTCCTTCCTTCCTTCCTCCTTCCCTCCCTTCCTTCTGTCCTTCCTCCCTCCCTCCTTCCATCATTTCCTTCCTCCCTCCCTCCCTTCCTTCCTTCCTTCCTTCCTCCCTTCCACCCACCCTCCCTTTATCCCTCTCTCCTTCCACACTCCTCCCCCCCCACCATCCAAAGGCGATCTTCACACTCTCCTTGCCCGCTCACCCCTACACCACAAGGGCTCCCTTTCCCTTTCTTACGCTGGGCGCCTTTACAACCTTAAGACGCCTCATTCAAACCTGTGTTCACATCACATATTTGCGCTTCATTAGCTCTCCTCCTGCGGTATCGACTTATACGGCGGCTGCGGCACCGTCTAATACAACGACCACATCAACGGCGGCAAAGGGACGTCGAAATGACAAATGGAGAAGGGGAGGGGGGTGGCAGGCAGTGTTGACATCTCGAGGTCATTCCAAGTCAATGAACAAATGCAACGAGATCAAGCAACGCAAGGTTAAGGTTCGGGCAGGTGTAAGTCCTGCGGAAAGAGGTAGGGAGGGAGGGAGGGAGAGAGGGAGAGAGAGAGAGAGAGAGAGAGAGAGAGAGAGAGAGAGAGAGAGGAGAAGGAGAGAGAGAGAGAGAGAGAGAGAGAGTAGGAGGGAGGGCGAGGGAGGGAGAGAGGGGAGACAGGGAGGGAGAGAGGGGAAAAAGAGAGGGAGAGAGGGGAGAGAGAGAGGGAGAGAGGTGAGAGAGGGAGAGAGGTGAGAGAGGTGGGAGAGAGGGAGAGAGAGAGAGAGAGAGAGAGAGAGAGAGAGAGAGAGAGAGAGAGAGAGAGAGAGAGAGAGAGAGAGAGAGAATCTTCGTAT
Organism: Oratosquilla oratoria; assembly: GCF_046742065.1. NCBI lineage: Eukaryota > Metazoa > Arthropoda > Malacostraca > Stomatopoda > Squillidae > Oratosquilla > Oratosquilla oratoria. The sequence continues at coordinate 15,720,221 of NC_134811.1, forward strand.
TTGCATGTGCGTGCGCGCGCGCACGAGTTCAAGCGAGTTCACACATATGAACCAACAGTCGGCAACCTCGCTTTGTATCAGATGAAAGAAGACGACACGCCCTGGGCGAGATGTAGCAATCGTATGTGATGTGACACATCCGACACGCCCATGCAATGACACTCTGGTCTACGTGACATCTTTCCCCTCCCCCTACTTCTCCTCCACTCCCTGATATCCATTCCTTTATCCCCCTTCCTTCCCATCCCCACCCCCTACTTCCCCTCCACTCTCTCAATTCCCCATTTAACTCCCTCAATTCCCCCTCCCCTACTTCCTCTACACTCCCTCAATTCCACTCAAACCCCCTTAATCCTCACTCCTTCCTATCCCCCTCCACTACCTCAATTTCCCTCCTTCCCCTGAATTTCCCCTTCTTCCCCTAAATCCCCATCCTTCCCCTCAGTCTCCCCTCCTTCCCTTCAATATCCCCTCCTTCCCCTCAGTCTCCCCTCCTTTCCCTAAATCTCTCCTTCAGTTCAATCCCCCCTCTCCTTCAATCCACTCCCCTCAATCCCCGCTTCCACCTCCACAAATTCGAAAAGACAGAAGGCGAAAATTACCAACTTAATAATAACAAGGGTCTCGATCCACCGCGACCCCTTTCAGAGCAGGGACCGTTCCTTCACCAAGCCACAAAATACCTGGTTTCAGAGTCATCTCACCGAAGACATCACAACCATCGCCAGGCTCTTCTTAAGTTATTCCGAGGTCAACCCTCGCCATCACCAATACTCTGCCACCATCATCAATTTTCTTTCACCACCACCACCAATATTCTCCCCACCTCGACCAATATTCTCCCTATCAATACCAATAATCTCCCCCATCATCACGAACATTCTCCCCACCTCCACCAATATGCTACCCATACCAACACTAATATTCCTTCTCCAACACTTCAATTATCGCCTTCTCCACCACTAACACCAATATTCCTTTTCTATTACCACCTATATCCCTCTTCCACCACCACAAATATCCCTTCCTCCACAACCACAAATATTCCTAATCTACCACACAGATATCCCTCCTCCACCAACACAGATATCCCTCCTCCACCACCACAGATATCGCTCCTCCATTACCACAAACACCCCTCCTCCACCACCACCATTATCCCTCCTCCACCACAACAAACACCCCTCCACCACCACCACCATCAATATCCCCCTCCACCACCATAAACATCCCCTCCACCACCACAAACATCCCTCCTCCACCACCACTATCAATATCCCTCTTCCACCACCATGAATATCCCTCTTCCACCACCATTAATATCCCTCTTCCACCAACATTAATATCCCTCTACCACCGCCACCATCAATATCCCTCCTCCTCCACCACCATAAACATCCCTCCTTCACTACTACCACCACCAATATCCCTCCTCCACCATCAATATCCCTCCTTCACTACCACCAATATCCCTCCACCACTACCAATATCCCTCCTCTTCCACCACCATAAACATCCCTCCTCCACCATCAATATCCCTCCTTCACTACCACCAGTATCCCTCCTCCACCATTACCACTATCCCTCCTCCTCCACCACCAGCGCCGCGTCGGCAAGGCTATCAAACTATCGCCCAAACAAAATTACCTTCCGTCGCGTCGGCCCCCCCCCCTCCCTAACAACGAGGAGATTCCCATGTCCTCCGCCGATCAGCCAACGACCCTTCCATTATCACCATCGCCAGTACCACCACCATCGTCACCACCACTACCACCAACATTACCACCGCCACCACTACCACCATCACCACCACCACCGCCACCATCATCATCACCATCGTTTTCACCTTCAATACCACCACCATCCTCATTTTCACCACCGTCACTAATATTCCCTAACCACCACAACCACCACCATCCTCATTTTCACCACCGTCACTAATATCCCCTAACCACCACACCACCACCATCATCCTCACCTTCACCACCGCCATTATCACATCACCACCAGCAGCAAATTCCTTAACTAAAGCAACATAGGAAATACAAGATAACGCATGACAGTCACGCGAGATAGTCCACAAGGACAGAAGCGCTGGTAAATTACAGTCCAAAACCGCCACCGTGACAATAAACCCCAGCCCCACACCACGTCCACCACCAGACATTCCTCCATCACACATCCAGAAACCAAAACAAGAAAAAAATTTCAGCAAGGAGGCAACTACATTCTCTATTAAAAGACCTGACAGACGCCAACCTACGGGCGGCATTTCAATATTACAACCACTTTCTCTTCCCCTCCCCCTTTCCTATACAAACAGCTTTGGTTAAAATATTGCATTTTCCTGCAAGATCTTAACCCTATAACTCGCCTCCATCCCCAGCAGACCTCTTTATCTGTTTTGAATATGTATAGGCTTCCTGCCAATTCGTAAAACTTATGGGAAATATATATCATGTTCACACATCTCATCTGCGCCTACGGGGAAGCCACGCCAGAGCACTACAGGGGGCGCATGGGCGTTGCTGAGGGCGTGGGCGGGGATGGGGCGCGGGGCTGGAATCTACCCAACGCTGTGCTTTAACAATCAACTTACACAACCGGCGCCGGGTGTCGCTGTTCTTCCAGAGGCTCCGGCGGAGGCGTTTCCGGAGAGTCTCTCTCTCGTCTCGTATATTTGCACATCCGACGCTCCCCTCCGGAGGACGAGCACCGACGGAAAGCAGACCAAGGCAGGCATCGGGATTCCGATCTCCTCCGAAGTCGGAACGAGAGACGTCGGAGGGGAGCGCGCCTCACAAGATCTCACAAAGTAGAATGAGTAGGAGAAGACCCATAGGTGGCGACCCCGCCAGTATCAACAACGTTTACATCGACGCTCAGTCACGATAACCGTAAGACCAACAACAACCCGAGCGTGATTCGAGTTGTCGTTAGCAAACTTGAACCACAACATTTAACACTACTGCGTCAAACATACGCATTTACCTCCTTCCGTACCAGGTGTCACTTCACCCTTTATTCAGGTTGGCGTCGGGCGGTCTTGTTCATTTCTGATGAGACTCCAACCCTCCCCCTTCCCCTCCCCAACCGGATGGCACTTCTTTCTATTTCAAGGATGTCCAAACTGCCTCCAGACTGCTATTTCATTAATGTTCGTGGCACCTCAGTGATTGTCAGAAGATGCCACTATCTCGGCGTTTTTCATTTCAACAAAACATTAAGTACTCAACGATATATATATATATATATATATATATATATATATATATATATATATATATATATACACACATACATACAAAGAGAGAGAGAGAGAAACGGTAACAAATCTTGTTCTGTATCGCCCCCTTCGTACATTCTTTTTTCCACATTCAATTCTTCTTCCTTCCAAACCTATTTTTCTTTCTTTCCACACATTTCATTCCACATGCTGTTTCATCCCGATATTCCCTTCGTCTTCAACCAGTTCCCTTGTGTCCTTTCACCCTTCCTTTCCCTCGCCATTTTCATCCCAGAACTCTCCATTTAAAGGCACCATCTGCCTCCTACTCCCCACCACCATTCCCCACGCCCCCCATAATCCCATCTCCACCTCCTCCCCCCCCCCTAACCTCACTTTAATTTCCTCTCCTCCCCCTCCCCCGATTTAATCCTCAACTCCGCCCCCTCCCTTCCCACCCACATCCAAATCCACCAATATCGCCAATCCTTCCCCCCCTCCTCCTCCTCCTCCCCCTCCCCCCCGCTCCCACCCACCTCTCTCCCAACCTCCCAACGTTATCATCATCGACCAAATGGGAGTACGGGCAGCCATGTGTAGCCGTGGGAATATGTGGACGTGTGGACGTATGTACGTATGGTGCGTGCGTGCGTGTGTGTGTGTGTGTGTGTGTGTGTGTGTGTGTGTGTGTGTGTGTGTGTGTGTGTGTGTGTGTGTGTGTGTGTGTGTGTGTGTGTGTGTGTGTGTGTGTGCGTGCGCGCGGCGCGTGTTCTGCGTGTGTGATAAACAAGAGGGAATACATGTGTGTAAGCGAGTGTGTAGTTGAGTGTGTGCGCGTTCTTGTGGGCTGGTGATTACTGTGCCCGACCAAAAGTGTATATGTGTGTACGTCAGGGTGTCAGCAAGTCCTCTTGGAATAACGACCGCATAGAATCTGTGCGATAAATACCTCATACATGGTACAACACGGAATAAAATTGTCTACAATCGCACCCACTAGGGACAGGCCAGTAATCTCATTCCCAGACTACATTTCCGATACCAAAACTAAACAAATTAAAATTTTATGAATGCATAAACAACTGTCCAGACTTTTTCAATAAAGTGACGCTACTTTACATGCATTTTCTGTCTAAGATCAGGCGATTTCGTGAGGATGTGTATACAGGGGAATGGGCGGAATCCGAATTGAAGGGGGTTCCGATTGACCGTGACCCCCCCCCTCTACCTTCGGGCTTCGCTCAACTCCAACCCCTCTTTAGCCAGAACAAAATATGAAAAGTGCGTCACAGCACTGAAGGTGTCAGTTATCAATTTTTTTATTCAATGCAAAAGCATCACAATAGACGAGATCTATATTCGCGTGCTCGATTTATTGTTTACATTTGCATATATATATTGCATTTGTTCAAAATATGTATTTCCAGTAACAGTGATACGTATATATTTTATGACTAATTCCAAGTTTTAACTAGCTATGAGGGATGATGCTATAGCTCTTGCTCTCTCTAACACTCTTTACGTGTGTGTGTGTGTGTGTGTGTGTGTGTGTGTGTGTGTGTGTGTGTGTGTGTGTGTGTGTGTGTGTGTGCGTGCGTGTGTGTTCGTGTGTATGCGCGCGCGCGCGTGTACTTGCGGGTCTTAGTGCGCTCGTGAGCATGCACTGGATCTCGTGAGCATGTACCGAATCTCGTGAGCGCGCTCTCACGTCCTTACAGAGCAAGACCAAGATCATCGACATCATACCCGGACCCAATGACCCCTTGGGGGTGGGGAGGTGGGGTGGGGGTGGAATCTGACACGCGACGCCCCCCCTCCCCCCACCCCCAAATGCCGCCTTGGGGGCACAGTCGAGTACATTAACATTCGATACTTCATGTTTCCTTCCCCCCTTCCCCCATTTCCCTTCCTCCTCACTCAGTGTCTCGTCTCTCTCTCTCCCTCGTAAATATCCAATTCTTCCAAATTTAACCACCCCCTCTTTCTTTTAATCTTGTTTTCTCTTCCTTCTCTTCCCTACGTGTACCTTTCCCATTTCAGAGGGCTTTCCTAACCCTATAGATACTGTGCAAGATAAACTCAACAGTTCCATTACTTTCTTTCCTTCCAGTCTCGTAACACAAGAATACAGTGTATGGGATCACGTACGGCGTGAAGCAAAAAGTTATTAAGATAAAAAATCTTCCAAAAATCAATGTTTTGAGGACGAATTTTTGGTTGGGTAAGGTAAGGTTGGGTTAGGAAAGGTCAATTCAAGATAAATTCATTGAAATTTTAGGATATAGTTGAGGTTAGGATAGGATTGGTTTGTTGAAATTAGGTTAGGATAGGTCAGTTGAATTTAGGTTTGGTTAGTTTGGTTAGGTTAAGTTTGGTTAGGTTTAATCTAGGTGAGGCTTGGCTAGCCTAGGTAACGTTAGGTAACGTTAGGTAAGGTTAGGTTTACCTAGTTTTGCTTAGATTCTCAGACATTTTCCCACTCACGCTCTCACGACTTCAATCAGCTGCATCAAAACCCTCCAGACATCATTGACACCACTTGTTTCGTTCAGGCGATTCTATTCAGTTGAAGGATCGAAGGGATTACATGTAGAAGGCGCCTTGCCACACGTCATCGATCGGATATTAAATTTTGTCATTCGAACTGCGGAATTCACTCTAAGAGCCCCCCTTATACTCCTCCTCCACACCCCTAAACTCCTCCACATCCCACACCCTCCTCCTCCACCACACCCTCAACTATCTTCATCATCATCATCCTCTACCCACACACCCCATCCTCTTCATCTTCATCCCCACACACTCCATCCTCATCCTCTCCCACACACTCATCCTCATCCTCATCCTCTTCCCCAACACCCTCCACCCGCCTCTTCCTCTCCCCAACACCTTCCACTCTCCTCTTCCTTCTTCCCACTCCTCTTCCTCTTCATCCTCATCCACAAAGACGCACCGCCACGTCCGTCACTGCGTCCCTCTACATGTCACTTCGGTGTCCCTCGTGACAGTCACTTGCCGCATCACTCCAAAATGGCCCTGTCGATCCGTCACTGCCACGTCACGCGGGCGACACGGCTCTGTGTCACGTTTACGGCGTCACGGGTTCGTCACGCGTCTGTCGGTGTCATTTCTCGAGGTCACTGCGTGGGTGACACGTGCTCAGGTCGTTTCCGTATTTTCTACCCATCCATTCTCCATCGAGACACCAATCCACAACAGTTCGGGTCATTGGCTACCTATCGTCAGATTGGTCTTTGATTGTTGGGCGTCTCCAATCCGTTTTGGGTGATCGATCCCCCTTACTGATCTTGTGGAGAGAGAGTGTGATTCACTATGGTCTTGGATCATGTGTTGGACTCGTGATCGACAGCAATTACCCTCTCGGATGAGAGCTCAGAGCTCATGCATGACCGACCTATGGGTAATAATGTGACCTTACACACACACACACACACACACACACACACACACACACACACACACACACACACACACACACACACACACACACACACACACACACACACACACACACACACACACACACACACACACACACACACACACACACACACACACACACACACACACACACACCTAACTCCCCGTCCACGAGAGATAGAGTAACGGTACGTAGCACAGCGATACTGAAATTATTTCAAACCTGGGCGGGATTCGAATTCGTATCGCTGGAGTAGTGGTTGAGAACGCTACCACAGCGCCATTGAGGCGTGTGTGTGTGTGTGTGTGTTTACCCAATTGTATTTACCTAAATACAGGAAAGGAGCAAGGTTGGTTGGGTCCCGTCTCCTATTCTCGATTTTTCTTATCATGCCTAGACTCAAATTCATGTACAATTCCAACTTAATCTATATCCTTGATTTCCAATTACCATATTCAGATTTGAATTCGTGTATTGTTTGAGCTTGGGCTATATCACCTAAGCTATATAGAAAAATATATCTCTTCACACCTTTTAGACATGTGGTCTTTCTTAATTCACTCCTATGACCTCTTAAAACCCTCCCATCTTTAATCAGGAGATCTCTTCTGTCAATGCAATCTATCCTCTTTAGTGACCTGAATACTGTAATCATATCAACTCTTTCTCTTCGATCTTTCAAAGTTGGCAGACCCAGTACTTTTAGTCTTTCCACATATGCTTTATCTGCCAGGCTGGGGACCAGCTTTTGTGTGTGTGTGTGTGTGTGTGTGTGTGTGTGTGTGTGTGTGTGTGTGTGTGTGTGTGTGTGTGTGTGTGTTTGTGTGAGAGAGAGATTCACCATGGTCTTGGATAATGTGCTGGACTAATGATCGACAGCTATTACCCTCCCGGATGAGAGTTCAGAGATATATGACCGATCTATGGATACTGCTGTGACCTTACATGCACACACACACCCAACTCCCCGCCCGCAAGAGTTGGAGTAACGACTCAGCGCAACGATGCTGAAATTATTTCAGCCCTGTGTGAGTGTGCGTGTGTGTGAGTGTGTGTGTGTGTGCGTGCGCGTGTTAATGAATACATGCATTCGGCCAACACTTGAATCTACCGCTTAAGGTAATTCGTGTTTTATGAATGCCTTGGGGGATTGAAAAGTGTTATGAGAAACAGGCAACTGGGAATGAATGCAAAGAGGAGATTGTATGAAGTGGATTGTGCCGACGGCACTGTATGGGGTAGAGACATGCAATTTAAGAGAGGCACAGAGAAAAAGTTTAAATGTGTTCGAGATGAAATATCCGAGAAGTATGGTAGGGTTTACTAGGTTGGATAGTGAGAAACGAGGTGAGAAGGAGAGCGGGAGTGGAAAAGAAGAAGGCAGATGGGGACGATGAAAGAGTATTGGGATGGTTTGGACACATGGAAAGAATGAGTGATGAAAGATTAGTAAAAGAGGTATGGAAGGCAGAGGATACGACCGAGGATGAGATGGATGGATGAGGTGAAGGGGACGCTGAGAAAGAGAGGAGTGTCAGTTGAGCAAGTAAAGGAGAAGGTAGGAGATAAGGATAAATAGAGAATGACTGTATGGATAAAACTCTTATGCAAGGAAGGGGAGTCTGGAGTCTGGGGGAAGTCTGGGGTGCTTGTGTGTGAATGGTGCTTTGACGCAGCCCGAAGAGATTTCTCCCCGTTTTCTCTTTTTTCTGCATGAGGGGGCGGAGAGGGGGGGGGGTCGTCGATTAAGTGAAAGGGCCTTGCTGTGGGTGAACTGTGTCTTGCTGCGATGCGTTTGACCCAGGGTAGTTGGCCGATGCAGGGATGACCCGTCATACACAAGGAACTGGGATGGGGGTGGTGGAAAGGGTGGAGGGGAATGAAATGAGTGGGGATAGGTACGTGCCTCTGACTTAGCTACCTCCTTAGTAAAGGGGAAAAAAGCTCTTGGTATATGGACAGATGAACCTTCTTCATGTGAAGACATGGTGGGACTCGAGCCGAGGATCTCGGTCCGACCACAAAACTCGCAGGGAAATCCCAACTCCAACAGACACCGATTGGTCAACACACGTCACGCTTAGGTCCCCTCCCATCCCCCCTTCCCCCCAAGGCCCCTTGAGGGTCAAGGAACTGTGCACGTGGGTGTGTTTCAGGTCACGGGAGCGGGGTCACCAGAGGATGAGGCGGGGAGCGAGCCAGGGTCACCGAGGGGTGAGAGGGAGGGCAGAGGAGAGGGGGGAGGTCAGTAGGGGGGTGGGAAGAGGCGAAGGGCAGTAGGGGAGGGGGAAGGGGAGGGGGAAGGGGAGAGGGCAGTAGAGGAGGGGGAAGAAAAAGAAGAAGGAGATGGAGATGTATTGGAAGGCGAAAGAGGAGAGAGGGCGTAGAGCGAAGGGGAAGAGAGAGGGCTGGGAGATGGGCGGAGGGAGGATGGGAAAGGAAGGAGGAAAATGAGGAGTAATAATGGAGAGATATAAGGAGGGCGGGGGAGAGAAAGACAGACAGACAGATAGACAGGAGTTTAGTTACATGGAGGTACATGGATAAACGAACAGCAACAGACCTCTTGGTCCTTACATGGTTGCTTAGGTACTTAACCTATTATTATTATCATTATTATAATAATTCTCTTCCTTTTCTTTCTCTTTTTTAGGAGAAACCGGAGGAGGAAGTGAGAGAGGAGGTAGGAAGAGAAAGAGTAAGAGGATGAAGAGGAAGGAGGAGGAGGAGGAGGAGGAGGAGGAGGAGGAGGAGGAGGAGGAGGAGGAGGAGGTGGAAGAGGAGCAGGAAGAGGGACGATTAATAGAAAAGGAAAAAAAGTAAGGAGAAAGCGAAGGTGGACAAGGCTTAAGACGAGAACAAAAGGCGAAGGAGGCGAGGGTATCGTTAAACATGAGAAACGCAAAAACTTGGGAGGTCTAAGAAGGGGCCGACGAAGGAAGGGGGGCCGTGACGAATGATTGGGCCATTGTAAGGATTTAAGAGATAACGAGCAAGGTGAGCGTACGTTCCACGTGCCCCCCGTCTATTGCCCATACAGCATGTGCACGGGGGAAGCATGATCTGAAGCCTGTAAATATATATATATATATATATATATATATATATATATATATATATATATATATACATATATATATATATACATATATATTTATATATACATATATAATATATATATATATATATATATATAGAGAGAGAGAGAGAGAGAACGCAATTATATGCAAGACAATAAGAGCAGACGCATGAACACGTGTGCATTTTTGGGGGGTGGGGGTGACACACACACACACACACACACACACACACACACACACACACACACACACACACACACACACACACACACACTGGGCAAGTTGTGTGTACGTGTGTGTATGATTCACCACGGTCTTGGATCACGTGTTGGACTCACTATCGATAGAGCTCATACAGTATATGACCGATCTATGGGTAATGCTGTGTGTGCGTGTAGATCGGGCCAATAGCAATTGATCACTAGTCCAACACGTGATCCAAGACCATGGCCAACCATACCCACAAATACAATGTACAGTGTTATTATTCACACATATCCCTACACATTAGGCGGTCTCTCAGGCTACCTATGTGCACCAAGTAAATTATCACCACTACCTTCATTACCTCGGCCCCTAATTACCGCTACGTTGACACCCAAGTACCTTTCGGCAGGATCTTCACATCATGGACCCTCATAAACCACAACCTAAATCATCCTCTGCGAGGGAGGAGCCGACCACCACGCCTAATGTCAGATTCTCGCTTTTACACAACCGTACTTGGACCATTCCTGAATATAGAATACTTCGTCATGTTGGTGGTAATTTTTTCGGATTTTATTCTGCCTATCGTTTATTGAAGAGCACAGTGAAGAAAGGGTTACCCCTTGCTCTGGTGACGTACCTTTGTTACTCGGTTACTTGGTTACTCGTATAATTATGTACATTCCAATAACTTCCTCTCCACGTCCCGTGGCAGAACATGGAATCTCTTAGATACAGTGACCTAACCACTTTTACACAACTTCCGCAAGTACATTCCGCAAATGTCAGACGAATTCAATCAGCTAACGGGCTACACCTGGAGGCAAAAGTGGGTCTCGAGCCGTTTCAATTCTCCCCCTCAACTGAATAATACCTAGTTGACACCACTTCTAAGTACTGAAATGTCCGATTCACAAATCTACAATCAGAACAAATCTTAAGACTTGATGGACTTGTTCCACCCATAAACATCCAGTGAAAAGAAACACACTCCAACTTCGCTGGAAGACACCAACGACTAGTACTCAGCAGTAAAGGCAACTGAACACAACCCAAAAGGACAACCGACCTATCATCTCCGGCCCTTCCCTTTCACACTCTCGAACCTTACATCATTCCAGGGTTCACATTTCAGCCTTAACCGGCTTAGCCCCAAAGCCGGCCCCACCTCCGCCTCCTCCTCCATCTTCACCTTCATCTTCAGTCGACGCCGCCAGCAGAACCCTTGCGGTTTTGAAGTAGGGGCCCCCGCCTCTGTCTTCATTAGAGCATCGTTTAATAAAACGCTTCTACGTCTTCATTACCTTCGAATTACGGAACAAAAAAGGACGAGCAGGAGGAGGAGGAGAAGGAAGAGGAGTGGGAAGAGGGGGAAAAGAAGAGGAAGAAAAGGAGGAGGTGCAGGAGGGAGAAGAAAGGAAACGGAAGGGAAAGAGGAGTGGGAAGAGGAAGAGAAGTGGAAAGGAGGAGGAAAAAGAACAGGAAGAAGAGGAAGAAAAGCAGAAGGAAGATGAGGAGGAGGAGGAAGATGAGGTGGACGAGAAGGAACAGTAGGAAGAGCAGGAAGCGGAAAAAAAACTCGGATCCTAATCCTCTTTGATGTGCGCACGTGGTTTTTTTTTTTAATCCTAATCCCCAACGCAAAGAAAACCTCTTGACCTTTTTAGTGAGTTCTGGCGACCTCGATACTTCCTCGATCTGTCACCTCCAGATTTTATTCTGATGAGAAATCCCCCCCCCACCCCTTCACCCCATCGGCAAACGGGTTAGGCTTACCTCGACTAAACCTTTTGTTCTTGGCTCTCGTTCTGGCTGCAGTCAAACGATTTTATTCATCGAAGGAGGAGGAAGAGCTGAAGAACCAGATGAAGAAAAGAAAAAAGAAAAGGAAGAACTGGAAGAAAAGGAAAAAGAAGAACAGGAAGAACAAGAAAAGGAAGATGAAGAAAAAAGGAAGAGGAAAAAAGGAAGAAAAGGAACAGGAAGAACAAAAAGAAAAGGAAGATGAAGAAAAGAAAAAAGGAAGAGGAAGAAGAAAAGGAAAAGAAAAGGAACAAGAAGAAAAGGTGATGAAAAGAAGAAAAGGAAAAAGAGGAAGAAGAAAACGGAAAAGAAAAGTAAGAACAGGAAGAAGAAGAAAAGGAAGATGAAGAAAAGGAAAAACAGGAAGAAAACGAAAAAGAAAAGAACGGGAAGAAGAACAAGAAAAGGAAGAAAAGAAAAAACAGGAAGAAGAAAATTAAAAAGAAAAAGAAGAACAATAAGAAAAGAAAGATGAAGATTATTCTACTGCCTACCAGTTAATTTTATTCATCGAACGCCACTATCACAAACGGGCTGATGACATCGACAGCCGTCACGGTGACCACGTGACGTCTTGAGCAGTTTGGTCACTGCGTCTTCCAATATTACGTTCAGCCTCATAAATCGTCGAGTTCCTCAATGAAACTAAGTTTCAAATGAAGAGAGAAAGCTCAAGAGGCCATCCATGGCCGACTTATGGTACAATGCAGGCCAACTGAAGTAACTTTATTCTTTAATATATAAAATTTGTAGAAAACGTTAAAAGGGCTAATTCTCTTACATTAAACACGTGCGCACGCGCACAAACACACACACACACATGGCGTGAGTGGGGATGGTTTTTTACATGCAAAAGTGAACAAAACAGTAACTAAATGAAAAAATAATAAATATAAAACTAAGCATCGGCAAGAGTTTGATGCTCTTCAAAATATGTTTAACAAATGATAAAGAAAAATATTATATAAATTAAAATAATATATATACCAAAAGGCTTCTTCCCCTTTGAGATGGAGGTAGCCACATAAAAATAAACAAATAAATAAATGAAAAAAGGAATGAATAGATAAAAATAAAATAAATAAAAATGGAAAAGGTAAGCATTGTCACCGTCCTAACGGGTTAAACTCGACGGCGCTAACTTTCCTCCGGATCAGACATTCGCGCAGAAAACTAATGAGCTCCTCCTCTTCTTCCTCTCCTCTTCCTCCTCCTCTTCCTCTTCCACCGACCTCAATTTCACCTCTCTCGTATAAAAAAAAAAAAACGGACCTCGTCCTCCCAATTACATTTTTAGTAAATGTCTATCATATGAACTACGAACGCCAAGCTGAAGCTATCTACACTTACATTCATCTATCCATCCAATTTATGTATTACATATAAGCATACATGTATATGTATCTACGTATGTGTATGAATATACATCTTTGTATGTATGTATGGATAGACGTATAGTTGGATATGCAGTGTGCGTGCGTGCGTACGTGTGTGTGTGTGTGTGTGTGTGTGTGTGTGTGTGTGTGTGTGTGTGTGTGTGTGTGTGAGAGAGAGAGAGAGAGAGAGAGAGAGAGAGAGAGAGAGAGAGAGAGAGAGAGAGAGAGAGAGAGAGAGAGAGAGAGAGAGATTGATTTATGAAATTTTTGGCTTGAAGGCCAAGCGCCGGAGACGATAGGCCATTCAGCGCATATCTACCATATACAAATAAATAAATAAATAAATCAAAACAGTAAAAGCAGTGAGCACTCACACAAACACATCAAAACAAGATACACACACAAGCAATCATGAGAGAGAGAGAGAGAGAGAGAGAGAGAGAGAGAGAGAGAGAGAGAGAGAGAGAGAGAGAGAGAGAGAGAGAGAGAGAGAGAGAGAGAGAGAGAGAGAGAGAGAGAGAGAGAGAGAGCGTGTACGTGCGTGAGTGGCGCGCGGGTACGGCACATCCGTGCATGCCTGAGCGACATTGAGCCTGTGTTTAGGGTAGACAAGAGACAATAGAAAGTCAAAAAGGGGAGACGGAGACTTGGGGGGGAGGGAGGGAGAAGGAAGATACAAATTGAGGTTGGATGGATCAATGACATCCACTCCACCCTGTCCCGCCTCACCATGGATGTACCTTGGGAGGAACGTCCTGGCGGGGGAGGAAGTGAAGGAGAAAGGGAAGGAATAGGAAGAGGAGGAGGAAGGAGGAGGGAGGAGAAAGGACGAGGGAGGAAGGAGGAGGAGGAGAAGGAAGAGAAGGAGGAGGAGGAGGAGGAAGAGGAGGAGGAGGAGGAAGAGGAGGAGGAGGAGGACGAGGAGGAGGAGAATGACGTCTCCTTCGAAGGTAAACGAAGAACAAATGGGCTTATGAATAATGAGACGGGCGATCCCCCGGTGAAGGATGACCGGGCGAAGCGCGGATGCATAACGGATGAGTAGTTTGCGGAGGCAAAGAGGATGAGAGCCGGAATGGATGGAAGGAAGATTTCGGTATGAATACCGAGTAGGGGCACCGCGAAGGACAATACAGATCTATAATACTAAGCAGATACGTAATATAGAATGAACACAAAATATAGAATAGACGTGAATGGACACAAAATAAAATAGACAGTATCCCCTTAAGGGACATACAATGTAGAACATATACACCTGTATACTGTAATATAGTGGACGGACGTACACGAACACACACACACACACACTATCATATATATATATATATATATTGGATACAATCGGTCTTCACAGTCGTTCGGGTTCGTTTGAATTGGACGTTTACGAAATCACAAGAGACGCTCAGTTAACATCGCTACCCACATTTTCAAATAATAGGTAAGCGCGGGGAAGATCTACTCGAGTTTCACAAAACTGGTCACTATTGCTCTTCAGGGTCGTTCAAACGACCCCTAACAATGACGAGAAAAAAAAAAACACGGAATATTATCTCGGAGAGATAGCAACCAAATAATCCTTAAATATTATTTAAAAATCAGGAAGTAATAACACAATGTATAAAAAAAAATCTAAGACCAAACCAATAGAGATCTTCTAGTCCATAAGAAGACCAGATGCAGAGAGGGGAGGGAATAGTAGAGGAGGGGAGGGGGGAGGGGAGGGGGAGGGGAGGGGAGGGGGAGGGGAGGGGGAGGGGAGAGGAGGGGGAGGGGAGAGGAGGGGGAGGGGAGAGGAGGGGAGGGGGAGAGGAGGGGAAGGGGAAACTCACCTGTCAGGACGAGACTTTCATGTGCCAATATGGCGGAACTGCACATCTGTTGTCGTTTTCACTCACCTGTTTGGGAGAAAAAGGAGAGAATAAGTGGGTCGCTTAAAACAAGACAAATCACACAATGACAAAATAAGATACGGTAACTACAAGAATTTCAGCAACGTGGTCAATCATTTAGAGCAAAGTGGCTGAGCCAATGTATCTATCAACCGCCTAATTACAATGATACACAAACTTGTACATAATTCAGTATTGTGAAAATAGCGTTAGTAACAAAAATTATCTCTGTGTGTGTTTGGAAGCGCGCGCGCACACACACACACACACACGTGCTGCATAAACCCATCTGGCAAATTGAAATTAAACAAACAAATACAGAGAAATAAAAGATGAAAATAAATGGAAACTGTAAGGCGTGTCACTCAATTTAAGGCCTTACAAAGTCTCCTTTCCCAGCGTGATGACGTCACGTCGTGCTTGGAGGAAGTCCTCGTCGACTCGATTCAATCAAAACGCTTCTCCGACTCTCCTAACCTCCTCTTCACTGTCACGTTCCACTTGCAGACAACAGAACCAAGAAACTGGATCAAAACCTCGTTTACAAAATATAAACACGTAAAAGGGGACGACTTAAAGAGGGAAAGTGGTCTGGGCACGCAAAAAAAGTAGCTTATTCTGAGGAAATGCACACACACACACACCTGTTTTCCAAGACCATGAACATGCAATCACGGGAGAGCTGAAGTCATCCTGCAGTGACTCGTATTCCCACCCACGCGGAGTGACAAGAAACTCGGACAAAAACAACCACGACGACACGGATGCACAACTGGCGAGAGACAGGGCGAGGCAGAGACAGATGCGCGAGCATACATACATACATACATACACACACACACACACGGACAGAGAAGGAGAGTGAGAGAGAGAGAGAGAGAGAGAAACATTCACCATGGTCCTGGATCACGTGCTTGTGATCGACAACCATTACCCTTCCGGATGAAGAAAAAAATCATAACGTTAATTAATAATACCCGTCGCCAGATCTCCAAGCCTACAATTTGGGATGCAAGAGAAGGTTACCACGGAGAATAAAATCACCTGACGGCAGCCGCAATAAAGCTAAAGTACTGCCTGGCACGGAAGGGTTTCATCGAGTCTAGATTTTATAAAGGTAATATAACGAATTAACAAAAGACAAATGAACAAATAATATGTATAATAACAATGATACTGATAATAATAATCATAATAATAATTAGACAAAAATTGATAAAAAATAAATAAAAAACACAAATTTATCTGCCCATCAATCTATACACCAAGGGTTGGTTCCCTCTTTATGAGGGAGGTAACCAAATCAAAAAGCACCCATTCCACTCCCATCCACCACCTCGTGGATGACGGGTCATCCCTGTCCTTACCCACTCCCCAGGCCTGAAGCAATGCAGTAAGGCACAGTACATCCACAACAGGGCCGCTTCACTTACACAACGACCCTCCCTCCTCGTCTCTTTATGCGGAAAATAGAGAATACGGGGATAAATCCCTTCGGGCTGCGCCAAAATATCATCCTTATACAGCATTTTTCCATTCACCCCTATCCCCTGACTTCTCCCTTTCCTGCTCAACAGACACTCCCCTCTTGCTCAAAGTCCCTTTCACCTCATCCATCCAATCCTCGGTCGTCCCTTTAAGTTCACTCCACCCACCTCTGCTTTCCATACCTCTTTTGCTAATCTTTCTTCACTCATTCTTCCCATGTGCCCAAACCATTCAAACAAACAAATAAACGAGTGTAAAGGAAACGATTGAATCAACCTGGTGGGATTCTGACCAAAAGGAACTAACGACTCCCACTCCCCCCAAACTCCCTGACGATCGCTCGTGACCGGCACCCAGCCTTGGGCAACGTGATCAACTGCGACTTTGCCTTCGTGAGGGTCGGGTCAGCAAGTTCGCGTGCAGCGGGCTGTCAGTTAGGGGGCAATCTCTTTCAGGCTGAATCCATCCATCCCTCTTCCTTCCTTCCCTTTCTCTCTCTCTCTCTCTCTCTCTCCCTCCTTTCTTTCTCCCTACCCTCTCTCCCTCCTTTCCTCTCTCTCCCTCCTCTCTTTCCTCCTACCCTCTCTCTCCCCCCTTTCCACCTTCCTTCTTTCCCTCCTTTCCTCCTTCCTCCCTCCTTTATTCCCTTTTTCCTTCTCTCTCCCTCCTTTCAGGTCCCTATGGCACGCCGAGCTCCCACCTCGCCTCGTGACGACGTGGACTCTGTCTCGATCTACAACAGCTATCAGTGGCCGTCGTTAGCCCCGGTTGTCTGAGCACACTGAATAAAGGCGACGGGTTCGGCTGCAGCTAAACAACTCCTGGTGTAGGTTCATCTTCACGGACTCACTATGATGACGCGAATTACATTTTTTCTGGCTAAAGTCCTGACAGACTGACGGAACCAGAAAGACGGACGAAATCCGACGGACAGACAGAATCCGACCAAGTCTGTTCTTGACGGACAGGCAGAACCGGGAAGACGGACGTTTCAGACGGACAGACAGAATCCGACGTAAGTCTGATCTTGACGACTGAATACGACGTAAGCCTGTTCTTGACGGACCTGCAGGACTTGACGGACGGACAGACTGAATCCAACACAAATCTGATCTCGACGGACCTGCAGAACCCGACAGACGAAGTTCCCGGCGAACAGACGGAATCCTATGAAAGCCTGTTCGTGACGGACCTGCAGGACCCGACAAACGGACAGACGGAATCCGACGCAGAGTCTTTACGACAGGGGACCTAGCAAGACGACAACGCAAAAGTCCTTTGCTCTGAACGGGAACGAAAGACGAGGCCAAGGTGACTACAAGGGCATCTGATAACGCCGGACGATTTTATTCAGCTCAAATGTCGCCCAGAAGAAACTCTTTGCTACGAAGGTGTGGAGACTACACCAAAGGGCCCTAAGTAGCTTCGGCCGAAGCAGTAAGCTTTGCACTATGAACTTTAGGGACTGTTGAGGCAGGTTAAACACAATGCTGGGAATCGGTGAGAAGTGCGGGACTCGAACCCACAACTAACCGGATGCGACACCAGCACGCTTCCAATGACGCTACCAGTTTACATATACGCACTCTACAATGTTCATTCTGGCAAACGCCAGGAGATTTCATTCAGTCTGGAAATGACACCACAGCGAAGGACCAATAAGTACATGGAGACGTCTCTCCATGGATAGAAACGCTGGAAAGTGATTACTGGCGACGGCCAACTGACGCTCCGTTTAAACTTTATTCTGGCTGGCGCCAAACGACTTTATTTAGCTGAGGGAAGACCTCTGGTGCCAACACACCTTAGCCATTTCATTCTGGCTAACAACCAGACGGTTTTGTTCCCTACGTCAATCGAGACAACTAGCTTGCCGACAGTCAATCCTGTCCGCGTTCCCGGTCGGCCGGCTTTCAAACCTTTCAAACATTCTTAGCCGACCGACCTTCTGTCCTTTGTTTTTCCTTATCGCTTTCCCAGCCGGCAAGCTGGCCTGGCACATTCCTTTACAGTTCTTTAGTCAGCCGGCTAGCCGGCTCCCAAAACTTTTCTGGTTTTCTTTCCAAATTTCCCAGCCGGTCAGCCACGTTCCTTTCCTCTTTTCTGGCTGGCTGGCTGACCGGCTTCCTAAATTCTCCTTTCGATTTTCATTCCATCTTTCCCGAACGGCCGGCTTTCTGTTCTTTTCGTTCTCTTAGCCGGCCGGCTTCCATTCATATCAGCTTTTCTTTGCAAATTTCCCGGCCGATCGGCTTTCTGTTCTTTTCGCTTTCTAGCCGACCGGCCTCCATTCCTACTGGCTTTTCTTTGCAGACATCCCAGCCAGCCGGCTTTGTTCTTTTCTCTCTCTCTTAGCCGACCGACCTCCATTCCTTTCGAACTTCAACTTCCAGCCATCCCAGCCGGCCGGCCTCACTCACAGTTCCAAGGTCGGCCGGCCTCCTTTAAATATCCTTTCAGGCTATTTCTCTTCAGTTATCCCGACCAGCCGGCAAATCCTTTCGGCTTCGTTCCCGTCCGGCTGGCCTCCTGTTCAATCTTGTCTTTCGCGGCTCCCAGGCAGCGAAGAGCCGAAACCGATCAGGGCTGCTGTCGCCGGACCGAGGACGACGGCTGAGATGATGCGACAACTGACCTAAACACGGCTGGGGGTCCTCTTTCAGCTAATGTGTTTTTCCGGTTACTACCAGGAGATTTTATTCAGTCGAGGTCAACGATACACGTCGGCGGTCGTTTCGTTTGTTTATTTCGGTTGTCGTCAGGTGAATTTATTCAACTTAAGTTCCGTGTGTGTGTGTGTGTGTGTACATGTGTGTGCGTGTTCGCGTGCGCACGCTTGCGTGATGTGTACATGTACGTTTCTAATCCTGATGTTTCTGTAAGCGAGTATACTCCACACACAAAAAAAAGACACACACACAATCAAGAAACACAAATACCCTTGTGATTAGGGTTTCGGGAATAGACCAGTGTACGGATAGACAGGCGAATAGATGAATGGAAGGTCGGTCGACAAAGACTAATTGCATCGCTTGGCACTCCTGGCTTATCGATCAACATGGCACTCTTAAATTAGGTTCGCCTGTGTGCATGTGTGTGTGTGTGTGTGTGTGTGTGTGTGTGTGTGTGTGTGTGTGTGTGTGTGTGTGTGTGTGCGTGTGTGTATGTATGTGTGCGTACGTATGTGTATGTGCGCGCGCGCGTGTATGTGTACATGCGCACATACAATTATATGTGTACATGCAAAGCTTGTCAACGTGTTTGTTTTTATTTTAATTCCTTGTATCATTACGTGGGTGGGAGGATCCGTTCTCTCCTACGAAGACAACTTTTCGTTTGTTCTGTGCTTATGGTCTTCGAAAAAGGCGTCTTAATATATATATATATATATATATATATATATATATATATATATATATACATACATACACACAATATCCACATACCCCTGGACAGATATACGAAGTATTATTAGACCCCTGCAGTACTCTCGCCAGCATCATCACATGTACTCAGTCGAGCAACACCACTCCAACACGCTACACACGACGTTATAATCACCACAGTAAACATCACCACTACCACCAAATCCCCAAGTCACCACCACCACAACCATAGACAATAGCACCACCAGTCACAGCCGCCGCTGTCACCACTCCCGCCACCAGCATCACCACGGAGCCATCGTGTGCGAGAACGTTGTCCTCATATTCTGCAATCAAGAACAATTACGTGCACGTTCATAATTGTCAAGTGGCGTGTTCGGCTTCGTCCCGGACCCGTGCGTACGGACTCTTCCCTACTCCTTCAAATGGCATTCCCGATTTGATTGCAAAGGATCGGGATCGATCCCCAACGGCTGCAGCTAACTTATTATGTCTGTCCATGTACGTAGGGCCAAGGTGCCGTTACTGCACGTACGTCTCTTTCAGAGTCCAGTAATTAATTACTCGTTACTTTATTTACATATTAATTCATGTTAATATTACTCCACAAACAAAAATGTCTACGTTAGCCAAAGAAAATTAGTGTACACACACACACACACACATATATATATATATATATGTGTGTGTGTGTGTGTGTGTGTGTGTGTGTGTGTGCGTGTGTGTGTGTGCGTGTGTGTGTGTGTGTGTGTGTGTTTCTTGGTTTGGACCTAATTCATATTATCCATTCACATGAGACCTTTAAGACTATACAGCCTGTCGCGATTAATCCATAAACACCGAACACTGCTTTCTCACGAACGTAACAAAAGTTAATTAATATTTTTTTTTTCTAAAAGCAACCTTTGTTTTATAACGAGTCCAATGTACAAGCAGACTGTATACATCTGGCCCGGGTGGATAGGAGAGCGAGAAACGTGCATAAGTATTTTAGCTTGAGTAGTAACCCTTCTCTGACTAAAACGGACACTGATATCATATATTTATACGTACACATGTACACACAAATGATACACAAAATTCCCAAGGGAATAAAGAACTTCAAACACAAACTGTTTGGAACAGTTCCCCGTTCTATGCTTAAATTTAACGGTGTTTAAGTTTAGCATTGGGGCGCCGACCCCCGTCTGAAGTTGATTATTTGAAAGCGGAGAGAGAGACTGTATCGTTGCCAGCGAAATCCAGTTTCCATTTTCTGTCGCCGCCGCCGCCGCCGCAGCCGCAGCCACCAAATTAATATCTCGCCGTCGGAGCTCCGTCGGTTTCATTCCGCTAGCAATGACACATTCGTCATGGAAATGGCGTCACTGCACGCGTAGTGGACATCCCGCCAACCTTCGATTTCATCCAACGCGTGCGCGCACATGTACGCACGGATCCTCCGCACGCGCATATATGCACATATGTATGTATTCCCCGTACGCATGCACACACACACACACACACACATCCACACAATGTACGTACGCATCCCCGCACACGCGCACACACACACACACACACACACACACACACACACACACACCGTTTTCTTTGAATCCTTTTGCGGTCAAGCGAGGCCGGCATTAACCATCACAGGGCATCACGTACAGCTGACGTCGGCCTCGACCGAATATCATTTGCCCTCCACTCACTCGATTAATTAATCCAGCAATAACTCTCCTCGTCCACCTCCTCCTTTTATGACCGTCATTGCCCGTCATGATCACGTGAGAGGTGACCGCACGCAAGCACAATGTTCCTCCTAACTGGGTTGAAAGGGGACGAGCGGGTTTAACATAACCCTTCCTCTGATGGGAGACGTGGGTGGGATCTTTATTTATCTATCAATTCATATATTTATTTAGTTATCTATGTGGATTCTATTTATTGTAAAATGTAGACGTAGATGATTATCATTATTTTATTTATTTTTTAAATATATGTTTAGAGTTTGCCAACCCACAAGTAGGGGTGTGTAGGGAGGAGATGGACCTCAGTATACATCTCGCTAACGAAAGGACGCCCCGCCGCTGAATAAAACAGCCCGGCGACACTCAGACTTCAAAAGCAAATGCCACACGGTCACAAGATCAATATTAAACCTTCCCTTTTCTTGATACAGAACTCAACCCAAGCAGAATGCCCACAAAGTATTATTGTGTGTGTGTGTGTATTCACTTGGTCTTTGGATCACGTGTTGGACTCGTGATCGACAGCTATTTCCCTCCTGGAAGAGAGCTCAGAGCTCGTAGGTCCGATCTATGGGTAATGCTATGACCTTGCACTCACACACACACAACTCCCCGCCCGCGAGTTGGAGTAACACCCCTCAGCGCTGCGATACTGATATTATTTCAGCCCGGCGAGGGTCGAACCCGGACCTCCGTAGTGGCAGGCCAGAGCTCTAACCACAGCGCCGACCCCCGTCTGAAGTTGATTATTTGAAAGCGGAGAGAGAGACTGTATCGTTGCCAGCGAAATCCAGTTTCCATTTTCTGTCGCCGCCGCCGCAGCAGCCGCCAAATTAATATCTCGCCGTCGTGTGTGTGTGTGTGTGTGTGTGTGTGTGTGTGTGTGTGTGTGTGTGTGTGTGTGTGTGTGTGTGTGTGTGTGTGTGTGTGTGTGTGTGCGTGCGTGCGTACGTGCGCCCGTAGGTCCGAGTGTGTGCGAGATCATACACTTAGTTTTACTAAAGAGGGGGATGGAGGGAGGGATGGAGGGAGAGAGTGGGGAGAGGGAGAGGGAGGGGGAGAGGTAGGGAGAGAGAGAGAGAGAGAGAGAGAGAGAGAGAGAGAGAGAGAGAGAGAGAGAGAGAGAGAGAGAGAGAGAGAGAGAGAGAGAGAGAGGGAGAGAGAGAGAGAGAGAGAGAGGAGGGGGGAATTAAAGCAGTGCATGAATAGTGCCTGTTAGTCCTTTCACTGCCTTCCACGAATCGTCTATTTCGTGTACACGATTGCATTCAGCCAGCCAGACACGGGGCACTTCTGCCATTGTCAAATAGACACAGACACCTGAGACCACTCCCAATCCAATTTTATAACGAAGAAATCTGTGTCTATATACCGAGAGCTTTTTCCACACTTATAAGGGGGGTAGCCAAGTCAGAGGCACGTGTCTGTTCCCACCCATTTCACTCCCCTCCACCAATCCCTCCACCACTCCCATCTCAGCTCCTCGTGGATGACGGGTCATCCCTGCATCCGCCAAGTACCCTGGGTCAGACGCAATGCAGCAAGACTCAGTACATCCATAGCAAGGCCGATTTACTTAATCAGCGACCCCCCTCTCCGTTTTCCCATGCAGAAAAAGAAAAGGGGAGAAATCCCTTCGGGCTGCGTCAAAACACCATTTTCATATAAGCACCCCCCTACCCCGCCATACCACATCCCCCCCTTCCTTGCATAATAGTATCATCCACATACATTCTTCACTAGTTCTTATTTTTGATGAAAAAAAGTGAGGAGTCTACGCCAAGAGGCGCCGAGTGGCTGCGACCGAAGCAGTCACCTTTGACCTGTTCCGCGCTTTGGGCAGATAGCAGCCACTGCTGGGAATCGGAGAGAAATGCGGGATTCGAACCCACAATGAAGAGAATGCGAGAAAAGCATGCCTCCAATTTTAACCGCCAGCTCACTTCTCCAGACATTATGAAATCCGTCATCTCCTACAATGCCTTGTCGAATGCCTTGTTCGATTCTACACTAAAGGGCCACTTAAATGGTCAAACGGTATGTCAAACAAGTGATGTTTGACCGTGTGAATGGGGTATTTGGTTGTCAAACACGTTTGTCAAACGTGTTTGACAACCAAATTTCCCAGTCACCACGGTCAAACACTTCAAACACTTGTTTGACGAACCAGGTTTGACAAACTCGTTTCATTGTGTAAATGGTCCTTTAAGCACAAACAATGCTGCTGCTGTTGATGCTGCTCTCCGCAGGCACGCGCGCGCGCACGCTCACAAGCTCACTTATAGTCTGGAGCACCGTCCCTGTGGATTTCTTGAATCGCAGAAAGCATCATAAACACACATTAGCCACTCTCTTTGACAAACCCAGGCTCATAAGAGGGCTTCCGAGGTGTTGTGCCAGTTGCAGAAGTGGTGGTGGAGGTAGTGGGTGTGGTTGTTGTTTTTGTGGTGGTGTTCATTGCGGTGATGATGTATTGGCTGTTTTACTGGTGATGGTATAGATGGTGGTATTGATGGTGGTATTATATGCTGGTGGTGGTATGGGTGGTATTGGTGGTGGCACTAGTGTAGTGGTGGTACTGGTGGTGGTATGGGTAGTATTGGTTGTGACACTAGTGGTGGTGTGGGTGGTAGTGGTGTTCGTTGTGGTGATGGTATTGACGGTGGTACTGGTGGTGGTATGGGTGGTACTGGTGGTGGTATGGGTGGTATTGGTGGTGGCACTAGTGATGGTATAGGTGGTAGTGGTCCTGGTACTAATAGTACTGGTACTATTCTTGGTACTGTCGACGGTGCTGGTAACTGGCACTACTACTGACAACGATGGAGGCGATGTCGATGTAAAGAAAGGAGATAAAAGAGAGAATGGAGGCGGAACTGGAGGCGGAACCGGAGGCGAGACGTCGACGTTTGAGTACATGACAACAGTTTCCGTCGTCACGGATGTCACAGGTCCTTCACACGACAGAAAAGTAGACTTCCTTCCAACTGCGTATCCCAACAGACATTCAAGCCACTCAAGACAGACATACAGGTGCACACACACACACACACACACACACACACACACACACACACACACACACACACACACACACACACACACAGTTTTCCACACAGAATGGTGGATGACCGGAACAAATTGGACGAAACAAGTGTGCAAACACCATACAAGAATTTAAGAATAAACTAGATGTTGCGAGATACAAAGACGGGTCAGTACGAGCATAGCTCCCCTCCCCTTATAATACACACACACACACACGCAAAGTAAAAAACAAAACAAAAATCCAACTTCCAGTCTGGCTGACAGAACACAGGAAGAAAGACTGAAGAAGCTGAACCTGCCAACATTCGAAGGAAAAGGGGAAATATGTGATATGATTGGGAAGTATTCCATAGCCACGAAAGGAGAGGACATAAGAGACAAAAGAATCCCTCGTGAGAGATGGAAGGAAAAACCGGAAAAAGAAAGAGGACGAAAAAGAAGGAAAGAAGGAAAAAATTAATATATAAAATGAGAAAAAAAAAAAAAGTGACACGTAAGAAGAAATACGAGTCAGCACGAGAGAGTTTAAACCAAACCTGAGCGACGACAGAGGCACAAAAACAGTATACATCCCACGATCGCATCTCTTAGCAACGTACATTCCAATTAGGCAAGGACGGCTGAGTAAATACACGAACAAATTTGGGACAACCCCCCCCCGACAATCTACTTCCCTCTCGTATGTGGACTAATTCAGAATGTTTTCAAGTTGACTGGCTCGCACGGAGAGAGGCACTGACACACTTCATCCGGTTGAATGACTCGTTGTCTTCTTATTGCTCACCATTATGTTCTACTTTCATCCCATCCATGCGTGATGTCTCTTACCTCCTGCTTATGTTCGCGCATATAACCGACATTACTATATCTATATAATCTATCGTTCATTCACAAGTAGTTAAAATAAGTGGGACAGCAAATATGTACTGGATGGGTGTGGGATGACTGGCGCCTTAGACGGAAGAAAGGGCCTTTTGGTATGTATGTATTCATGCTATTGTCTACTTGCCTAGTCTGCACAAAACTTCTGGAAAAACATATTGCTGTTGCTTTTATAAATGTTATTTGGTGTTGTTCCAGTAAACCAGACCTACATCTACACACACAAACACACACACACACACACGTCTTTTTCCCCCTTACAAAGGAGGTAGCCAAGTCAAAATGCAAGTACCCACTCTCACCCATTCCACTCTCGTCCACAACCCTTTCTTCCCTTTCACCTTAGCTCCTCATGGATGACGGGTCATCCCAGTATCCCGCCCATTACCCTGGGTCAGAAGCAATGCAGCAAGACATAGTATATCCACAGCAAGGCCGCTTCACTTAATCAGCGACCCCCCCCCCCCGCCTCTCCGTCCCCTTATGCAGATAAAGAGAAAACGGGGAGAAATCCCTTCGGGCTGCTTCAAAACATTATTCATAAATAACCACTCCCTAGCCCCACTCCCTTGCATCACAGTATCATCTATGCACAGCCATTCTCCACTCACCCCTATATCCTGCCTTCTCCCTTCCTTACTCAACAGACATTTCCCTCTTGTTCAACGCCCCCTTTACCACATCTATAGTTTTCATCCTCGGTCGTCCCCTCAAGTTCACTCCCCTCACATCTGCCTTCCTGACTACTATTTTTTTTTTTTTTACTAATCTTTCTTCACTCACTTTCCATGTGTCCAATAATCTTTCATCAGCCTTATCTGCCACTTCCTTCCCCACCCCCAGCTCCCCTCGCCTCCTCGTTTGTCACTCCATCAAACCTTGTAATCCCCACCATACTTCTCAGATATTTCATCTCGAACACATTTAAACTTTTCCTCTCTACCTCTTTTAAATTCCATGTTTCTGCCCCATACAATGCCATCGGCACAATCACCCATTCATATAGTCTCCTCTTTGCATTCACTCCCATATGCCTATTTATCATAACTTTTTAATCCCTCAAGGCATTATTATTACTATTATTATACATTATGTACACGCACATATATATATATATATATATATATATATATATATATATATATATATATATATATATATACATACACAAACGCACGCACGCACGCACACACACACACACACACACACACACACACACACACACACACACAATGTATACTATCATTATTATTTTATGAAGACCGACCATGGGATCGTAAGAGAAGAAAGGCCTTACAAGACAATGGGACTATCGTCTTTATGGGCGTGTTGGGTAAAGGGGAAGAGAAGGTTGGGGAGGGGGTATGCGTGTACCTCCTCCTCCATACGTGTTACGCAACACCCGTTACGTAACGACGTTACACATTACGCGTTCCCTAAACGCGAGGAACGAGTTGCGGCACACTTCCTGTCACGCAAGCAATACGAGTGATTTTCACATAAATGAAAGTAGGGCCAACGTGGTACAGAACATCCGTGAGGCGAGGAAATTGGTACTCCCACTAATACACACACACACACACACACACACACACACACACACACACACACACACACACACACACACACACACACACACACACACACACAGTACTGTGCTTTCACGATTAACAATCCTTTTACATGACCCATCATCTAGGAGGTGCCAAGATAAGAGGGAGGGAAGATGGTGGAGGAGAGTGGGTTAAGGATGGAATGGAGGGGGTGGGGAGTGGTTTTTATGCTTATATTTTTGGCTATCTCCCTTGTAAAAGGGAAAAAATCCTTTGGTATATGTATGTATGTATGTAGTACATTTCACTGTAGTCTCCTGTAGATGCCCCTGTTAGATTCCTTCCTATAGGAGCGATAACCCAAGTGGGTCCTTCGTCGCATCTCCCACAGATTTGCTTTCATGAAAAGGATTCTTCAGTTCTGCATAGATGGAAAGGAAAACGGCCATGTTCAGGTGATGGTGAGCTCACTCCAGGAGACGCTTAGCTGGCACCTTCGTCGTTACCATTACCCATTGTGCTTGCCTTGCCAAGTAGCAGAGGCTGTGAGGTGCGTGACTCGAACACGGACCTGCAGCATGCGAGACGGGGAGACAAGAACAAATGGAACGTAATTACGACATTTGTTTGAAAATGAGACCTCCATTGTTGGCGACTCAAGACAATGTCGAAATGAGACAATGAACAAGTCCATAGTTTCAAGTCTGTCACGGTTCGACATTACAGTGATACCACTCTTGACCGTTAATTCAGTGATCCGAGTTTGAGTCCCTCCGAGGGCTGAAAAAGAAATCAGCATCGCTGCACTGCGAGCCGGCACTCCGACTCTGGTGAGGAAAGAGGTGTGTGTGTGTGTGTGTGTGTGTGTGT
>NC_134811.1:15750706-15770706 GCF_046742065.1 Oratosquilla oratoria
TCTGAAGACAGATTAATCATGACGAAATATTATGAGCATCGGCTAGCCGCCTCTAGCCGATTCTCGTTACGTTCACCCATGTCTCATAAATCTTCGTTCAAACCTGGAAAAATAACTTTATCTTTCACTGTACGGCTTAAACCCTTAAACATGGCGACGAACTTTATATTCTTATTCTGTCTAATGTCACACGATTCTATTCAAAGTTAGGGTGGAGGCGGCGGATAAAGATATCTATAAAAACCTTGAAAAAAAATCCTCTCTCTCTCTCTTTCTTTTCTGAATAACATCGCCTCGCGATTAAACAAAAAAGAGACACTTAAAAGGAATGTCACCGAGTTGAAGGTGTCAATGGCCGAGGTGTGTGCCAGTCATCAAAACAAGACTTTCCCCTTAATTACAATCTCAAGATATGAACAGTCTCAAAGCACTACACTTGGGATGATGCAGAAAGCAAGATTACACACACGCACACACACATCTGGTATATGTACACACACACAATGTGTGTGTATATCATATATATATATATAAATATATATATATATAATATATATATATAATATACTGTATACACATACACACACACACATGCACATAGAATATGTACATACATACATACGCTCTTAAACACACACACGCATTCACGCACGCACATATATACGCACGCGCACACATACGCACACACGCACGCACACACGCATTCACACACGCACGCGCACACACTCGGCGCACACACACAGACACTCCTGGACAGTTACAATTCCCGCGCTCGCTCGCACGCAAGCAAGCAAGCAAAAACCGAGAACCTTTGAGAAGTGGGAAGCATAACGTTTCGCCGTGTGCATACTTCACACGCCGGAACATCTGCAGAAGAGAAGAATTCTCCCGAACTGGTCCTCGAGGCTGGGTCCAGACCGTTAGCATCGTTCTCCAAGTCGGAGCGGATATGCGTGACGCTTGCCCCCGTATAAAGGTGGTGGCGAGGAGTCTACGTCAGGAGACGCCGAGTGTCTGCGGCCGAAGCCATCACCTTTGCTCTCGTACTGTTGCGGTTGCAAATTAACAGTCACTGCTGGAGATCGGAGAGGAGTGCGGGATTCGAACCCATAACTAAACGAATGCGAGACCAGTATACTTCCGATTACGGTGCTAACGCACAAAGTAAATAAATAAAATGAATAATCCAACATCTTAAGTACATCAAACTTACGAATAATAAAAGAATTTGGGTCGCAGGAGAAAACAAACATTTTCACACACGCACACACTTATTCACACAAAAACACATGTATAGACACATGCCAAATATATATATATATAATATATATTATATATATATATATTATATATACATACATATACACACACATGCATACACACACACACACACACGAACAAAACATAATGCAACTGACGGTGCTCATATCCAAACACAAAACGTTGGAAACAAAACGTCGCGAGTCGACGGGACTTCTCTGCATCAGCTGTTATCGACATCCGCAAGCGAATAATAAACAAAGAGGGAAAAAAAGCAGTTTCGTCAAACAATTACCCATCATGAGGCAAATTCAAACAAGACGGAGGGAAAAACGCCATTCCGCTGGATCTTCTCGGTGCATAAAACGGAGTCTCCAATTATCTTCGATTCTTTTGTTGCTGTTGTTGTGTTCGAGAAAAGACGAAAGTAAAGGAAACGATGATCATTAAATAGTGGGGAACACGTACGGTACGTAAGACCAACAGAGAGGTTGAGTTTATACGGAGGTACCTCAGAATCTTCAATACAGTTACAGTCTCCAAATAGAATAGGATGCAATAAAATAAAACAAAATTAAATAGATCAGCATGAATGAACAACATGAACGAAATATGTAGTATCTGATACATGGTACATGTGACACGTGGTCGAAGTGGCACATGGTAGATGTGGCACGTGGTAGATGTGGCACATGATAGTTTTGACATGTGGTAGATGTGACATGTAGTGTGGTATATGGATGTGATACGTGGTAGATGAGACACGTGATAAATGAGACATGTATATCATATACGTGATAGATCAGACATGTGGTATATTACATATCTGGTAGATGAGGTACGTGATAAACGAGCTATAAGATATATGATACGTGTTATACGTGGTAGATTGTATACATGGTAGATTACATATACAATAAATGTGATGGATGGTAGATGTAATGCATGGTATATGTGATAACATGGTATACAGGCGAAGGAACAAAACGAGAAAAATAAAATAAAATAAAATAAAACAAAGTAAAATAGAAAAAAAAATTATGTTTCCTTACTACCAAAGGGCGTACAGAACACCAAGAAGCTGTAGTCTATAGTTGGATACTTTGAAGTTTTAAAATTAAATGGCACGTTGTACCCTCTCAACTCTTGGAAACTTGCAATACGCAGGCCAAGTTGCACACTGAAAGTTCAACAACATCAACAACAACAACGACATCAAACAACAACTACAACAACAGTCAGGCGTCTGGGAAATCTAATGCTCAACAGTAATGGGCACGTCGACTCTTTGAAGACAACAAAATGAGCACTAGAAAGCTCAATAAAATTATAACAAAGTTCAATGAACTAACGACTAAAAAACCTCGATAATTGATCATTAGAAACATCTAAGTGAACTGAAAATATAAAATATGTACAATTAAATAATGAAAGTTGATCAGAAAACTCAACTATAATTAGTTTACAATTCGAAAAGAGGACTATAAATCTCTCGTCGAATGAGAAATGTAGAAAGGTCGACCCAGTAGGACCAGTACATTGCCCAAAAACATTGACACTAGAAAGCTGAATAACAAAATGAACACTTCAGATTTCGACAAAAACCTCTCCCAACACGTAAACACACACACACACACACAATCACAAACACCAATGAGCAATCTCTCCCCATCCACACACACAATCACACCCCCATGAAAAACACCTCTAACACACACACACACACACACACACACACACACGCGCGCGCGCACAAACACACTATCACAAACACCAACGAACAATCTCTCCCCACCCACACACACATAATCACACCATGAACAACATCCTCTAACACACATACAGACACACACATGAACTCCAGAGTGAAGGAAAGGAGGAACAAGTGCCGGCTGTTTGAAGATCCATGCGAGGCCGACGACCCCCCCCCCCCCAGAATACCAATATCGTTTCAATCCCTCCCCATTTCCCCCATCCTCCTCTCTTACCCCAATCACTGCCCTTCCACCCTTATTTGCCCAGGCACCTCCTACTCCTCCTCCCCCCCCTCCACCTCTCGCCTCCACTCTCTTCGGTCATCATCATCATCTTCCCAGCTGCCCAATTCTATACAAATCTTTTCAAACTCCCATTTCCTCTTTTTTGTTCCTTTCAATTCCGTAACTTGGGATTT
This sequence comes from Oratosquilla oratoria, assembly GCF_046742065.1. Lineage (NCBI taxonomy): Eukaryota > Metazoa > Arthropoda > Malacostraca > Stomatopoda > Squillidae > Oratosquilla > Oratosquilla oratoria. Next base: position 15,754,140 of record NC_134811.1, read on the forward strand.
TCTCCCCCCTCCCCCAAGCTCCCTCTACTTCCTCCAACAATTCTTTCCGCACTTCCTTGTCCTAAGTAAAGAAATCAAAATCTGTGTGTTGGCTGAAGAGCCCAGGACGCGAAGGAGGGGCCGGAGAGAAACTGGAAGAGTGAGAGACTAGAAGAGTAAGAGATACTGGACGATAGAGGCTGGATGGAGAGGCAAGGGGAGAAGAGGCTGGAGGAGGGAGAGGCAGGAAGAGGTGGCAAAGAGGAGAGGTAGTGTGTAATTTTAGAGGGCGAACGTGGGAGAACAGGATACTGGTTCAATGCAGTTAAAGAAATTAACATATGTATTACAAATAAATAAATATATAAAATAAACTCCGTAAGGAAGCATTTTATAACCAGGCATACCAATCATTCACCTCTGTTGTACATATGAATGGAGTTGGAAATGAATGCATTTCCCCCCAAGTGTACCAACAATCCCCGCGTCCAAGTGTAGCTGTGCATCACCTCGCTTCCCACCCACCCACCCTTGCGTTGTCACAGGCTTTTCCTCTATCCCCCGCCTCTCATAACAATAACCATCTTCCGTCTTGTCCACACACCTCGCAACAACGACCCAAACTCACCCTCCCACACCCCCACCTCCACCCCTTTCTACTCCCTGCACCGGCCACCGCGCAATTACTGCCACCCGCTTGTGATATACGATTACACCAGCTCACATGCGTCTGTTGCACCACGACTGGAGGCAGTGTCACCAGCTGGAGTGGGGGCGGGAGGAGTGGGTATGGGTAGGCCAAGGTGGGTAGAGAGGGTCCCAAATGGGTGAGTTATGGGTGAATGGATCACCCCGACTAAGCTTATGGGAAGAGTAAAGGTGGGTGGATAAAGGTCTTGTTGGACAATGGGGGATCCCAATCTGCGAATTATGGGAGAGTTGGCAAACAGCTCACTGACTAAACTTAGGAGAATAACAATAGTGAGTGGACGAAGTACCGAGTGAGTGAGACTGTGTGTGTGTGTAGGGAGAAGGGGACGAATGGGTGAATTATGGGTGAGAGGGTGAGAAGCTCATTCCGACTCGGCAGATTCCATCTCCTCACTTCAAGGATAAGACTTCTTAGTTTACAGATCTGGTTCTAACACCATTCTTAAGTCCCTGTCATTGAACGTGTTACGGATATTTAAACATAGAATTCTCAACTTAAGTCTCCTAGGAACTCATACGGACCCACACAGCTTCCCAGAAGGAACCACAGACTCCCCCCCCCCCTCAAAAAAAAAAAAAAAGGGGGGGGTGGACTAATACCAGACGATTTAATTCCGCAGAGGGTGGGGCCCGAAGATACTTGTTATCAGAATAGAAAAACATGTCTCCTTTTTCTCCTTGGGAATGTGGTTTATACACTTGTGTAATTAAACTAATTACAACTTCCGGAATCCACGAACATAACAAGCACCCAACTATGCCTGACGCATTGAGGCCCTTAACGATGCAAAGGCAATACAGCGACGTAAAATTATTAGCCTCATCTCAAGCCTCTGCTGGTTTAATAGACTTGGTATGCTAATATTACCGACAGATGATACGAGAGAGAGCGAGAGCGAGAGAGAGAGACAGAGACAGGCAGAGAGGAAGAGAGAGACAGACGGACAGACAGACAGAGGAAGAGACCGACAGAGAGGAGAGAGAGAGAGAGAGGGGAGAGAAAGGGGAGAGGGGAGAAGAGAAGGGGAGGGGGGAGGTGAGAGGGAGGAGGAGGAAGAAAAACTGCTTGGGCGAGGAAGAACCGTGGAAATGTGACAAGAGGCGGACATAAACCCAACAACTAATCGACATATGCAAAGCGTTTGTACCAACGTCTCCGAGAACGACACTCTGAAAATACGTGCAGTCTCTCACCAGAGACAGACAGACAGACGGAGAGAGAGAGAGAGAGAGAGAGAGAGAGAGAGAGAGAGAGAGAGAGAGAATCTCCCTTGTCAATGTCACCACTAAGACCACCTCATCTATCTGTGGCCCACTGTGGCAGCAGCAATAATCCTCCCCAGTGGCCACTGAACAGAAGTCCATAAGTCTGCGAGATCATTGAGGTGTCGACTTCCCCCGGACAGAAGATCAATAAAGTACCAAAGATCATGTGGAGGGTGGAGGGGGTATTGGGGAGGGATGTTTGAGAGCTGAATGTTTCAAACACCACCCTCCCACCCCCCGGACGGACGCAGAGACTCGAACAAAAACACGAATCACAAGTATACGAACGGAATCCTTTGTTAGCAATAACCAGCGCTTCTATCCTTGGGGGACAATATCGCATCGAAGAGATGGAGTTGTAGGGGAAGTGGTGAAGGAGAGGTTTCAAGTGGGATAATAGCAGAACAGAGGGAGAGTAAATGCAAATAGTAAGCATTTTTTTTTTTTTTTTGTCGCACGGAGAAATTCACATAGGGTGCGTGCCTGGAGAGGGAGGGAGGGAGAGGGAGAGGGAGGGAGGGAGAGAGAGAGGGAGGGGGGAGGGAGGGAGGGAGGGAAGGAAGGAGGGAAAGAGGGAAGAAGGGAGAAGGGGAGGGACGTGGAGAAGTAGGGAGGGAGGAAGGGAGGGAGAAACAGAAAGAAAGAGATGAAGAGACAATGAGAGACACACACACACACACACACACACACACACACATACATACACACACACACACATATACATGAACACAAAGGAACGCATGTGCCCACACTCGTACATATGGACAAGTATATCATGAATAAAGAATAGAATGAATATATTTTGCGTTCAATAAAATAAACCATCAAACTATATCTGCTGTATGCATATATCAAACCAATGTGTAACTCGCTGAGAATGCAGACAAAAAATGCTACAGAAAAAAAAGAATGGTAACTGAAAAGAGAAAAAGAGATATACAAGCACCCGGTTTGATCGGATACAGTGCAAATAACACAAATCCATAATAAAACAATGTTGGAGTGCAGCACGTATCGGGAACGGAAAAAAAAAATATATATATATATATATATATATATATATATATATATATATATATATATATATATATATAGATATATATATGTATATATATGTATATATATATATATTCCTCCTCCATAAAATACTCAACTATCCAGACAAAGAAATAAAATAAACAAATAAATAACAAAATAAATAAAATATAATAATAATAATAATAATAATAATAATAATAATGGGCACAATTCGTTCAAACTTAAACCAAACGTACAAAACACACACACACACACACAGTTTATATACAGAATTAAAACAAAACATGCAACGCACAAACATGTATATATACCATATAAAGAAGGAGGATGACTCGGCAGACCCTTCCTGCATACACAACACACACTCGGCAGATAAATGATCGTCCTTGGCTAAAGAACATTAACAAGACATAACAGATTAGATATGGTCCTGGCAAGGGCAAAGAAAGGAAGGAGGGAGGGAGGGAGGGGAGGGAGGGGAGGGAGGGAGGGAGGGGAGAGAGAAAGAGGAGAGAGAGGGAAAGAGTGAGGGAGAGGGGAGAGAGAGAGAGAGAGAGAGAGAGAGAGAGAGAGAGAGAGAGAGAGAGAGAGAGAGAGAGGGAGAGAGAGAGATATGAGAAAGAGAGGGAGAGATATGAGAAAGAGAGGGGGAGAGAGAGACGAGAAAGAGAGGGAGAGAGAGGGAGAGAGAGGGAGAGAGGAGAGAGAGGAGAGGGAGAGAGGAGTGGGAGAGAGGAGTGGGAGAGAGGAGAGAGAGAGAAGGGAGAGAGAGAGAGAGAGGAGAGGAAGACAAAGAGAGAAAGAGCGGAGGGAGGGAGCAGAGGAAGGTAGAGAAGGGAATGGAAGAAGGGAAAGAAGAGGAAGGAGGAGAGGATGGAGGGAAGGAAAGCCGGAGGGAGAGAGCGATGGGAAGAGGGAGAGAGCGAAGGGAAGAGGGAGAGAGGGAAGAAAGGAACGAGGGAGAGAGGGAAGAAAGGAACGAGGGAGAGAGGGAGGAAAAGATAGGGAAATAGGAGAAAGGGGAGACAGAGGAAGGGAGAGAGGGAGAGAAGGGGGAAGAGAAGGGGGGAAGGGAAGGGGAGAAGAGAAGGGGGGAGAGGTGGGTGAGAATGAGGAAGAGAGGGGTGAGGGCATTACACAAATGCTCTCCACAATCAATGCCACCAGGTTAAAGTGTGTTAAGACTTGATTGAATGAACCCCTCCCTCTACCCACTCAACCAAATATCCCCCCTAAAGGGGGGATAGCCATGACAGACTCTAACGTACGAAGAACCACGTCTGTAGTTTTTAGCCTAGAGTATACGATGTCACTGCATGAGCATGTGTTTCACTCTTTCTGTACTTCACATCATAAATTTTATCTTGAATAAATCTAACCCAATTGATAAAGTATCCACTTAACCCTTTCCGACCCGACGACGCCCCTGGCCGGCGCCAAACGATTTCATTCAGCTCTGGGTAGAGCCGACGCCGAGGCGACGAAAAAACTGCTAATTCGTCTATTCATCTGCTATGCGAGAAGTGTTCAGCCATATCCGAATACATTTTCTGGCGTTCCCCGAAGGCCTCTCCCTATTTTCTCTCTCTCTCTCTCTCATTCTCCGAAAGAGATGAAAGGAGAAAGAAGGCGAAGGAAAGACAGGGAGGAAGGAATAGGGAGGAGGGAGAGAGAAAGGAGGGAGACGGGGAAGGAGGAGGGAGAGAGGAAGAAGTAGGGAGAGGGGAGATGGGGAGGGGGAGATGGGGGAAGGGAAAATGGGGAAGGAGAGGGGAAGGGAGAGGGGAAGGGAGAGTCACCCGGCATCTGCATTACAAAAGCCTTTACGAATTTTGAAGCCGTCGATGAACTGACCCTCGTCAGTTTTATTTCTCTTCTTTTTCAGCACTGGGGGGAGGAGGGGGAAGGGAGGGCGGGGGGTGCAGAGGAGAGAGGAGAGGAGAGGAGGGGGAAGAGACAAGGGGAGGGGGAAGGAAGTATGGGAGGAGGAAGGAGGGAGAGGGTAAGAGGGGAGGAGTGGAAGAAGTAGGGAGTAGGGGAAGAAAAAGGGGGCAGGGGAGGGGGAAGGAGAAGTAGAAGGGAAGGGAAAGTGTAGGAGGAGAGTAAGGGGAGAGGAAGGGGAAGAGGGGGAGGGAGAGAAGAGGTGTGTGTGGAGTGGATGCGAGTAATGTAGATGTAAGTGATTGTGTGTGTGTGTGTGTGTGTGTGTGTGTGTGTGTGTGTGTGTGTGTGTGTGTGTGTGTGTGTGTGTGTGTGTGTGTGTGTGTGTCCTCGTCACGATAAAAAATATCCTTTATGTAGAGTAATACTACAAACAATTATACACAACAAAATCAAAGGAATGCAAGCGATGTGTGTACGTACGTAGTACGTACACACACACACGCAAATACAAAACATTGTAACGCATTCAAATGCAACTTGTAAAGTCACGTGAGAGTATATAAAACTCTTTATTCTATAACACAATTGAGAACACGACATTAACACCAACTCTCTCAATCCAACACGTGCAATACGCCCCGACATGGCACCATTGGAAAGCTCATTAACTTTCACAAAACGAACTATGAATATCTGTTCGCGAACACTGACAATCCAGTAATGAATACTACACGACGACTGACAATATTTGATATCGCACGCACGACGTGACGTCACCACCCGGGCGTGACGTCATCGCACGCACGACCTGACGTTATCGCAAGCATAACCTGACACTTTGGGAAATAGAGAGAAGAGAGAGATAGATATAGACAGAGATGGAGAGGGAGGGAGAGGGAGGGAGAGGAGAGGAGAGAGAGAGGAGATAGAGAGTGGCCGTGCGTGCGTGTTTATGACAGAAGAGACCCACAAGTACAGAGTAAGGAGATGACGTCAGCTGGTCGCGATTGGCGCCGTGGGGAAGTTTTTTATTTTTTATGTCCCTTTAGAAGCGAGGCTGCTACAGCCTTCTACGGAAAAATGGTCACTTTTTCCTCGTGTACCAAATGTTGCCTTCCCCACATAGTGTCTAGCATTGCTTGGGGCTCGTGTGATGTAGAACTAAACACCTACTACAACACACACACACACACACACACACACACACACACACACACACACACACACACATATATACATACACACACTCGTGGCGCATTGGTCAGAGTTCCCGGCTGCCACTACGGCGGTCCGGGTTCGAATCCCGCCCAGGGCTGAAATAATTTCAGTATCACTGCGAGTTGTTACTCCAACTCTCGTGGGCGGGGAGTTGCGTGTGTGTGTGTGTGTGTGTGTGTGTGTGTGTGTGTGTGTGTGTGTGCATTACCCATCGATCCTGTCATATTACAAAGGATTACAAAGGCGGAGCATGCCGACAGGAGACCTTTTGGTCCATATCTAGGTCGGATGCGAAAAAAAAATCATAATAATAAAATAACTATAATAATGTAAATAACAAATAAAATACATAAATAAATGCATAGGTATAGTTAAATAATAAACAAACAGGTAAATAGTAAATAATAATAAATTGACATATAACTAATAATAAATGGAAATCAAACAGACAAATGATAACAAAAACAAATAATATAAGATAAATTATAATCATTACAGCATCTTGCTTAGGTGTTTATCTAAACGATTCTTAAAGCTTTGAACTGAACTACATTGCACTACCTGTGCAGGAAGTTTATTCCATTCATTAACTACACGGTTGGCAAAGTTGTTTCTACCTACTTCCAAATTGAATCTATTTCCGGACAGTTTGAGACCATTGTTTCTTGTCTGATTCTCATTCAGTGTGAAAAAATTTTCACTTTTGATGTTGTCAATTCCCTTTAGAATCTTAAAGACCTGTATCAAATCACCTCTGAGTCTACGCTTTTTTAGGGAAAACAGATTCATGTTTTAGTCGATTTTCGTATGATTTTTCGGGAGGGAAATAGCTGTCGATCACGAGTCCAACACGTGATCCAAGATCATGGTGAATGGTGAATCACACACACACAGTGTTTCTAAAATCATATTATTACCCACAGATAGAGCCATATTTGAACTAACTCTTCCGTAGGGTAATAGCTGCCGAACACAGGTCCAGCACGTGATCCAAGACCATACTAACATACACACAATTTTGTTTAAGGTCATATACGAGTACTGAGCTCTCCTTCGGGAGAGTAGTAACTGTCAACCAAAAGTCCAGCACGTGATCTAATACTACACTAAAACATACACACACACACACACATATATGTACGCATGCTCTCATAAATTCACGCGCACAAACCCATGTACACATGTGTACACACAAATGCACGTTCGCGAGCATATGTACGCATGTACACATGTACGTGTACGCATGTACACATGTACGTGTGCGCGCACACACACACACACACACATACATTCAATCTTTCAGGCACTCAGAGGTGCTCGAGCTGTTCAAGTGGCACTTTAGCGATTTGGTGACCAAAGCTTAATATATATACTCCATATATTTCCTTTTCACTTACGAAAATACTCACATACACGCACACAGAGCATGTGCACACGACACCTGTGCACATGCTCATTTAAGGCGAGGAGCAGACACCAGAAGGCGTTGAGTAGCTGCGGCCGAAGCCATCAACTTCGCCTTATGCGATTTGGGGACTGTTCAGAGTAACAAACTTTCCATGCCGGGAATCGGAGAGGAGTGCGAGATTCGAACCCAAAAGTAAGCGAGAAGTAGGAGACCAGCATGCTGTCAATGATGCCACTAGCATACGGTAAGGTACACATAAGGGAAGCATAAGATAGCCACTAGCATATGGTAAGCCTAAGGCAGTGGTTCCCAACCCCAGTGTCGCGAGGGTGTTTTTGAGGGTCGCCAATGGGTCTTTTTTTAACTTTTTTTTCATTCAAGTTTCAAATGCATTTAAATTCATTGTGCTAGTAAATATAAACAACTATAAAAACGAAAATTTATAAACATTATGCAAGTACGTAGAAATATAACATGAAATGATTGAATTTATTATTACAATTAGGGTCGAGACTCCAGGCTAAGAGTGGATTTAGGGTCGCAGCCAAAAAAGGTTGGGAAACACTGGCCTAAGGTAAGGTACATAGATACACATTTTTTTCAAAATCTGGAGTGCATTCAAAGCAACCAATGATCAATGTTTATCTCACATATTTACAAGTGTTCAGTCTTGGGGGATCACTGCAGGACCTTCGGTCTATCCCTTGGATGACGATACGGCCCATAGTGGACTGTTGGGACTGGCTGTGAACGAAGCCCGTATCCAGTGTAAATCTTGGCTATGTTGATCGGGTCTCACTGAAACGCGCTACTGGCCTACAGCGTCTCTAATACCCAAAAGATAATTCCTACCGGAACCAAATCACTGCATCCAATCAACTCCCCACCCCCAACCCTTTTTCGATGACGTAAGAAGTCCACTGTGATTGGTCCCACGTCACCCGTAGGGGGCGGAGCATCGTCCTGACAGAGTAATTTGATTCCAAATCAATTAGCGGGTCTGACAACAGTGAGCACCCTCATGGTGGCAGTATATTACTGAAGCAGACATTCTGGCATGTTGTGTCAACACAGGACCCCAGCGGCCCGACAATACGTTGTCCTCTTAATAGGTCACAGTTGCAGGTCTTGGCAAACAGTCGCAGATATATAATAGTTTCCTTGCCCTGAAGCACGCGCATATGTATACGCGAGCGTATAAACGTAAGTAAACACAAATAGAAGTGCACACACAGATACAAGTAAGCAAACACACGCAAGTAGACCAATACACGCAAGTACACCAGCACACGCAGGTACGCAAACACACGCAAGTACACCAACACACGCAAGAAGTCCAACACATACAAGTACACCACCGCATGCAAGTACGCAAACACACGCAAGGACACCAACACACGCAAGTACACCAACACACGCGAGTATACCAACACACGCAAACATATACTGTACATGCATATACATAATCATACCCATGTACACAAGTGTGCACACACACACACAAGTACACAAACATACACAAGTATACAAATCCACTCACGTACACATAACTACACAAATGTAACATACATACATACATACATACATACATACATACACGTGAACACAAACATACCCAAATACACAAACATGCACGAGTCCAACAACAGATAAAAAAAAAAAAAAAAAAACTTTCTGTCAATCTGTCCAAGATACAAGAAATTTACAAGATGGTATCAAGTGGTAGTGGAGACACTGGGATCGGAAAACTCCGTCCTCGCTTCGCAGCTCCGCATTGTTTTTTCTTTCTGGCAAGAAGCCGAAGAAGGACTGAAAACTAATGGGTGTTGGCCGGGTGTGGAATGGGTGAAAAGGTGCCTGCATGCCTTGGCGGGCTCCCTTCCTTACAAGAGGGGAAAGGCCTTTTGGTATGTGTGTATGTATGTATGCACGCATGTATGTATATGTATGCATGCATATATATGTGTATGCATGCATGTATACATGTATGTATGCACGCATGTCCATACATATCCGTGTATGTACGTATTATGTATGTATGTGTGTGTATGTGTATGTATGCATGCATATATATATATATATATATATATATTATATTATATATATATATGCATGCATATATGCATGTATGTATGTACGTATGCCCATACATATCTGTGTATGTACTATGTATGTATGTGTGTATGTGTATGTATGCATGCATGTATACATGTATATATGCACGTATGTCCATACATATCCGTGTGTGTATGTATGTATAATGTATGTATGTATGTATGCATGCAAGTACTGTGTCCATGTGCATGTATTTGAGTGTGAGTGGACGAGTGTGAGCTCCTGTGTGTCTCTCCGTTATTCCCTCCTGCTCCCTCTCTCTGTCTCTCCCACTCCACCTTTCCATCATTCCTCCCTCTCTCTCCATCATTCCCCCCTCTACCTCTCTCTTCCTCCCCCCCCCCCTCTCTCTCTCTCTCTCTCTCTCTCTCTCTCTCTCTCTCTCTCTCTCTCTCTCTCTCTCTCCCTCCGTCCTCCCTCTCCCTCATTCTCCCCTCTACTTCTCTCTCTCCTTCCCCCTCTCTTCCTCCCCCTCTCTCTCCCCTTTCCTCCCTCTCTCTCTCTCCCTCCCCCCTGTCTCTCTCTCCCTCTCCCCTGTCTCTCTCTCTCTCTCAGTTTCCCTTTTTCTCGTCTTTTTCTGGGGCAACCCAAGCCCCCGTCGCGTGAAGCGTCTCCGAGGCAGAAGGAAATAGATTCCCTTTGTCCCGCGACCTGACTTCCCTCCCCTCCCCCCTTCCCCCCACCTCCCGTCGTTCGAATTCCGAATTTCGACTTTTTGTCCGACAGCCACGAGCTTCGATGGAGAAAAGCCCAACCATGGAACAGAAGGTCTCAGTTTCTCCACCATCTACCCCTCCACCCTCTCTCCTTCCCCAACATATCCCTTCAACTTTCTCCCTCTTCTCCAACTCTCACTTTTACTCCTCACAACCAACATCACATGTTCTCTTTCACCATCTTCCCCGCCTTTTTTTCCTTAGCCCTCAACCTCTTCCCAAAGACTAAAAAAAAAAAAAAAAAAAATCGTTTTACTCTTCCCCGTCTTCTCAAGTTAGTGAATCGAGTGTCTCTTTGTCTAACTTTAAAACTTAGTGTTTTTGTCGCGCAACACTTGGACATTAAATTTAAGTTTTTTGGGAGGAGGAGGAGACATCCTGCCTTCTGCCAACTCATGCTAGGACCTCGACTTCTTCCTCTCCAACACCAACACCGCCTGTTCCTCCTCTTCCCTCCTTTACTTTCCTTACTACTCCTCCCTCCTTTCCCCTCTTTTTTCCTCCTCCTCCTCCATCCTTTTCCTTCCTCCTTTTCCATTCTTTTCCTTCCTCCTTCTCCTTCCTTTTCCTTCCTCCTCCTCCTCCCTTCTTTTCCCTCCTTTTCCTTCCTTCCTTCTCCATCCTTTTCCTTCCTCTTCTCCATCCTTTTCCTTCCTCTTCTCCATCCTTTTCCTTCCTCCTTCTCCATCCTTTTCTTTCCTCCTCAACTTCCTCCTTTTCCTTCCTCCTCAACTCTCTCCTTTACCTCCTCTACTCTTTCCTTTATCTCCTCCACTTCCTTCCTTTACCTCCTCCACTTCCTTCTTTTACCTCCTCTACTATCTCCCTTTACTTCCTCCTCCCTCCTTCTCCCTCTTTTTCCTTCCTCCTCCTCCCTCTTTTTCCTTCCTCCCTCCTTTTCCTTTCTCTTCTCCATCCTTTCCTTCCTCCTCCTCCTCAACTCCTTCCTTTACCTACTCCACTTCCTCCATTTATCTCCTCTACTATCTCCCTTTACTTCCTCCTCCTCCTGTACTTCCTCGTTTCACTTCCTCCTCCTCCACTCCTTCTCTTTGCTTCTTCCTCCTATTCTACTCCCTCCTTTTACTTTCTCCTCCTCGCCCTCCTCCTCTACTCCTTCCTTTTATTTCCTCTCCCCCCTCTACTCCTTTTCATCCCTCCTCTACTCCTTGTTCCTCCTCCTCTACTCCTCATTCCTCATCCTATTCTACTCCTTCCATTTCCTCTACCCCCTATCCTTTCTCTTCCTCCTCCCATCCATTCTTGGATCTTGTTCTTCCTCCTCTTCAGCTTACTCTTCTTCCTCTTCCCCTTTCGGATGTTTGCCCAGGGCCTTCTCCACCGCCCGCCGGTTTCATTTCGCACTTGCCCCCCTTCCCCCCGCGCCTCCCCCCCCTCCCCCCACGTGGATGACGCCGCCGTGTTTACTCTGCACTGCACGTCTGCGGACCTCTTTCCCTCTTATTTCCCCTTCCACGGTTTTTACGCTGCAGCAGCCTCACCTGCGTCAAACTGTCCCGTCCCGTCTTGTCTCTTGTCCTGTCCTGTCCCGTCCCGTCTGTCTCCAGTCCCGTCCTGCCCCGTCTCGTCTCCTGCCCCGTCCCGTCTCGGCCAGTCCCGTCCCGTCCCGACTCGTCCTATCCCGTTCCGTCCCGTCTGGTCCTATCCCGTTCCGTCCCGTCTGGTCCTATCCCGTCCCGCCCCGTCTCGTCTCCTGTCCAGTCCCGTCCCATTCCGTCTCGTCTTGTCCCGTCCCGTCGTGTTCCATTTCGTCTCCTGTCTCGTCCCGTCCTGTCCCATTCCATCTCGTCCTGTCCCGTCCCGTTGTGTTCCATTTTATCTCCTGTCCAGTTCCGTCCCTTCCTGTTCTATTCTTTCTCGTCCTGTCCCGTCCTGTCGTGTTCCATTTCGTCTCCTGTCCCTTCCCGTTCCGTCTCATCTCATCCCGGCTCGTCCCGTCCCGTCACTTCTCGTCCTGTCCCGACCCGTCGTGTTCCATCTCGTCTCCCGTCTCATCTCGTTCTTTCATTTCCCGTCCCGTCACCTGTCCCATCCCGTCTCATCTCGTCCCGTCCAGCCTTGTCCCTTATATACTCTCCTGTCTCACTGTCTACCCCACCCCCGTCTCCATACCTTACTTCTAGCCACCCACCTTCAACATGTCACTCTCTTCCTCTTTTACTCTTTCGCTCTTTCTGATCCCCTGCTATTCACTTGCTCTTCTCTCCCCCTCTCTCCTGCCCCCTCTCCCTTCTTTCTCTCTTCTCCTCTTCTCTCTCGCTCTTCCCTCCCCCTCTCTCCTGCCCCCCATCTCCCTTCTTTCTCTTTTCCTCTTCTCTCTCCGTCCTCTCTCGCTCTTCTCTCTCCCCCCCACCCCTTCTCTCCCTTTTATCTCCCCTGCCTATATCTCTATCTTCCCCCCACTCACTCTCTCTCTCTCCTCTATCTTCCATTTCTCTCTCTCCCCACCTATCTATCTATCTCACCTCTGAGTTTGCACTCAATCCTCAACTTCAAAAACCGTCGCCCAATATTCTTACTCGTCTCGAATTTTTACCTCCGAATTCTACGCTTCACCTCGGTTATTTTTGCTACGTTTCTTGCTCTCCCGGCTCCCTTTTTGCCTCTCACAGACTAAAAGACCTTTTCTAAGTTATTAACGACCGTTCTGCCTCCGTTCACGGGTCTACGTTCGTTCGTAGGTTCAACTCGATTTCCAGAAAATTGTCAACATATTCGTTGGGCCTGAAGTCTAAGCGAGGTCTGGCGCACATGCACATGTAAAATACGCACGCACGCGCGCACACACCCACACACACACAACACCCACCCACAAGCAAAACACACATGCAAACATACACACACACAAACACACAAAAAATGCACTCACATACAGAAATGTAAACACACATACACACACGTGCGTGCGCGTGCACACAAAAATGGAAACACAGACATGTGCACTCAAACGCACGCACGCACACGCACCCACCCGCACACACGCACAAGAACGAAGAGCATATAGATGCACAAAATTAAATATCGAAGTCTGTTGAGGAGTCTAAATATTTCCGTTTCTAATTAATCCAATACATATATATATATATATATATATATATATAATATATATACACACACACACACTTGTAAATATTACATATACTGTATATCCTACGAATATTCTTCCTCACACCCTATCTGAACTTATTAATTAGGTTTATGCCTTTATAATTTTTGCATTGGCTCAAACCCTCCCCCTTCCCTTCCTTTCAGTTTCCATTTCCGTTCAGGGCGTTTTGAAGCTCCATTTCCACACCGCTTTCTCTCTCACTGTAATATTATTTCATGCCTCATTTCTGTCCCTCTTTTCACCTCCATCGTTCCCTTCACTTCAAGCCTAAACTTTCTTATTTTCTAAGAAAAATATACGCAATTCACCTGTCTCTCCCTCTACTTAAATGTCCCTACTCCTCCTCCTTTTATTTCTCCTTCTCCTTCTCCTTCTCCTCCTCTCCCCTCCACTTCTTCTTCCCTTACTTCCCCTCCTTCCATTTCTCCTTTCCCTACTTCCCCTCCTTCCATTTCTCCTCTCCTCTTAATCCCCTTCTCCCTCCCTTGGGTCCCTTCCCTCTAATTCTTCCTCCCCTGCTTCCATTTATCCTCTGCCTCTCTCTCTCTCTCTCTCTCTCTCTCTCTCACACACACACACACACACACACACACACACACACACACACACACACACACACACACACACACACACACACACACACACACACACACACACACACACAGTTATGGAAGAGATCTGAAAAAAAAAATTGTTTTCCACAGAGTGGTGGATGTCTGAAACAAATTGGTCGAAACAATAGTGTGTGCAAAAACCATACAAGAATTTAAGAAACTAGATGCTGAGAGATACAGACGGGTCACTACGAGTATAGTTCCCCTTCCTGTATAATACAATTAGGTAAACATTAGGTAAATAAAGATGCACACACACAAGCAAATACACACACACAGTGATATTCATGTAAACTACTAAATGCATTTACACGTAGGTCCCCATCTTACCACGTAGCTATTAAATATATATATATATATATATATATATATATATATATATATATATATATATATATATATATATATATATATATATATTTCTCTGCCCTGCATTTGGTTCATCAACCCTCGATGAGGATGGTCACTGACGAGAGCGTAATGCGGGTGCCCCGCTTCTTCCCTTCCCTTCTTTTCCCTTCACTTTCCGAGTCTCCACGTCACTTCGCCCGTCAGCCTTGAACGAGGCCGCTGTCGACCTCGTCCTCAGCAGGAGAAAAAAATCGCATCATCCTTGAAAACTCAAAATTTTCTTGCAATTCTTCATCGCGGACAACTCCGTCAGAAATTCTGTCCAGGTTATGGAAATGGAACGGGAGGTCAGGTTCCAGCCTTGTGGTGGGAGAGGGAGTGGGAGAGGGAGTGTGGAAGAGAGAGGGGAGTCATTCGGGGCAACGCCCCATCCCCCACCCGGTCCTTCAGACCTTCCAGGTCTTAATCAAGGTCGATTCTGAAACGCAATGAAATCACCCGTGCACTGCCGGAAACTCCATCTCCGTGTTTAAGGTGCTAAATCCAGATTCTTCCTCACTCACTTCCTCCTCCTCCTCATTCTCTTGTTGTTTATTCTGTTCTTCCTTTTTCCTCGTCTTCTTTCTTACTACTTCTTCCTGTTTTCACTCGTTTCACCATTTCTTCAATTTTCTCGTTTTTCCTCCCCTTCTTTCTGTTCTCTTTCCTCCTCCTCATTTCTCACTCTTCTTCCTCTTCTTTTCTTTTTATCTCCTGGCGGTTGGGACAATCGTTCTTACTATAGTGCGTTTCAGGAAAATTCAGTCTTGGTTTAAAACAATCGTTTCTCATGTGAACAGGCCCAGGATGAGGTTGCGGTGTGTGTGTGTGTGTGTGTGGGGGGGGGGGGTTGCTTGGTATGACGCTCTTGGAAAATCGAATTTGATGTTAAAAAAAATCTAATAGAATTTTTCTCAAGTCTCCCCTCTCTCTCTCCCTCTCTCTCTCTCTCTCTCTCTCTCTCTCTCTCTCTCTCTCTCTCTCACACACACACACACACCCTTGATCGAGTCGCTTTGAAGGCCGCATGGGAAGACGGGAGGGAAGGAGGGATGGTATGGGGGAGGGACTAGATGAAAGGACAGGAATGTAGGGATGGGGAAGAATGGGAAAGATGGAAACGAGGGAAGAGGAAGAATAGGTGGGATGGGGAAGAATGGGGAGCAATAGGTGGGATGGGGAAAGATGGGGAAGGATGGGGATGAATGGGGAAGGATGGGGATGAATGGGGAAGGATGGGGAGGAATGGATGGGACAGGGAAGAATGGAAAAGATGGAAACGAGGGAAGAGGAAGAATAGGTGGGATGGAGAAGAATGGGGAGCAATAGGTGGAATGGGTGGGATGGGGAAAGACGGGGAAGGATGGGAAAGGATGGGGAGGAATGGGTGGGATGGGGAAGATGAGATGTATAGGAAAGATGGGAGATAAGGGGGAAGGATGGGAGCGAGGGCGAGAGGTACATGAAGAATGGGAGGGAAACGGGAGTTATGTGGTAATTTTATCCCCTTGCACTGCAATCCCATTTTTGTATTCGAGTGGTGCAATAATATTAGGTTTCGGACGTGAAAAGGTCGCCTTCTTGGGTTGCAAATGAACGAACACTGGAATATCGCGTTCCTTACCCCCCCCATCCCCCTTTCCCCCTCACCCCATCCTCACCCCCGCCACCATCATCCCCTGTACGGAAAACGTCGTTTAAAGATGGATGGAAGAGGGGGTGGATGGATAGACGGAAGGATGGGGGATGGTTGGATGGACGGAAGGAAAAATGACGAATGGACGGTTGTAGCTGGACGGAAAAGGGAGACGGGAGAGGGAAGAGGGAGAGGGAAGAGGGAAGAGGGAGAGGGAAGAGGGAAAGGGAAGAGGGAGACTGAAGGAACAGGAAAAAAAAATCCTTGAAAATTTTATGAAGTCTAGATATCCCCCCTCAAAAAAAAAAAAAAAAAAAAAAAAAAAAGTGAGGATTTACAGTATTCAACTGGAGCTACAAAAATGGACTGGACAAGCGTAGAAAGTATCTTTAAAATAATAAAACGGAAAAAGAAAAAGTAGGGGAATAGGGAAGAGGTGAGGGATGGTGGCAAAAGCGTGCG
>NC_134811.1:15775706-15800706 GCF_046742065.1 Oratosquilla oratoria
TGGTGTATGTGTGTGGGTATGTGTGTGTGTATGTATGTGTGTGTGTGTGGTGTGTGTGTGTGGTGTGTGTGTGTGGTGTGTGTGTGTGTGGTGTATGGGTGTGGTGTATGGGTGTGGTGTATGTGTATGTGTGTGTGTGTGTGTGTGTGTGTGTGTGTGTGTGTGTGTGTGTGTGTGTGTGTGTGTGTGTGTGTGTGTGTGTGTGTGTGTGTGTGTGTGTGTGTGTGCGCGCGCGAGCGTTTTCATCTCTCCCTCTTCCGCCGCCCTTCCACAGCTTCCTAATCCTCAGCTGGACTTTCAGTCATCCTGTTCAACACCAGTGTAGTGGCCTGAGTGGAGAGGAGAGGGAGTGAGGGGAGTGAAGAGGGGAAGAAAGACGAAAGGAACGAAGGGAGGCGGGACAGACGTGGAGTACGATGAGATGCAAAAATACTAAGTGCAGGAAAGGTGTTTCATTGTTGAAGAAAGAAGATTTGGAGGAGCGGAAGGGAGGAGGAGCGGAAGGGAGGAGGAGAGGAGGAGAGGAGGAGAGGAGGGGAGGAGGAGGGGAGGAAGGGAGGAGGAGGGGAGGAGAGGAGGGGAGGTGTGGAGGAGGAATGGAAAGGAGGAGGAATGGAAAGGAGGAGGAATGGAAAAGAGGGTGGAAGGGGAGGAGGGTGGAAGGTGAAGAGGGGGGGAGGTGAGGAGAAAGGGAGGTGAGGAGGGGAGGTGTGGAAGAGGAGGGGAGGTGTGGAGGAGGAGAGGAAAGGAGGAGGGTGGAAGGGGAGGAGGGGAGGAGAAGAGGAGATGAAGATGGAAGGAAGGGGAGGTGGGGAAAAGGGGAGGTGGGGAAGATGGGAGGAGGGGAAGATGGGGAAAAAAAGGAGAAGGGGAACTGTGGGGAAAGGGGAAGAGGGTTGAAAATGTGGATGGGAAAGGAAAGAAGGCAAAAGTGGCGTAGGAATAGGAAAACATGGAGGAGACAGAATGGAGGTGGTAGGAGGAGTGAGGTCCCAGAAGGAAGGTGGAGGTTGATGGAAGAAGGAGAAGGCAGCAGGTGGAGGGGAAGTCCGGGCAGTGGAAGGGAGGGGAACGAGGAAAGTGAAGAAGAAATCTCTGCGGCAGTTTGAAGAAAAGGAAGAAGAGGAGGAGGAGGAGGAGGAGGAGGGGAGGAGGAAGAGGAGGAGGAAGGAGGAGAAGTAAGGAAGAGCAGGTAGATGAGGAGCAGGAGCATGTGGTGTACTAAGTGGATCAGCGAGGTGGTGGTGGAAGAGGAGGAGGAGATCGAGGATTACAAAAAAAGAAAAACAGAAAAAAAATGCGGGAAGAAGAAAAAAAAAAAAACGGGGGAGAGGGGAGAAGGAAAAAGAATCAAAACCGAGAAATATGAAAGCAAAGAGTTGGTCGACGAGTCAGAAGAGGTAAGAACAAGAGACAACACAAGAAAAAATATAAAGGGAAAGAGAAGAAACACAAGAAACTGGATAGCCAGGAGAAAGGAGGGAGAGGGCAAAGACAAGGAACAAAGCACGGAACTACGAAAGGTGGAGAACATGAGAAGGGAGAAAAAAAATGATAAGTAAATAAATAAATAAAAACAGAATAAGGTGAAGAAATGGAAGAAGAGATTAAAAGAAAGTAATGTAGAAAAAAAAAACACAAAGGCCGGCATAAATAGCTAAAGAAATGAAGAAACACTAAAAGAAACGAGAGACGAAAATGAAAACAGATGAGGAAATGGAAGAAAAGACTAAATAACAAAGCAATAAATAGAAAGATAACGGACGAATGGAACACATGAATCTAAAACAGATAATGACTCGAACGTTTTCTTGAAGCCGTCAATTAAACGTTAATACACATTCAACAAGGCGCCAAACACCACTCGTGGAACAAAACCATTTACAAGCCGAACGCAAGAACCAAATTTCCAAACTGGAAAACACCCAAAAAACGAGAAAAGCTTCGCAAAGGCTGAAGCGATGTTGACATCTGGAAATTAAAACTGCAACGAATTCAAATCCGGTGAATTACGCTTTCAGGCGTCATTTGAAATTAGTTCCGCCATGTTTGCAGGGAATATTATTTACAAACATGTCTAAAGCTGTTGTGCTGCGCAAACAGCAAAAAACGTGACCCAAACGTATACGTCCAAATACACACCAAGTGCACATGTACTATTTTCATTACATACAAGTACACACGTGCGCCTATTTTTTATTATTGGTATGTGCTTATGTGTAGAGTAGTACAGAGTAGAAGAGTGGGCGAGTGCATGAGTGAAAGGGAGGAGAGGAGAAAACGAGTTTACGATCAAGCCTGGCCACCCACCCACCCACACCCACACACACTAAAATATCAAAATCAAAACCTACGTTCTACGATTTCATGAATCCTTTCCCTGTCTATCTGTCTCTCATTTTCTCTCTCTCTCCCACTCTCTCTCTCGGCAGAAACTACTGACGATCGGAAGCCATGTGGTCTCCGCAGCTGGTTAGCAGTGCCTCTTCTGCCGCCGCCGCCGCCGCCGCCGCCGCCCTTGTTCCGCCCAAGTTTGTTGCCGCAGACGGGGAAGGAGGAGAGGGACACGAAGAGGCAAGAGCTCATCGGGGAAGACGTGGACAGAATCAGGAGTTCGTTCTCGGCAAGTTGACCACTGCGTGCACAAACACACACACACACATACGTACATATTTTAGCAATACCGACAAGAAAAAGACGAAGAGAGAGAGACGCGCAATACAAATACAAACGAGCAGAGATGAGAGAGAGGGGAGAGGGGAGAGAAAGGAGAGATAGAGAAGATAGGAGATAGAGGAGGGAGGGGGAGAGAGGGGGAGAGAGGGAGAGAGACGGGAGCAAGAGAGCATACTATAAGCCAGTACAATTTGTATCAACTATGGATATTGACTGCGTATGTTTTATATAGTGAACATTTTATGGACTTTAGTACAACCCCTACGGACCAGAGTCCCGCAGCATTCTTTTGTGACTAGTGATTAATCTCCTCAGTCCTTGACCACCTCTATGATCTCCAAGGATAGAAGCGCTGGTTACTGGCGACAAATGACCCTCCTCCAGCATATGTGGCTCGGGAGACCCTCCCCGGGTTATGAAGCACAGGAGATACTTTCGGTAACGTAGTCAAGATCGGTTTCGTTTCGCAAAATAAATGGATAAATTAAAACCAAATAAATAAAAGATGAATTAATAAAACTAGAATAAGATAAGAAAATAAAAAACGTACAAATAAATGGAATAGAAAAAAAATAAAAAATAAAAAATAAAAAATAAAAACGGAGGCATAACAGGGTCACTTTCTTCGTGAGGACTCGGTGTCGCAGGTGCTCGCTCCTCCAACGGGACGTGCACGAGACGTTGAAAAAAAAAAAAAATTATCCCCCTCCCACCAACCCTCTCCTGAAGTGTCCCATAATGCAATTTCCCCCACCAAGATGGGACCCTCGTTTCACTGGACCGTTCTAGTTTGGGAGTTCTTAAAACAACCTTTGCCCCCAGTGCACGCGAACCAGAGATGCTTCAGGGGACGACGGCTTAGCCATGGGAGGGTTCAAGTCTTGTTAATTCGTAATACGGTCAGAAACGTGCCGAAATGTGGAGGTAGGGACCCTGTTTGGGAAATGACTAGAAATTATGCAGTCAATACGGTAGATTTTAGGTACGTGCTAACGTACATGCCTACATACGTACATGCGTACATGCACACATACGTACATGCATACATACGTACATACACACGTACATTAGTACATGGGTACTAACGTATATTAGTACTAACGTGCATGCGTAATAACGAGCTTAAGTACCAATCAGTTGATAAGTTACCGTATCAGCTCATCACACCTGGCAATCCAACGTTTCTTCCCCGAGAGGACCGTTGTAGGTCGCCGCAGGGTTGCGGTTTGTTGGCCGATTGCCTTTTATTTTTTTAAGCTCTCTGAAACACGTATACAAGAACTGACAGAATCATAATTCCACAAACTAAATGAAACACGTACACACGCACACACATAAACACACACACACTCAAAAAGGATAGTTATAGAAGAGATATGAAAAAGATAATTTTCCACACACAGAGTGGTGGATATCTGGAACAAATTGGACGAAACAATAGTGTGTGTGCAAAAAGCATACAAGAATTTAAAAACAAACCAGATGCTAAGAGATGCAAAGAGAGGTCACTACTCTCCTTCCGTATTATACAACTAAGTAAATACAACTAGGTAAACAAACAAACAAACAAACAAACAAACACACACACACACACACACACACACACACACACACACACACACAGGGCCAACACGCCTGGCCAACCTACAAAGATCCAAACGCACCCAGCCCATTCCTGAAGAGGGCTACAGAAGCAGGCAGTCCGCCTGAGCCCACACATACACAAGTGCAATATATCTCTCTGGCCTTAAGCTCTGGAATCCGGGCTAGTCCCGGAGCGTCCAATAGAGTCCGGGAACTGTACGCGACGCCGCCCACCACCATCACTGCCCGGAACAACACTGTTTAGTGCTGTTTATATCAGCCACTAGTGTCCGGGCTGCGCCAATACCGGGCTGGAATCCTAAAGAGAGTCTGGGTCCTAGCAATACCGGAAGCCCCCCCGAGGAGAGGAACGAGTGCTGCCCGAGCAAGCAATATCGCCTCGAACGCAACAAAATACTGGAGGGATAAGGTGGAGTGGGAGGGGGGGGGTTGTGAGGGCCTGAGGAGGAGATGGCCAAGGCGACAGCAAGAGTGAAGGATGAGAGGTGATGCGAGGGGAGGGGGGAGGGGGAGGGGGGAGGGGGAAGATGGGAGGAGAGTAGAGGCGCGAGGGAGATTTACGGGGAGGGGAGGAGAAAGGAGAGGAAAGGAGAAGAAAGGACAGGAAGTGGGGAGAAGAGGGCAAGAGGGAAGGAGGGCAAGAGGGAAGGAGGGCAAGAGGGAAGAAGGGCAAGACGGTGGGGGCAAGAGGGGGGGGCAAGGGGGGGCAAGGGGGGGCAAGAGGGGCGGTCAAGAGAGAAGGGGGAGCGGAAGGAAAGGAAGCGGAATAAAGGGAAAGGAGCAGAGAGAAGGGAAATGGAAGTGAGGGGAAGGGAGAGGAACGAAAGGAGGAAAGGAAGAGGAGTGGAGGGAAGGGAGAGGAATAGAGGGGAAGGGAGGGGAAGGGAGGGAGTGGAGAAGAGTGAATGGGGAGTGGACTGGAGGGGAAGAGAGGGAGACTAATGCATAGTCAAGAAGGGGGAAGCAAGGGATGAGATGGGGACAAAGGAAGGGAAAACAGGACAAGAAGGAGGAGGAGGAGGAGGAGGAGAAGGAAGATAAGGAAGAGGAGGAGAACAGGAGCGAAATGAAGATGAACAGAGGATGGTATAACATGGGAGCAGAGACCTTGGGAAACAAATACAAACTCTCACTCCGGATGATGACAAATGATTTTTATCCGGAAAATGACGTAACGAGCGGCGAGACAAGGCAGACGACGACGACGACGACGACGACGACGACGACGACGACGACGACCACTGACCCCCTAGCTCCGTCTCCCCCTCGGAATCCACCGACTAATATGGCGACATCAAGGCAGTGGCGGTGATTAGGTCGTCCCTCCCCTTTCCCCCTCTTCCTCTTCCTCCTCCTCCTGACCACACGTCGCGTTATTACCTTTCCTGACGAAGGTGACGCCATCTTCGTATATGGACGAGTTGATCTTGTCCATACATACGCATACGCACACGCTGGCACACACAGATACACACTGACACACACATACACTGATCACACATATATATACCGACACACACTGATACACACACACACACACACAAACACGCACATACACTGACGTGCGCACGCGCGCACACACTGACACAAACACTGACAGACACGCGCGCGCGCGCACACACACACACAAACACTGACACACACGGACACGCGCGCGCGCGCACACTTTTTTTTTTAGTTGACAGCTGAACTTTGTCTCTGTTTTCGTTACATATTGGATATATCTGACGCCAAAGTGATTCTCGTCTTAATCGACATAAGTTGAAAATATGTAAATAAACAAACAAGTAAATACATGAATAAATAAAGGAATGATATTAGAAACAGATGAAGACATAATTAATGAAGTTGAAAAATAAATACATAGATGTATGAACAAATAATGATAAGAGTAAATGACAATAAATTAATAGATGAATAAAGTGGGGGTTATTATCTTAACAGTTATGAATAAAAAACATTGATACATAAAGAAAGTAATAATAATAGAAACAATAAAAGAAAACTAGAGGATTTTCATCTTAACCGACATTAGAAATAAATAAATGAATACATTAATAATAAAAATAATGACATACACAAATAAAACAGACAAATAAATAATGTGGGGACTTTGACGAAAGCTGCTGACCTTTCCAGGGTCCCCATCAATATCAATTCTCGAAGACAATTTCCCCGGCAAAATGTCGGCGATTTTCTCTCAAGGAGGAAGAGCCCAAATTCCGGGCCATGAACCTTGGGCTGGGGTTCAACACCACTTTGTTCAAAAGCCAATGTTCAATACCAACCCTCTCCATCATGGCCGAGTGCGCTGGCGGCGTCACCAGAAGCCTTCGGGTCTCGCATTCGCTTGGTTATGGGTTCGAATCCCGCACTCCTTTCCGATTCACAACAGTGATTGTGAATTCCCTGCCTTAACCGTCCAAGCCACTGCTTCGGCCGTAGCTACTCAGCGCCTCCTGGCGTAGACTCATCATCACCAGGATGGGAACCATCTTTGGCGAAACAAAATACAGCCTCATCCTATGCCAACAACTAGTGGATTCTATACAGCTAAGCGAATCCCCCACGTCCTCTTGATCTCTTATTATGGCGTAGAGGGCAATGATCAATCATATACTCGTTCTTCCTGCCGCCAAGCAGGACGACGACGACGACGACGAAGACGACACCCTTGGTAATATCTTGTGCGCGTCTGTTGACCTGCCAGATTGCGTACGCGCGTAGTTATACCTACATGTGCATAATCGCGTGGTTGTGCTGTGCGTGAACATGTCCTTGCGCATGAGTGTATGAGCGTGCTTTGGCGCATTCTGTTCTGGGAGGGTTTCACTTTTTTTTTTTTTTTTAAGCTAACAAATTTATAAATTGCATAAGAGGAAGAGGAAGAGAGAAAGAGACAGAGAAAGATACATAGATATAAAGAAAGACAGAGAGAGAGAGAGAGAGAGAGAGAGAGAGAGAGAGAGAGAGAGAGAGAGAGAAAGAGAGAGAGAGAGAGAGAGAGAGAGAGAGAGAGAGAGATTCTCCATTTGCCTCCAGAAGAATTCTTCATCATGTCTGGGAGTCCGCAAGGCGTCTCCAGACCCCAACCTCCGCCGCCAAGTCGAAGAGATTCTGACAAACGTGATTGGAAAACCAACTCTGGAAACTTTTGATGCAAGACTTCCAATGTCAACACCCTTCCAGAGCACTGGGTCACTGCCCCCCGTGCAAGGATCTTCTTTCTGGATCACGCGGAACTATTTCATTCAGCTTCGGGGGTTGCTGGGGGTTAAGGTGAGGTGGGTTCTAGTTCTTGTGAGGTTTATTTTTTTTTTATTTTTTTTTTTTTTACTCTTTAGAGTCATTTAAGGTACACTGACATTTTTCTGGCTACCGCAAGATCTCTATTCTCAAACGCAAAAGAAGAAAACTACAATTAAACATGTAAATGAACAAGTATATGAATAAACAAAAATATATACAAAACGACTGAAACTTGTACTACTTCCAGAGGCACCACAAATAAACAAACGAAAGAATAAATAAATTAATTAATAAATCAAACAAATAAAACAAATGCGGAATCTGACACTACCTCCTGAAGCGCCACCACAAACAGGGACATTCCAACGCCCTTCAACCACTCCAACCCTCATCCTCTCCTCCGCCACCTCTCGCTACCCCAACTCCAACCCCCCAACCCCTTCCGGCGACCACATTCGTTTTGTGTCCATTTCCCTCCCCCCCTCCCCCCTAATGCGGACACCAAGGGATTCTATTCAGTTAGGGAGAAGCCTCCGTAGCCAGAGTCGATGTCCCGAAGACTCGATCTCACTCCTCTTCAACTGGTTTTTCCGGATCGCCCCTCGGCTCTCCCCTTTTCCCCTCTCCCAAGCTCCTCCTCTTCCCTCTCTGCGTGTCAATACTCCTTTATCTCTGTCTCCTACCTCTACTTCCTCAGCTTTAGCACCCCCCTTCCCCACTCAACCTCCTCCTCCTCCTACTTTTCCTCTAATGATTTTTTTTCTTACATTTGTTTTTTGGTCACCCTTCCAACCACTACGTTCTTTTCCTTTTCTTAGCAAGATTCTTCCCTTCTCCTCTTCCTCATCCTCTTCCTTTTCCTCCTCGTCCTGCAGCTTCCACCGTTGCTGCTGATGCTGAAGTCTTCCTTCTGCAGCTGGCTTTCGCGGCTGCTGTTGTTGCTGCTGTGTTGGGACTGTTTTCCTTTCTTGCAGCTCCATCCAACACTGCAACATTTCAGTTTCTAATGGTTGTTGCCTTTACCTCCATTCCTTGCGTCGCCTTCGAAGTTGTTGATGCAGCTGCTGTCACCAGGGCGGGCCCTCCATTTCACTTCCCTTGTCTTTCTCCTGCCCTCTACAATTTGCACACCAAGGCACGGTCCAGAGGCATAAACTAAAATCTGAAAGAGAGAGAGAAATGGAAAGGGAGAAAAGGAGGGAGAGGGTGGGGGGCAAGTGCCAAGGATGGAGAAAAGTGAAGGGGATGGAGCAGAAAGCTGGGAAATGAGAAGAATGCAGAGAACATTCTGGAAAGGAGGTGGCAAAAACAGAGACAGAGCTGGGATGAGATAGAACACGAGAGATAGATAGATAGAGAGACAGTGAGAGAGGAGAGAGAGGAGATTTATTTTAAAAATGGGTAATCTCACATTGGCAATGTTCCCACATTGACAATGTTCCCAGTGGCAATGTTCCCAGTGGCAATATTCCGTGAACGGAGAGGAAGAGCGAGAGGAAGGGGGAGAACGAGGGAGAGGAAAAAGCAGAGCAAGAGAGAGGAAAAAGCAGAGCAAGAGAGAGGAAGAGGAAGACCTAGAGAGAGGAGGAGGGAGAGAGAGAGGAGGAGGGAAAGAGAGAGAGAGAGGAGGAGGGAAAGAGAGAGAGAGGAGGGAAGAGAGAGAGAGGAGGAGGGAAGAGAGAGAGGAGGAGGGACAGAGAGAGAGAGGAGGAGGGAAAGAGAGAGAGAGGAGGAGGGAAAGAGAGAGGAGGGAGAGAGAGAGAGAGGAGGAGGGAGGGAGGGAGAGGGAGAGAGAGAGAGAGGAGGAGGGAGAGAGAGGAGGAGGGAGAGAGAGGAAGAGGAGGAGGGAGAGGAAGAGGAGGAGGGAGAGAGAGGAAGAGGAGGAGGGAGAGAGAGGAAGAGGGCGAGCGAGAGGAGGAGAGAGCGAGAGAGGAGAGAGGAGGAGAGAGCGAGAGAGGAGGGGAGAGAGCGAGAGAGGAGGAGAGAGCGAGAGAGGAGGGGAGAGAGCGAGAGAGGAGGGGAGAGAGCGAGAGAGGAGGGGAGAGAGCGAGAGAGGAGGGGAGAGAGCGAGAGAGGAGGGGAGAGAGCGAGAGAGGAGGGGAGAGAGCGAGAGAGGTGGGGAGAGTGCGAGAGAGGAGGGGAGAGAGCGAGAGAGGAGGGGATAGAGCGAGAGAGGAGGGAAGAGAGCGAGAGGAGTATTAAATTTTGTGAGTGTGTGTGTACGGGACTGTGTACGTGCATGCGCACGCGGGTGAGAGCAAAGAGGCAGAAACACGAACGGTAAGAATGCGAGAATAGATAAACAAACAAGAACAACAAAGAACGAAACAGAAAGTCAAACGCGAATAAAAAGAAAAAAATTGGACAGACAGAAGCGACAGCAGAAGAGGTAGAAGACTTGAAGAGGATAATGGAGTTGGGGGAGAAGTGGCCAGGGAAATAAGAACAAACACACGTACACATACACGTACACGCACACACGTACACACAGTGAAAAAATATAATTAATGCGTCACTTGTTCGGGATGGAAATCATTTTGACAAACACCACCGGATTTCAATCAGCTGAGAGGTGACCCCCCACCCCCACCCCATATACACTGAAGAGGCAAACGCAGCCCCTAACCACAGAGATGGGACTCCTTAGCGATGGGGGTGGTCTACAGGTACATTTATTAGGCGGGACACCGCGAATTCAAGAACGAATTCCACTCCCACCCCGCTCTTTTCGGTCTCAATAAAATAAATAAATAAATAATTATAATAATGAAATAAAATAAATAAATGAATAAATAAAGATAAATAAATAAAAATAAATAAATGATAAATAGATACGAAATAAATAAATAAAAATAAAAATGAAATAAATAAAAATAAAATAAATGAAAAAAATAAATTAAATAAATAAAACAAAGGTAAACTGATAAATCAACTAAAATGAAAATACTCAAAAGAACAAATTAACTAATAAGATACATCAGTAAACAAATAGAATTAATAGAACGAAAACAAGTAAATAAATAAATCAACAACTCAAACAAAAATAAATAAATAAAAGTTAATAAAAATTGCAGGGAAGAAACCCACTGTGGGGAAGGCGGTAGCGTGGCCTGGATCACAGTGGCCGCCCCGGGCCGCTCCAGGAGGGGGGGAGGGGGGAGAGGGAGGGAGAGGGGGAGGGAGGGGGAAGTGCGGTGGTGGTGGTAGAGGGGGTTTGCAAGACAGGGGAGACGGAAGGAAAGTGGAGCAGAAGGAACGCAAGGGAGATAGGTGATGAAAATATGAGAGGAGAGGGGAAGGGAGGGGAGGAAAGAGGAAGAAAGGGAAAGGAGAGGAGAAGAGGGGGGATGAGAGGGTAAGGGAAGAAAGGAAAAGGAGGGGATGTAAAGTTAAGGGAAGAGGAGGGGAAAGAAAGGGAGGGGAAGGGAGGGGATGGAAAGTTAAGGGAAGAGGAGTGGAAGGAAGGGGAGGGAAAGGGAGAGGGGAAGGGAGGGGGAAATGTAAGGTAAGGAGAAAGGAAGGGGAGGGAAAGGGAAAGAAGGGGAAGGGAGGGGGGAAATGTAAGGTAAGGAGAGAGGAAGGGGAAAGGATGGAGGTGATGGGGAAGGAAAGAGAGGAGGGGATGGAAAGTGAGGAGGGGATGGAAAGTGAGAAGGAGAGGAAGAGGGGGGGCCGAGACAGTAGTATGATCAGTAAAAGTGAACGAGTGTGTCTTACATGGGAGAAACTGGGCGTTTCTTGGGGAGGGTGGAGGGGAGGAGGAGAGAAAGAGAGGAGGGGAGGCCAGAAGGAGGTGGATAGGGAGGGGAGAACGGGATGCCAGGAGGTGGATAGGGAGGAGAGAAGGGGAGGAAAGAGAGAGAGAGAGAGAGAGAGAGAGAGAGAGAGAGAGAGAGAGACAGAGAGAGGGGGGAAGAGAGAGAGAGAGAGAGAGAGAGAGAGAGAGAGAGAGAGAGAGAGAGAGAGAGAGAGAGAGAGAGAGAGAGAGAGAGAGAGAGAGAGAGGAGGGGGAGAGAGAGAGGGAGAGAGAGAGAGAGAGAGAGAGAGAGAGAGAGAGAGAGAGAGAGAGAGAGAGAGAGAGAGAGAGAGAGAGAGAGAGAGAGAGAGAGAGAGAGAGAGAGAGAGAGAGAGAGAGAGAGAGAGAGAGAGAGAGAAGGGGAGAGAGTGAGAGAGAGGGGGAAGAGAAAAGAAGAGACAAGAAGAGAGGGAAAGTGGAACAGAGGGAGGGAGGGACAAAGATCGAACGACAAGGACCAACGACGACAAAGGCTCGGCGATACGTATACCTAAGCGATGGGGCCGAGACGGCAAGGGCTGCGCAACACTAAAACAACAGGAGAAAAAAAATTATACGAATTGAAATTCACGAAGACCGAGAATGAAGAAAAAGGAAAAACATATACATAAACGTGGTGGAAATGACCGAGGAATGAAAAACCCGGAAGAGAGAGAGAGGGAAGAGAGGGAGGAGATTGATGACAACGGCCGGGAAATAGCTTTGCATCGAAAAGAAACAAGTGGAAGATTAGAAGGAAACTGAAAAGGAGAAGCATGAGGAGGAGGAGGAGGAGGAGGAGGAGGAGGAGGAGGAGGCGAAAATAAGAAGAAATATGAAGAAAAAAGAAGAAAACACGAAAAGAAAAACAATGAAATAAAGGAAAGAAGAACAAGAAGAGGATGAGTCAAGAGATAGAAGAAGCCTTCTCCTTCTCTATACAGTACATTCTTCTACAATGGGACCTTTCCCTGAAACCGAGACCAAGCAACGCCAAACCCTAACCGATGGGCTACAGAGGGGGAGGGGGCGCTGCCCCTGCCGACTTCACTTAAACGTAGACGTAACCACCCTAGTTGTTAACCTCCAAATGTGGGATGGCCATCGGCCTGGTGCGTGGTCAGAGCTTAACTTCAGTCCGCGCGCGCGTGCGTGTGTGTGTGTGTGTGTGTGTGTGTGTGTGTGTGTGTGTGTGTGTGTGTGTCTGTGTGTCTCTCTGTATGTGTGTGTGTCTGTGTCTGTGTGTGTGTGTCTGTGTGTGTGTATGTATGTGTGTATGTATGTGTGTATGTGTGTGTGTGTGTGTGTATTTGTTTGTGTGTATGTGCGCGCGCATTATATTGTGTGTGTATATATATATATATATATATATATTATATATACACAGAGACAGAGGGAGGGAGGGAGGGAGATAGAGAGAAAGAGAGAAGGAGAGAGGGAGGGAGGGAGCGAGGGAGGGAGAGAGAGAGAGGGGGTGAGGGAGAGGGGAAGAGCTTCCTGCACCGGCCTTCAAGGAGGAGGAAGAAAAGTATATCGGCCTTAGAAAATCTATTAAAAAACGTCACTGGGCCGAAGAGAGTTTAAGCCTAAATGAAGACCCGCGCCCCTGGACGCCGCGCCGGCGACGAAGGCGACGACCGGCAGAGGAAGAACCCTTGTGGAGAGAAAAAGAAAGACTGGAAGAGAGGAAAAGACAGGAAGAAATAGAGAGAGAGAGAGAGAGAGAGAGAGAGAGAGAGAGAGAGAGAGAGAGAGAGAGAGAGAGAGAGAGAGAGAGAGACAGAGAGAGACAGAGAGAGAAAGAAAGTGTGTGTGTGTGTGTGTGTGTGTGTGTGTGTGTGTGTGTGTGTGTGTGTGTGTGTGTGTGTGTGTGTGTGTGTGTGTGTGCGCGCCCGCGTGAACAAGCTGTAAAGGGAAAAAGTACGGAGTGGAAAGGGTGCGGGAGAGAGGAAGAGTAGGAGAAAGGGAAGAAGAACAGGGGAGGAGGGGAAAGGGGAAAGGAAGAGAGAAGTGGAGGTGAGGGGAGGTGAGGGAAGGAGAGGCGGAGGGTAGAGGGGGAAGGGGGTGGGGGGAGGGACAGGAGAGGTCACGTGGGAGTACTGAAAGCACGGTAACGAGCCACTGGCAAAAACATTAAAGAAAGGCGAACGAAGAAGAAGAAGAAGAAGAGTGAGCGTCCGGGAGGACATCGGGCTCAGAAGGCAGGGCAGAGAGGATGGGGGAACAAAACAGGAGAGGAGAGGAGAGGAGAGGAGAGGAGAGAAGAGGAGAGGAGAGAAGAGGAGAGTAGAGAAGAGATGGTGAGGGTAGGGTGAGGGTAGAGTGGGGTAAGGGTGAAGGAATAGTGAGGGAATGGTGAGGGTGAAGGAATGGTGAGGGTGAGGGTTATGAGGGTAATGGGGGAGGGGGAGGGGAAGATGAGGGAAAAGGAATGTGAGGGGAGGGTGAGGGGTAGATAAGGGAAATTTAACTGAAAGAAAAAAGGTTAGGTGAAGTGAACGCAAGGTGTGTTGAAGGTGAGATTAGGGGAAGGTGAGACGAGGGGAAAGAGAAGTGAAGTAAAGGCGAGGGAAAGGCGGCGTGAAGATGAGGGGAAGATGAGGGGAAGGCGAGGAGAAGATTAGGTAAAGATGAGAGGAAAGCGAGGGGAAATGCAGGTGAGGGGAAGACAAGGAGGAGGCGGTGACGTTTTAATGTTGAGCATAGAGGGGAAACAGACGCCAAGTGAAAAGGGGAATGGACAAGAGGGGAAGAGAGAGTCTCTGGACCAACACAGGGAAGAAAGATGAATAAACGAGAGGAGACGAGGAAAGGGGCGACGAAGAAAAATACGAAGAAAAATAACGAAACTGAAGAAGAAAAAAGATAAATAAATATAGTGTATAAAGAAATAGATTAAATAAAAAAGACTTGCAGCCGAAGGTGACAGCAGGAAAGGAAAGAGAAATGGAGAAATACGACGTTAAGAACGACGTGGCAACAACGGGAGAAAAAAAAAAAAAAAAAAAAAAAAAAAAAAAAAAAAGAGGCGACAAAAAGAGGTAAAAGAAAAGAGGCGAGGACGGACGCCGGGGGAGTGTAAACCCAATGAAAGGGAAAAGAATAAAAGAAACGAAAATTTGAGAAAAGAAAAAATAGGAAGGGAGGGAGAGGTGGACATTCTAGGAGGGTACGAGGGAGAGGAGGGTAATGGGGAAGAGGGGAATGGAAAAGGTAGGGGAATGGAAAAAGGGAGGGGAAGGGAAAAAGGGAGGGGAAGGGAAAAAGGGAGGGGAAGGGAAAAAGGGAGGGGGGAAAAAGGGAGGGGAGAGAAAGAGGGAGAGGAGAGAAAAAGGGAGGGGAGAGAAAGAGGGAGGGGAGAGAAAGAGGGAGGGGAGAGAAAGAGGGAGGGGAGAGAAAGAGGGGAGAGAAAGGGGGAGGGGAGAGAAAGAGGGAGGGGAGAGAAAGAGGGAGGGGAGAGAAAGAGGGAGGGGAGACAAAGACTGGAGAAAAAAAGGTGGGGGAAAGATGGAAGGTACGGAGGGAAAAGAGGTAGGGGAAGGAAGAGTGGGGAGGGAAAGAGGGAGGCGAGGGAAAAATGGAAAGTAGGGAAGGAAAGAGGGAGGGGAGGGGGAAAAGCGAGGGGATGGAAAGAAAGGGTAAGGGAAAAGAGAGGCAAGGGAAAGATGGAAGGTAGGGAGGGAAAAGAGGGAAGGGAAGGGGAAAAGAGAGGGGGAAGGGGAAAAGGGAGGGGGGAGGGAAGAGAGGGAGGTGAGGGAGGAGAGGGAGGTGAGGGAAGAGAGGGAGGTGAGGGAAGAGAGGGAGGTGAGGGAAGAGAGGGAGGTGAGGGAAGAGAGGGAGGTGAGGGAAGAGAGGGAGGTGAGGGAAGAGAGGGAGGTGAGGGAAGAGAGGGAGGTGAGGGAAGAGAGGGAGGTGAGGGAAGAGAGGGAGGTGAGGGAGGTGAGGGAGGTGAGGGAGGTGAGGGAAGAGAGGGAGGTGAGGGAAGAGAGGGAGGTGAGGGAAGAGAGGGAGGTGAGGGAAGAGAGGGAGGTGAGGGAAGAGAGGGAGGTGAGGGAAGAGAGGGAGGTGAGGGAAGAGAGGGAGGTGAAGGAAAAAGAGGGAGAGAAGGGGAGAGGAGAGAAACAAGAGAGGGAGGTGCCACTAACTTGCTCGACGCGGCAAAACGAGGACCAAAATCAGCGACAGGAGAGCGACGGGGACGGGGGGGACGGGAATTGGGTTACTTGGGTCACTAAAAGCGGGATGGACAAATTTTTTTTTTTTTTTTTTTCTTTGGGGGGGGATCACAAGTCGCCAAGGACCAAAAGGTCTCCTTTCGTTATCCCTTGTCATTCATTGAAGAGCATTTGTAACGAGGTGAGGAACCTTGGCAGAACCGTGCCAATTTGTGTTCTCCTTCAGACCCGGGTGGTACTCTATCATTCGAATAAATACCAGGATATGAATTCAATTCCGTGGCACTCTCCGGCACTGTAAACGCCTTCTCCATGCGCCTAAAACTAAGTTAACTAAACTCGTTTAAGTATCACCCTTACTCCAAGCACTTGAAAGTAAGTTCACTAACCTTCTCGTTTAAGTATCGCCCCCTACCATAAGCACCTAATACTACGTTAACTAACTTCAGTTTAAGCATCACTCTCTATTGCGAGCACCTAAAACTAAGTTAACTAACCTTTACGTACAAGTAACACTCTTAACTGCCTAAAACCGCCACAACTAACTCACAGCCAGATGATTCTAGTCAGACAGGCGTGGAGCTGCACCTTTGGTCAGCACGGAGTCACCTGACGTTCTTGACTGGGCTGACAAGTGTAACTGGCACACTGTGGTGGTGATTGGGGTCGGGGTTATTGTTATGTTTATTGTTTTTGTGGTGGCTGTGGTGGTGGTGGCTGTGTTGTTGATGCTGGCTGTGGTGGTGGTGATGGTGGCTGTGGTGGTGGTGATGGTGGCTGTGGTGGTGGTGGTGATGGTGGCTGTGGTGGTGGTGGTGATGGTGGCTGTGGTGGTGGTGATGGTGGCTGTGGTGGTGGTGGCTGTGGTGGTGGTGGCTGTGGTGGTGGTAGTGGTGGTGATGGTGGCTGTGGTGGTGGTGATGGTGGCTGTGGTGGTGGTGGCTGTGGTGGTGGTGGTAGTGGTGGTGGTAGTGGTGGTGGTGGCGGCTGTGGTACAGGCTGTGGTGCAGGCTGTGGTGGTGGTGGTTGTGGTGCAGGCTGTGGTGGTGGTGGTTGTGGTGCAGGCTGTGGTGGTGGTGGTTGTGGTGCAGGCTGTGGTGGTGGTTGTGGTGGTGGTGGTGGTGGTTGTGGTGGTGGTTGTGGCTGTGGTGGTGGTTGTGGCTGTGGTGGTGGTTGTGGCTGTGGTGGTGGTTGTGGCTGTGGTGGTGGTTGTGGCTGTGGTGGTGGTTGTGGCTGTGGTGGTGGTTGTGGCTGTGGTGGTGGTTGTGGCTGTGGTGGTGGTTGTGGCTGTGGTGGTGGTTGTGGCTGTGGTGGTGGTTGTGGCTGTGGTGGTGGTTGTGGCGGCTGCGGTGGTGGTAGTGGTGGTTGTGGCGGCTGCGGTGGTGGTAGTGGTGGTGAAGATTGTAGTGGCGGTGCGTCCGTTAGACGAAAGACAAATAAAAAAGCTCTCAAATGGTATCCGATGCAGGTACCAGGAAGGAAGGAAGGCGTCTTGATACCAGACCTGCAACAGGTGCGATTTGGGACCCCCACACCCTCCCCCACCCCTCTCGCTTTTTTTTTTTTGGGGGGGGGGTAACTTGAGTCACGAATTCATCACAGATTCATACAAGTCGTGACTGCATAGACCAACAGATCTGCTGCCACCCGCCCTTTTTTTTTTTTTTTTTTTTTTTTATCCTTCCCCTCTCGCCCCCGGGTATGTGCGTAAATCATTCACAAAATGTATATGTATATGCGAAAATGATTCACAAAAACAAGAGATTATGAATTTGTTGAAAACCACTGGGAAATACCGGTTGAATAACGTCTCTCGTTTCTCCACAAACGAAATTACAATTTACACACACACGCGCGCACACACACACACATTATATATATATATATATATTTCATATATATATTATATATATATATATATATATATAATACACACATATATCATTACCAAGTCGTTCGTTCGATACTACGCAAATGACGATGAAGAGCCGAAAGGGTTCAAATCCCGTACGAGGAAGTCCACCATTTTCTCCAAAATCGTCTGCAATTAGGAATCAGGGGGGGGGGGTGAGAGAGAGTGGCCTGGGCAGCACACTGTTCGACATCCTCTCCTACACGGGTTCGACGATGTGGTAGTATGCATGCTGGCTAGTCTCCCTAGGTGCGTGCGTTACTAGTATCACTAATATGTTTTCCCTTTAATTACTAGTAATACTACTACTATTACTACTACATTTTGCCCTTCGACAACTATGGAATAGTCTCTTCCAAATAATCTCTGCGAATTAAGTGTACCGTCAGAAACACCCAGGTTCCCTATGTTCAAATTAGACATAGATGAAAAACAAGGAAAAATATGCATATATGCATATCAATATATTAATGAATAAACAGACAAATAAATCAATTGTGTGGTACCCTTCATTCGATCTCGGACCAGACAGACACGCCAGGGCGTCAGAGTTATGAATTTAATGTAAAGTAAATTAATAAATGAATAAACAACTAAATGAAGTGAGCGTGAACAGTACTTACATAAATAAACAAGATGAAAAAATATATAAAGTGTGCGTGCACAGTCACCGGCAACTCTCTTTGCTCGAGATGCGGTATAGCTGTCAACAACAAAAGGGATTCTTATGCATTTGTTCCGCCTGCCGCCAGTCGATTTTATTCAGCCATGGTAATTATTCCCTTTTATGCAATGAAAAGGGATAAAGACAAGTAAGTTTAATTAACAGGATCTTGAGGTTAGACCAGTCTACTGAGAGAGACAAAGAGAAAGAAATAAAGAGCGCGTGAGAGCGAGACAGAGAGAAATAGAGAGAGGGAGAGAGAGAGAAATAGAGAGGGAGAGAGAGAGAAATAGAGAGAGGGAGAGAGAGAGAGAGAAAGAAATAAAGAGCGAGATAGAACCAGAAGAACTGAACCCGACAGGCACCCAAGCAAAAGCGTTCAACGCTCCGAGCTCGTTCACCGAAGTCCAATTCGCGGAACAAGTGTTGGCGTTCTGACCCACCCGAAGTTCCTGCAGACTTCTTCGACGACTTCGCCTACAGATATGTAATCCGGGCCTGATGACGGGTTGGAGGGAGAAAGCGAGACGGGCTCGAAATTGCTCAAGCAGCACATCTCCCGACACTTGTGTCTATGTTCTGGGATCGGTGTCAGTTGGAAATGTAGGCCGGAACGGGGACTCGTCCGGAAAAGTTACGACGGAAAAATTGCGCCGGAAAATAACCCCGGAATTCCGGGAGCCTCACAAGAGGGCGTGAACCGCCTTATTACAAATTACACCTGTTGGCTCACAACTACTCGCGTGCGCTTGTTTACAAAGACGATTATATAAAATGGTCCACACATAATGACAGCACCCCAGCACGCGTGGCTCCAAGCGCATACTGTATATATACAGGCAGCGCATACACGTGAGCATAGGTACATATAACTATGCTCATGAATGAAAAATACATACGCTTATTATATACATCAAAATACATACATTCACACACAGAATGAACATGGTCGCATACAATCATGCATTCGTAGCTGACTGGAGAGATAAAGAATGAGAGGGAGGGGAGACAGAGGGAGAGGGAGAGGGAGGGAGGAAGGGAGGGAGAAAGGGAGGGAGGGAGAAAGGGAGGGAGGGAGAAAGGGAGGGAGGGAGAGGGAGGGAGAGGGAGAGAGGGAAGGAGGGGAGAGGGAGGGAGGGAGGGAGGGGGAGAGAGAGAGAGTGGGGGGGGGGAGAGAGACAGAACCTTGTTGTCAAAACATTGCCTTTCCGATCGATTCTTCTACTTGGGTTCTTCGTTCCGTCGGTTCAACTAATTGGCTCGCCTTTGCCCTCTTCACGTGACGGCGGCGGTTGTGGTGGGGGTGCCGGCCGTGGTTTTTGACATGGTGGTGGCGGGGGTGGTGGTGGTGGTGGTGGGGGTGGTGGTGGGGGTGGTGGCGGGGGTGGTGGTGGTGGTGGCGGGGGTGGTGGCGGGGGTGGTGGCGGGGGTGGTGGCGGGGGTGGTAGTAGTGGTGGTGGCGGGGGTGGTGGTAGTGGGGATGGTGGTGGCGGGGGTGGGGATGGTGGTGGCGGGGGTGGGGATGGTGGTGGCGGGGGTGGGGATGGTGGTGGCGGGAGTGGTAGTGGTGGTGGCGGGAGTGGTAGTGGTGATGGCGGGGGTAGTAGTGGTGGCTTCGGGGATGATGGTGGGGATGGTGGTGGCGGGGGTGGTAATAGTGGTGGCGGGGGTGGTAGTGGTGGTGGCGGGGGTGGTAGTGGTGGTGGCGGGGGTGGTAGTGGTGGTGGCGGGGGTGGTAGTGGTG
This sequence comes from Oratosquilla oratoria, assembly GCF_046742065.1. NCBI lineage: Eukaryota > Metazoa > Arthropoda > Malacostraca > Stomatopoda > Squillidae > Oratosquilla > Oratosquilla oratoria. The sequence continues at coordinate 15,795,507 of NC_134811.1, forward strand.
GTGGCGGGGGTGGTAGTGGTGGTGGCGGGGGTGGTAGTAGTGGTGGCGGGGGTGGTAGTGGTAGTGGTGGTGGTGTGGGTGGGGATGGTGGTGGTGGGGATAGTGGTGAGGATGGTGGCGGGAGTGGTAGTGGTGGTGGCGGGAGTGGTAGTGGTGGTGGCGGGACTGGTAGTGGTGGTGGCGGGAGTGGTAGTGGTGGTGGCGGGAGTGGTAGTGGTGGTGGCGGGAGTGGTAGTGGTGGTGGCGGGAGTGGTAGTGGTGGTGGCGGGGGTGGTAGTGGTGGTGGCGGGTGGTGGTGGCTTGTGGTAGTGGTGGTGGCGGGTGGTAGTGGTGGTGGCGGGTGGTAGTGGTGGTGGAGGTTGGTAGTGGTGGTGGCGGGGGTGGTGGTGGCGGGGGTGGTGGTGGCGGGGGTGGCGGTGGCGGGGGTGGCGGTGGCGGGTGGTAGTGGTGGTGGCGGGTGGTAGTGGTGGTGGCGGGTGGTAGTGGTGGTGGCGGGTGGTAGTGGTGGTGGCAGGTGGTAGTGGTGGTGGTGGCAGGTGGTAGTGGTGGTGGCGGGTGGTAGTGGTGGTGGCGGGTGGTAGTGGTGGTGGCGGGTGGTAGTGGTGGTGGCGGGGGTGGTGGTAGTGGCGGGGGTGGCAGTGGTGGTGTGGAGATGGTAGTGGTGGTGGTGGGGGTGGTAGTGGTGGTGGCGGCGCGGGTGGTAGTGGTGGTAGCGGCGCGGGTGGTAATGGTAGTGGTGGTAGTGGTGATGTCGGGGGTGGTGGTGGGGGTGATGGTAGTGGTGGTGGTGGGGTGATGGGGTGATGGTAGTGGTGGTGGTGGGGTGATGGCGGTGGGGTGATGGTAGTGGTGGTGGTGGGGTGATGGTAGTGGTGGTGGTGGGGTGATGGTAGTGGTGGTGGTGGGGTGATGGTGGTGGTGGGGTGATGGTAGTGGTGGGGTGATGGTAGTGGTGGGGTGATGGTAGTGGTGGTGGTGGGGTGATAGTAGTTGTGGTGGTGGGATGATGGTAGTGGTGGTGGTGGGGTGATGGTAGTGGTGGTGGGGTGATAGTAGTTGTGGTGGTGGGATGATGGTAGTGGTGGTGGTGGGATGATGGTAGTGGTGGTGGTGGGATGATGGTAGTGGTGGTGGTGGGATGATGGTAGTGGTGGTGGTGGGGTGATGGTAGTGGTGTGATAGTAGTGGGGTGATGGTAGTGGTGGTGGTGGGGTGATGGTATTGGTGGCAGGGGTGGTAGTGGTAGTGGCGGGTCTCTTCCTCTTTATCCTTCTCACCATCTCTCCTCCTCAGCTTCTCATCCTCTCATCTCCCTCTCCCTCGCTTCCTCCCATCCTCTCTCCCCCCTTACCTTCCTCTCCCTCTCTCTCTCTCTCTCTCTCTCTCTCTCCCCAGCCCGTCTTAATGATGGTTTCTCCTCACCACGTGATTATCCGCCCTATCATATTCACCTGATCGGTTGGCCTCACCCATTCATATGATTGGTCTCTCTCCTCTGGCTGGAAAGACGACTCGCGACTGATTAGCTTTGAGTGGTCGAGAAGAGAAAGATGAGAGATGAAGAGAAAATAACAGGGGAACCTGGAAAAGGAGGGAGATAGATGAGGAAAGATGAGATGAGAGGAGAGAAAAGAGGAAAAAAGAGAAAAGGGAATGTAAGGGAAGGCAAGGAAGAAAGGAAAGGAAAGGGAAAAGGAAAGAAGGAAAGAAAAAGGAAGAGAAGGAAAGAGAAAGGGAGAGGAGAGAAAAGGGAAGAGAAAAGGGAAGAGAAAAGAAGAGAAGGGAAGAGAAGTAGAGAGAAGGTGAGAGAAGGGAAAAGAAAATAAGAGAACGAAGGATAAGGGAAGGGAAGGGAAGGGAAGAGTTCTGGAAGAAGGCACGAGAAGTGATCGAGACTGGGTAGCTTGTGTTCCTTCCTCCAACTCCGACTCTGCTGCTGCTACATCAACTCTGGGCGCAGTAAAATATCCTGCTGACGCCGGGAGACGCTGATCGGGCGCATGCAACGGTGCAACAGGCCTAAACTGGTTGGATGAGTGGGAGGGTATTGCAGGGTGGATGGGTAAGAGTGTATGGGAGGGTGGGAGTGTATGGGAGAGTGGGAGGGTATCATGAGAGGGAGTGTATGGGAGAGTGGGAGTGTATGGGAGAGTGGGAGTGTATGGGAGAGTGGGAGTGTATGGGAGAGTGGGAGTGTATGGGAGAGTGGGAGTGTATGGGAGAGTGGGAGTGTATGGTACCGTGGGAGCGTATCGGAGAGCGGGAGGGTGGATGGGTGGGAGGGTATCATGAGAGGGTGGGAGGGTATGGGAGAGTGAATGGGTGGGAAGGTATGGGAGGGTGGATGGGTGGGAGGGTATGGGAGGGTGGATGGGTGGGAGGGTATGGGAGGGTGGATTGGTGGGAGGGTATGGGAGGGTGGATTGGTGGGAGGGTATGGGAGGGTGGATAAGGGAGTTGCAATTCAAGGTCGGGAGGTAAATCGTATAAAAGAGTATGGAGTACGGGGAGGTGGGGGTGGTGGAACAGAGGGAGAGGAGGAAGGAGGAGCGATGTGCGGGGCAGAAGGAAAGGGAGAGGGGTGGGAGGGGAGGTGGGAGGTGGGGGGTGAAGGATAGAGAGAACGATGGAGGAAGAAAGAGGGATGGGTGGGGGAGGGGGAGTGTCAACAGGGGGGGGGGAAGGGACAAGGGAAAGACAGGACCGGGGGACAAGAGGGAATGAGTTCAAGTGCGATGAAAAAAGAAACAAGTAAATAAATCAATAAATACATAATAACAAGTAAAATCAATTAATAAACAAATAAATGAATAAAAACGTAAACCATTCACAGAGGTAGCTGTGTGGACTCGTGTGCGTTTACCTACTAGTAACATCCACGTGAGAAGCAACGCTCGTGGGGCCCTGTCTGTGAGGGTGTGCGCGTACGTGTGCTACCACGCAAGAGTATGCCCATATAAGGAGTCAAGCATAAACAAGCAGGTATGCGCGATGACGTCCTGTCCAGCCACGACTGTCTCTTATCTTGCGTCCACCCCCTCTACCGCCACCATCACCTTCACCTCCACCACCACCACCTCCACCTCCGCCACCACCACTTCCACTGCCTTATAAGAGATCTCCCTTCACCTTCACTGTTTATTGCCAAGACTGAAGTGATGTTAATAATAGCGACCTCGTGAGGTCGATTTCGATAGGGATTTCGAGATGGGGAGGAGAGGAGAGGAGAAGAGAGGAGAGGGAGAGAGATAGAGAGAGAGATAGAGAGGCAAAGAGAGAGAGAGAGAGAGAGAGAGAGAGAGAGAGAGAGAGAGATAGAGAGATAGAGAGATAGAGAGGCAGAGAGAGAGAGGGAGAGAGGCAAAGAGAGAGGGAGAGAGAGAGAATGAGAGAAAGTGCCAAGCAAGGTTACTTGTACGTAGCATGTTTTGAGCCTGGTCCCCAGTTCTTCTTACCTCTGCCCATTCCCAAACCACACCAACTCCACCAATAACAACACAACTCAGGTTGTGCATTGCTAACCAGGTCCACTACCATCCTTCCAGTTATCTAATTCCTGGCCAATAACATCCTCAATGTAACTGGAGCAGACCTCTGGTACGCGCCATTCAAGAGAGTTCCTGATTGTTGGGAGACGGGACTACCAACAATGTAACTCTTATCCTAGACCATTCCTTTGTATACTAGCACAAAATCAACCAAGTGCACCACTAGGTTAAAGATCTAAGACGGTAATACCATCGTGACCCGTTTCCTCTAACACAGGGTTTCTCAACCTTTTTAGCCATATCGTCCCCTTTTTCAATTGAAAAGAAGGATCGCCCCCCCTTAATTGGAAAATAATAAAAATTATTGCAACAAAGATAAATAACTAATTTAAAATGTTTTACTCACGTCCTTCGAACAACACAAAGGTAAAAAAAAAAATCTTCACAAGCAATATTGAATCGTACAATTTACTTGATATTTTTGTTATTACTTTCGTGAAAGTTAGAAGAAATACCTGTGACGTTTTTCGCCCCCCTGAGCTCAAAAATCGCCCCCTAGGGGGCGATATCACCCCCGTTGAGAATGACTGCTCTAACATATTCTCTCCCACTATTCCCTTCCTCGCATCCTCCTCCCCACTTTTCTTCCTGCCCGGGTTCTTCTTCCCCGAATTCTATAAACTAATTGCTCGTTGACTTCTACTTGCTCTCTTTTATTCCCCCAACTTTTCCCTTCTGCCCCCCCCCCCCGATGCGGTGCATCTCACCCCAACTCCCTCCCTCGAGCACTCTTGCATCCCTCATTCCCATTCTTTCTAACGACCCTTCCTCCCTCCCTCCCTTTCTCCAGCACCCCATCTTTTCATCCCTTCCCCCCCTCCCACTCCTTCAAGGCTCCTCTCCCTCCCTCTAAGGTCCTCTTGTTTCTCTGAACCCTTCACTTTCTTTCGCCAGCATTCCTTGAGCTCTTTCATTCGTTGTGCCTCCCCCTCAATCCTTTCTAATATGTTTAACACCCTTCTCTCCTTCACTTTCCAACCTTCTTCAATTATTCAATCCATCCCCGTTCACATCATCCTTCCATCCCTCTCTCCCTTTCCCCCCCAATATCTTCCTCTCCCTCCCTGCAACATCCTTCCATTCCTCCCTCTCCTCTCCCCAACATACCTCCCTCTCCTCCTTTCCAGCATTTTTCTTTCCCTTCCTCCATGCAACATCCTTCCACCTCTCCCTCTCCTTTTGCAGCATCCTTCCATGCATCACTCTCTCTCCTCTCCTGCATCCCTCCCTGGAGCATCCTTCACGTCCTGCAGACCCAGTTCCTTCGTGATCCCGAGTCACGTGATCAATTACGGGAAGGGCTCCTTTGTCCCGCCACAAGAACATCCTCCTTCTACTCCTCCTCCCCCTCCATCAATATCGAAGAAATAATCTATTTGTCCTCATAATGGAAACCTCTTTCTCTTCTACCTCTCCCCACCCCCGTCTTCCCTTCCCTTCTACCTCCTCCCCTTTTCCCTTCCCATCTACCTCTTGCCCTTGTTCCTGCACCAGAGTGTTCCTTAACTGACAATTGTTTCAGCTAATGTTATGGTTTCTAGAAGCGTTCGTAGTATCTTGAAAAGGGACAGGCACGGACTGAGGCAATGCATATTGTGCCCGACGGCTGGGGTCGCACTATTGTTACAGATTTTATTCCTGTGTGTATGTAC
>NC_134811.1:15805706-15813206 GCF_046742065.1 Oratosquilla oratoria
ATATGTATACTTGTATTTTATTTAAATAAACGACTAACTCTGAAGACACTCGAATCCGGGACTACAGCATTTCCAACTCACCTGCTGGCCCTCTGCCTCCAAGAACTCTTCAAAAGGAGTCCTGGAAACCACTCCCAGGCGCACTTAGCTAGCCAAGGACAAGCCTATGTGTACGTACGTACGTTATCCAGGTTCGCAGGTATGTACTGTGCATAATCATGCGCACGCGCGCGGACTCGTAATGATAACTCTGAAGAATATATCCGCCTTTGTATTCGCAGTTTGCCCTGTATCCTGCATTGTACCGAAATTTACAGAAAAAAAAAAATTGAAATTAAATAAAACATGATAAAAAATAAACAAATAAAAATAAATATAAAATTACACACAAATATATATATATATATATATATATATATATATATATATATAGATATATATATATATATTACATAACACGACCATGGCACCAAAACCAATGCAGGTCACGGGCACAGCATACTAATGCTTTGCTAAGCACCTAGAGTCAGGCCACACGGTGCTATTAGCCATTGTCTAGGAGGCTTCCTAGAATGGGCAACGCCTTACCTGGACCGTCGCCCGTGGCGTCGCCTTACCTCGCCTTACCTTCCCTTAACGTAAGTTTCTCTATTACGGTACCTGCCCTTGGCCGAGACGCGGCCTGAAGCAATAGAGCCTAACCTTGAATCCGGATTATTACAACAAAAGAGTTTCACCTGCTTATATTGTGTCGGCGAACGCCAGACTTTTCCAATCAGGTGGAGGGCCAGCATACAGACGCGAGTGCCATCTCGAGCTAATTCTGTCCCTCGGTAAATGATGAGAAAAAAGTCTGGCATCAATTATATTACATCTGGATCGAAGACGATGACAGGAACGGACACACAAAATAATGTACGTATGTATATACGCACGCACACACACACACACACACACACCAATTCCCACGCATACACACACACACACAAATTCCCACGCATACACACGCACACACACATACATACACACACACATATACTATACATACAAAGACCCACGCGCACACACAAACACATGCACACAAACCATTACATATACCTATACATCCACATTGCTGGATCCAAGAGAGCTTATTGGCTGCAAGCTACAACCTAATAATGACGTACCGATGACGTCAGGAGGAGGGTGTGGTTGGGGAGGAGATGGTGGGATCCCTCCTGGATGTGGCCCCAAGAACTCCACTCCTGCAGCCTGCAGACCGCGGAGAACTCCTATTCACTCCACTCACCTGCGGAAGAAGGATAAAGGAAGCGTTACAATGGCGCTCGTAATCAATAGCATTGATGTTCCCGCGGGGAACAGTCTCCCTTTATATATATATACACACACGAGGGCTACGGCTTTCAATAATCAATATTCGGTTCTGATAGTAGTATGTGAATACCAGAATTACTCCGTGTGTGTGTGTCTACGTTCGTACATACAATAAACCAAACTATCATATCAAACCATAAGACTATTCAACTAGAATATGAGTATACAGCTTATGTTCGCTGAATAAACAACAACAATAATAATAATAATAATAATAATAATAACAATAACACAAAAAAAACACCACGTACACCTGGTTACGCCCGAAGATAAGCAACACAAACAATAACACATTACATATTTAAAAAAAATGAAAATAAAAGTTACAAAATAAGAATTATATTTGAATGGTATTGTTCCAGAAACTCATTGTTTTCAGTCTTTCAATTTTCTTGTGAAAAAAAAACACGAAGCAATATGGCATATGCACAAAAAAAAGACGAAACACTATGTAAAGCTACTCTACTCCATTACTTAAACTGCTGATATACTGAAGTTACTTCAATAAAATCATTAGGGAATACCAGCCATACCTATTTCACTAACATTACAGGTTTCCATAATAGTAGAACCAAGCATCTATATTTTTGTTTTATACGCAGGCACACGCATAACAGATGCTTTTACCTTGACTTTAGTAAAGCATTCGACAGGGTGCTCCACCAGACACTGTTAAATAAAGTCAAAGCCCACAGCGTAGGATAAGCGTACAAGTGGATTAGAGCAAGGATTAATGACAGAAAACAGCGGGTCATCATTAACAGTGTAAAATCCAAATGGGGGGATCGTTACTAGTGGAGTTCCCCAGGACTTTGTTTTGGGTCCCCTGTTACTCATTATGTATATAAGCGACTTGTACAATGGGATTAATAGTGACGTTAATAAGTTTGCGGACGACACTGAGATAGGACGACATTTTGGTCCGGTGAAGACGCCGGGATACTGCAGGGAGATTTTACTATTATATTATATTATATATATATATATATATATATATATATATATATATATATATATATATTGCATAGTCGGGGAAATGACAAATAGATTTTAATACATCAAAGTGCAGTGTGTTAAACAGGTACAGTTTAAATAATATTTCAATACCATTGTAGAAAAAAAGAATGTGAAAAAGACGTGGCAGTGTTAGCGAATCCTGACCTTAAATCTAGGAAACTGTATATTAGTGTCAGGAACAGAGCTAACAAAGCATTAGGATTTAATACAAAGGTAGTTACAAACAAAAGTGCATATGTAATCATTAAACTTTCTGGGGATAGAGACATCCTCGATTATGCGATACATTTTTGGTCTCCGTCCTATAGAATGGATATTAATTCACTACAATTAGTACAGAGGAGAATGACCAAAATAATACATGGGCTCAGAAATTTACCTTGCGAAAATAGGCCTAGCCATCTTAGCTTGCAATCTCTGGAAAGACGTAGAGTGTGGGGAGATCTAATAGAGGTATTCAAATGTGTCAAAGGCTTAAACAAGGGTAATGCTGACAAGGTTATCATATTAAGATAGCAGGGCAGGACTCGTAGTAATGGATTGAAATTGAAAAAATTTTGATTTAAGAAGGAAAATGGCAAAAACTTATCAATAGAGTGGTTAACGAATAGAAGAGACTTAATAACCATGTGGTGAGCTCGGACACTATTGGTTGTTTTAAGATGTTAGATAACTTTATGGATGGGGATAATAGGTGGTAATGTACATGGAACTGCTTAGTGTAGGCTTTATGGTTTCTAGCAGTCTCCTTCATTCTTATGTTCTCATATACACACGCATGCGCGCGCGCGCACACACACACACAAAACTCTTTCATAAATTGTATGTATCAATTTGAGTATATCAAATAATTTCATCATAGCCAGTCCCAGACTTTATTCGGCCTTAGGGAAGCCGTGGGTACAACTAAAGTGTGTGTGTGTGTGTGTGTGTGTGTGTGTGTGTGTGTGTGTGTGTGTGTGTGTGTGTGTGTGTGTGTATGTGTGTTTACACACAAGACTACACTGCGTAACATCTGACTATAGCCTCAAGTCACAAGAGACATGCCCAGGTCCAACGCCTCAGCACCAAGTCAGTTGTCCGTATTTCGAAAGTTATATTCTCGAACTCAAGACTTTTTTTTATTTAAGGAAACAGGGGAGAGGGATTCCCGGGGGCCCCTTGCCGAAGACCAGTGGAGTGAGTGGGAGGGGGGGGGGCTGCCTGTGAGAAATGGGACCCCCCTCTCCCCCCGCGAGGAAAACTAAGTCTATTCCGAGGCTGATTTGTGAGCAATAGGGTGGACTGTCACACAGTTTAAAAATCTCTAAACCTCTAACTCACTCTGTCCGACCAAGTGTTTATTTGTATCCGTGTGTACATCTGTGGCGCGCGTGCGCACGGGTCGCACAAACAAAACGTAATCTTACGAACAAATAGAATAACTAACTCAGTAACTGTGCACACATAAAATGAGAGAGAGAGAGAGAGAGAGAGAGAGAGAGAGAGAGAGAGAGAGAGAGAGAGAGAGAGAGAGAGAGAGAGAGAGAGAGAGAGAGAGAGAGAGAGAGAGAGAGAGAGAGAGAGAGAGAGAGAGAGAGAGAGAGAGAGAGAGAGAGAGAGAGAGAGAGAGAGAGAGAGAGCGAGGGAGGGAAAGAGAAAGGAGAGCAAAGCGAGAGAGCGAGAGAGAGGAGAGCAAAGCGAGAGAACGAGAGAAAGCGAGAGAGAGGAGAGCAAAGCGAGAGAACGAGAGAAAGCGAGAGAATGAGAGAGGAAAAGCGAGAGCGAGAGACAGAGAGGAAAACAAAGCCAGTGAGAATGCGAGAGAGAGAGAGAGAGAGAGAGAGAGAGAGAGAGAGAAAGAGAGAGAGAGAGAGAAAGCAAGAGAGAGCGAGAGAGCATCCCACACCAATCCACTTTATTGTACTGCTACGCAAATAAAATAAAACAAGCATATCACCCAATTCCTTATACTTACATGACGTCATCCACGCCAGCGTACGCGCGTGCCATGCGTACTAATACGCTCCGGAATACGCTCGCTCTCTGTGATGGAGGGCCACAGTGCGTCACGTAACGTACTTGCACGTCATAATGCGGTAAGAAACAAGGCATACGCCGAGCTCGTAACGTCCAGTTTCTCATATGGAATTACATCAAGATGTGCCTTGTCTCCGGGAGAACATCTTGTCTGTGTTATGTTGTGTTACTAAATGTTCATTCCACTATGAACTTGTGTACTGTTCATATATGCACATGCAGGCGCAGGCGCGCGCGCACACACACACACACACACACACACGCACGTATAGGCATACACACACGCACACACATACATTCATGCATACACACACGCACAGACAATATATACACACGCACACACACATACGCATACACACACACACACACACAGACAATCTCTCACACACACAAAGACAATCTCACTCATACACACAGACAATCTCACTCACACACACACAATCTCACTCACACACACAGACAATCTCACTCACACACACAGCACTGGGAGATGAGGCATAGTCACCGTAACTAAGAGATTAAAATCACCACGATTAACCCATTCAACACTTACTCTATTTGAAGACGATATATTTTGGCTAGCATATCACCCATGAACACGTCAACCACCAATTCAATGGGGTGAAAGGAAGCCCCTTTTTCGCTTCACACTGACTTCATGGGGGGGGGGAAGCTCCCATTTCCTCCCAAGGATTTTATAATATATACTAAGTCTTCCCCCCACCTCACTAGTGTAATGGGGAGAAAGGAAGCTTCCATTTCCCCCCCCACCTACTTAATGGGGACACATACAAACGCACCATACCATCCCCATATAATCCGCGATGGCGTATAAAGAACATTTTCTCCCTACCCAGTCCCGCGTTCTCTCCCCCAACCCTCCCCCCCTCCTCCCCAAGATGAATGAAATGGCCTGGCGATATTCAGGGTAGTAGGAATAGCAAGTAGTCTCTTAACATTCATGAACTAACATGCATAAAAACACAAATTCCTTTCCTCGTACAATATGCGTGTATGCGTGTTCATACGAGTATCACTAACACACAAGTATACAAGTCTATGTAAACGTATGCAGCCTATTCATGTACGGGCGGCATTAGTATTGTTATATGTTGATAGTAATTATGTACACTTGTACACACGTAGTATTTCGTTCGTAAACTTGTATCCAGTCCACACAGACCCAAATATAACTTCCAGTTTGTTTCAGCGCACGCAACGAAGTTTAATTTCCAAAACTCGTAGTAATCCTCATTTCCCTCACTCGGCAGGCAAGCCACGCCTCCCATTCAATTTCCATCCTCTAAAAAGCCACCTCCCTCCCTTCCCCCCCTCCCACCACCACCACACCCAGCCCCTCTCTGTGCCACGCCCCCCCTCCACCTCTACGTCACATCATACCACGCCCCCCCCCTCTGCGTCGCCCCATCTCACGCCCACTTCTACAACACACCATGTCACGCTATTCACCTCTACGTCATGCCATGCTGCACATACCCTCTACATTACGTCACGCCATAACGCATCCACCCTCTACGTCACATCATGCATGCCCCTCTACGTCACATCATACCACGCCCCCCTCTACGTCACATCATACCACGCGCCCCTCTACGTCACACCATACCACGCCCACTCTACGCCACACCATGTCACTCCCCTCTCTACGTCACACTACGCCACGCCCCCTCTACATCATACCATGTCACATCCACTTTCTACGTCACGCCATGCCACATCTACCCTCCACGTCACATCATGTCATGACACATCCACCCTTTAGGTCAATCCATGCCACATTCACCCTCTACGTCACACCATGCCCCACATACCCTCTACGTCACGTCACGCCATGTTACATCCACCCTATACGTCACGTTATGCCAAACCTCCTCTACGTCACGCCACACCACGCCCTCCTCTTTCTGCACCACGCCACGCCACGCCACGCCCCCAACGTCACCGCCAATCCCTAGGGACATGTAAAACGACACCTTCTAATTATTGTGTTCTATTTGCATATGTTCCCTACAGGAGTCCCTCACGACTTCCCTCAATCCCGCACTCCCTAACTCCCTCGTCCAACCTCATCAGCCTAGTCCCAAGTCGCCTCCACTGACACCTATCACATGATCATTCCCCAACTTTCATTCATGCTTGTCCGCTCCATAAGTAAGTAGGAAAGCAATTAACGACGCAGTACCAATTTCGCCAAATTCATCTCATTCTGGCTGGCTCCAAGCAATATTAATCACCTTAGAGGAATCTCTAATCTATATGGTAAACTATCAACTGATTAAACTCCTCGTTTCCCTCCTTAATCTCTTTTCCTGCCGTGCCTCCATTTCTCGTCCCACTCCACCCCGCCCTGCCCTCCATTTCCCTCAAATCCCTCCCTTCCTCCTCCCCACCACCACCGCCTCTGTACCCTTTCTACCTCCACAAAATTAGATTCAATCACATGCATGCACGCACGCACACAAACACACACACACATCACAAACATGCCTCATGTGTTGGACTTTTAGTTTATTTTCTGTGTTCTTTTAGTCCAAGCGACAAGTTTCCCCACTCCCTACTAGGTCGAGTCAGGTCGGACATCAGCTTATGCCACTGGTCCTGCCGCTACTGCAGCATATAGTCGGCTGAACGATGCTGCTGTTGCTGCGCGGGCGCTTGTGCTTATTTACTTAACTGTATTGTACTTCACTGTAATATACAGGAAAGGAGCTACACTCCTGAGACCCGTCTTTTTTATCCAACTATCATATCTAGTTTTGAATTCACTTAGGGTTTTAGCTTGGGCTATATCTTATAAGCTATTCTAAGCGTTTGTTTGTTTGTTTTTGTGTGCGCGCGCGAGAAATTATTGTGCAGCGGAATATTCTCATTTTCTTGCTGAAACATATTGGAACTTTGAACACACTTAAAAAAATTAATTAAATAAAAAAGAAAGGTATAAGCTACACAGAAACATGAATATGTCCAGACCAGTTCTCTCCTTCCTGACATCATCTGCCATCAGCCCAGACTTTTTTTTTCATTTTATTCTGGAACCAAAAGCAGTTAAAATGAATAAATAAATGAATA
>NC_134811.1:15818206-15823206 GCF_046742065.1 Oratosquilla oratoria
ACTTGGCTGAATAAAGGCAACCTAGGCCACAAGAGGCAAATATCCATGACGTCACACTGTGACAGCAGTGACGTCACACTGTGACAGCAGTGACGTCACAGTCCGTGACAACAGTGACGTCACAGCCCGTGACAACAGTGACGTCACAGCCCGTGACAAATGTGACGCCACAGCCCGTGACAAATGCGACGTCACATCCCGTGACAACTGGGACGTCACTGCAACAAGAGCAAATACCACGACCGTGACGTGTCAGATGTCCCTTCCCTTTACGGTGCGTGACACGGGCCCTTCCGTGTCGCAAACAAAAATAAATGACGACGTCATTTAGGCGAGGATAATGATAACGATAATGATTATGATGCAGACGATGACAGAAGACTAAAAGCAGAAAAGAGGAGAAAGAGGAAGAAGGGTATGTAGGTACAGGAGTATGGTAACATAAACAATGGCACAAGTGGTTATGGTTGTGGTTGTGGTGGTGGTGATGATGATGATGATGATGAAGGTGGTGGCGGTGGTTGTGAAGGTGGTGGTGCTGATGATGATGGTGGTTGTGAAGGTGGTGGTGCTGATCACGATGATGGTGGTTGTGAAGATGGTGGTGTTGAAGATGGTGGTGTTGAAGATGGTGGTGGTAGGTGACAGTGGCAGGCGGTGCTAATAATAGTGGCAGTAACAATGACCATGATGATGGCGGGAACCACCAGTCAGTTTCTCACTACATTGTAACAACCAGGCAGTTGCCACAAATCCTCACCACACAAAACTACGCAATCCCCTTCCCACCTCCTTTCCTCCCCTTCCCACCGCCTTCCCTCCTCTTTCCACCTCCTTCACTCGCCTTCCCACCTCCTTCACTCCCCTTCGCACCTCCTTCACTCCCCTTCGCACCTCCTTCCCTCCCCTTCGCACCTCCTTCTCTCCCCTTCGCACCTCCTTCCCTCCCGTTCGCACCTCCTTCACTTCCCTTCGCGCCTCCTTCCCTCCCCTTCATGCTTCATTCCCTCCCCTTCACACCTTCTCTCCCCTGCCCACTCCCTTCCCTCCCCTCCCCATCTCCATCCCTCCCCTCCCTAGCCTGGCCTTCCCCACCCCACCTCGTCCCCAAATAACTATCTCTCGTAATTCCCCCCCCCCGCCTTGCTCTCCCGCCCCCCAACGCTCTGCCAGCGCCAAGGAATTTATCATCTGTCACATATGCATACACGTACATACACGGCCCCACCCCCCCGCCCTTTCCCCTACCAGTTGAATGCTCGTCTGTGCACACCATGTATTTTTACATTTATACATTAAAATAAAAAATCATACGTATAGCTGTATCAGTAGTGTACACATTCACACAACCAAGCATCCACACACACGCACATACATACACATACAGACACGCACTTACACATATAGATACAGACATACATACATAAAGACGTACACACACACACTACGTGCACGTGCAGAACGAAGGCTACCCTCATTAAACTTCGATCACTCGGAGGAGCCCCCCCTTCCCCATTCCCATACCAAAGTCTGAGAACCATGTCACTCCACAAATGTCACGTCATTACGGCCGTCACGTGCGCAAGATATTTAATTAAGACCACATGTCATCACAAACTACCCCTCCGACCAAAGTAATGGAATGGTAATCCGCAAACTCCATTCGAAACAACCAATAGTTTGTTCAACCTTTGGATGCGGTTGTTTATATCAAATGTCACTTTATGAGAAGGATCGCGTTTGTTAACTTTCTTGCCCGTCAGTGACAAAATTTTGACTATTTCTATTAACACACACACACACACACACACGTATATAACACGCACGAAATAAAAACTAAACACACTTGATACTGGACTCAACTAAATACACGACTGTATCAACAGGCTTTATGCACTCAACGTATATATAGTACAACATATTCACTGCGCGCACACACACCACTCACTATAGTCAGCGCAAGGAGAATTGGCCGATAAGGCGGGGCTAGGAGATTTCCCGGTGTTGCCACATGTGGGCATCCATGGCGAGAACGTGCATGTGGATGCAATGTTTTCTGAATGCAGTATGAGGGGGGCGGGGCCAGAGATTAGATGTAGCGGCAACGTCGCTCTCTCATGCACATATGCCATATCTAGACTTAAAGAAACGAAACCTTTGTATAGAAAACATTGCTTTGATTTTTACCTCAGTGGTGGTGAGTGACAAAAAATTATAATATAATCATATGAGGCAACATTATAAAATTATAAAATAGAATTATAAAATAAAATGAAATTATAGAATAATTATATGTGGCACCACAGGGGAACTCCCAGTGCTCCGCCCTAACGGCCAGATCTCAGTGCAACGGGTATAGTGCGTTCAGCACACACACACACACACACACACACACACACACACACATCACTCCCTAGTGCGTTGAACACTCCCCTACACATACATACATTACATTCACACACACATGCAAACACACACACACACACCACTCTACACATACACAAGCACACACATATACACCACACCCTAGTGCGTTGACCACTCCTCTACACATACACAAACACGCACATACACATACATACACACACACACACAAACACACACCCTCGTTGCATAGCTGGTCCTTGGGGAGTGTTGTGGCGTTGATGGTAATTGCACAAATATAAAGCACACCCTCCTGGGAGTCGTTGCAGTGTCACTACTCCCCCCTTCTTCCCCCTCCTCCTCCAACTCCTCCATCTCAATTCCTCTTCCATATGCATTCCTTTTCTCCCTTTACCTTACATAACCCTCAACCCTACTTCTTACATTTCTATGGAAACCCTTATCTCCCTTCGTTTCGTATTCAATCCCTTCTTCGACCAACTCCCTTCATTTCTTTCCATTTCCACTTTTCCCCTTTGCAATATGTACAACCCTTTCCCTACCTTACCTTACCCTACCCTCGACTCCTTCCCTCATTCATATTCCTTTCTTCCCACCTCCACACCTGTTACTCAACTTCTTCCACTCGGTCTCCAACTCTTACCATCTCTTCACCCCCACAACCTCCACAACTCCCTCCTCTCTACCCACCCCTTCTTACCCTTCCATGGCAACGAAACCTCCACCTGCTCCCTTCCACTTTATATGTCCTATTGCAGACATCCAAACCTTACCCATAATGCATCAGAACAATAATTATACATACAAATATACTTTACACACACACACACACAGACACATTATATATATATATATATATATATATATATATATATATATATATATATATATATATATATATATACACACACATATATCATAACTAACACCACAGTCGGAAAAGAGAAAGAGCTGAATAAGCAAGTCTGTTTCGACTGCTAACTGCAATCCTCTTTAGCAGTACAAAGTGGGAGCAGGATGCTATCTTTAGATAATTACTTCTTACAAAAGAAAAGGAACGAGGGAAGGAGTAAATACCACTACCCTCACTCTCTGGTGACCTGAGGATGACACGTGGTCAGGGTGAGGGTGAGGATATCTATTAACAATTTATTTGTAATGAACAATCGTACATTATGTCTGGCGTTCATTGACCTGTAGAAATATTCATATTGGGAAGATAA
Source organism: Oratosquilla oratoria (assembly GCF_046742065.1). Lineage (NCBI taxonomy): Eukaryota > Metazoa > Arthropoda > Malacostraca > Stomatopoda > Squillidae > Oratosquilla > Oratosquilla oratoria. The sequence goes on from NC_134811.1 coordinate 15,821,815, forward strand.
TCTATTAAAGTGGATTCTACCATTTTCCTTTTGAACCAACAACCAGATTTATAAACAAGTTAAGATTTGTCCCAGTCCATCGGTGATTTAAATTGTTCACGTGTTGGAACACGGCTGAGCTATCTTGACCATACCTAACTGACCTTTTGTGCTCATTCAACCTTGTCTTTAGGTCTCTCCCTGTCTGACCGAGTTTATGCTGGGTTACAATCTTTACACGGAAGGGAGTAAACCCCTGGGATGTGATCGTCTTTCAACCTCTGATGAAAATTAACTTTTTTTATTGATAGTACTCGGGTAATTATGATTTAAATTCACCTTATCTTTGGGAAGAAATTTGGATAAGTGGCTAATGGACTCTGAAAATGGAATAACAAGGGAATTTCGCAGCACGTTTGGCTTTGTGGAAATGGGATTGTGTGTGTGTGTGTACACACACACACACACACACACACACACACACACACACACACACACACACACACACCTCCCAACCCATCCACTCCTCCCCTTCCTCCCTAATCCTCCTGCTCTCCCGGCGGAGAACAACACCGAGAACTCGAGAAACACTCAAGTTACACTATAAAAGGCCGAACCTGAAGACCAAATAGAAGCTATACGGAACGGGGACCCCGGCAGAGGCTATACGGAAGACGGGAGACGGCACACGGCAGATGCTATACGGGAGAGGACCCTGGTCAGAGGTTATACGTGAGAAAGGCCCCCCATCAGAGACTACATGGGAAGGGGCCCTTGCAGAGTACATGTGGGAAAGAGCCATCTTCAGAGTATATCTACGAAAAGGCTCCCGTCAGAGACTATACGTGAGAGAGGACACCAGTCAGAGGCTATATGGGAAGGAAGCTCCGGTTGGAGGACATAGAGGAAGGGAGCTCCCGTTAGAGGTTACACAGGAGGGAAGTTCCGTCAGAAGCTACAGTACATGGGAGGGGAGCCCCGTTAGAGGCTACATGGGAAGGGGTCACGTCAGAAGCTACATGGATGGGAGGGGACCCCCGTCAGAGGCTAGATGTAAAAGGCCCCAGCCATATGCTTGTTGTCAGGAGACCCCTTCAGTGGAGCCTTACTGTCATGGGGCCCTCTAGTGGTGACATGCTGTCAGGTGGCCCTCTGGTGGTGCTTGTTGTCAGAGGTTTCCCCAATGGTGGCTTGTTGTCAGGGGTTTCCCCAATGGTGGCTTGTTGTCAGAGGTTTCCCCAATGGTGGCTTGTTGTCAGGGGTTTCCCCAATGGTGGCTTGTTGTCAAGGGTTCCCCCCAGTGGTGGCTTGTTGTCAAGGGTTCCCCCCAGATGTGGCATGTTGTTAGTGGGCCCCGAGAGTCGCAAGGTATGTAAGGCCCCGGGGAGTAACTAGGTATAAAGGGCCACCGGG
>NC_134811.1:15828206-15835706 GCF_046742065.1 Oratosquilla oratoria
AAAAGCATCGTCTGTACTACTCTCCACATTAGTGTGGTAGATTTCCCGCCGAATTATAGAGAATTAAATAAAATACAATAAAATAGGTAGAATAGAATAAATAGAATAAAACAAGAGCAAAGTAATCAAAGAAATTAATAGAAAAAATCAACGAGTAGATACACAAAATGAAAAAAAAGTGGGGATGGGAAGGGAGAGAGGGAGAGGGAAAGGGGGAGAGGGAGAGAGAGACAGGGAGAGAGAAAGAAGAGAGAAACAGGGAGAGAGAAAGAAGAGAGAAACAGGGAGAGAGAAAGAAGAAAGAGAATGAGGGGAGAGAAAGAGAAAGAGGGGGAGAGAAAGGTGGAGAGGAGGGGGAGAGAGGGAGGGGGGAGAGAGGGAGAGAGGGAGGGGGAGAGAGGGATGAGGAGAGAGGGAGTAGGAGAGAGGGAGTGGGAGATAGGGAGTTGGGAAAGAGGGAGTTGGGAAAGAGGGAGGGGTAAAGAGGGAGGGGTAAAGAGGGAGGGGAGAGGGAGGGAGAGAGATAGAGTGGGAGAGGGAGGGAGGGAGGGAGTGGGGGAGGGAGGGAGGGAGTGGGGGAGGGAGGGAGGGAGTGAGGGGGAGGGAGGGAGAGAGAGAGAGATGCTAAGAGCGTGTGCACTTCCTCTGTCATGCTAGTTAAGTGCCTTTTACATTTTGAAGACTTTCGTCCTTTCCTTTTGCTGGACCCATCTGCATTAGTGTTCTTCAGATGCCACAACGAAGTTTAAAATTCTTTGCATCAATAATGGTGGAAAACAATCCTCCATCCCATCAAATGTGGGGAGCAGTTTTATAATACCAGCCATCCAACAGTGACTCAGATTCAAGCTACGTCATGATTTTTAATAAGACATGACCAAAGAAAGATGGATAGAATAATAATAAAATCAATAGATAAAAACAGATAAATAAAATAAAGATAATAAAGAGGTAGCTAAATAATAAAAAATCAATACAAATTGAATTAATAAATAAAAACAAAATAAAAATAGATAAATAAAATACGGAAATAAAGTATATTCATGTGGTATGCAGTCAATTGGCAAGTTGCATCCAAGATTGCAACTGTTGCTTGGACGGCGAGCATTCAACTTTCCTCCACTGCCTTCGACCCCTCCAGAACCAGGGCGCACTTAAGTGCAACTCCACATAATAGAGGTCCCACTTCAATGTGTCAACATCACCCAGAGTCTGTAACACTTGGTTGAAGATGCGGAAGGCTTCACACCCTCTCCTAAGCTGCCGGAAACCTCCGCATCTCACCACCATGCTCCTTGGTTATGAAGAGAAGTGACGAGAATTTCAAGGATTTATTACGCCCCAACTCTACTAATAATAACTAGATATTCGTTAAACAAGTACTAGAACCTGGAGGTAACTAGTACGCACTAGAGACTGAATCAGCTAGTCAGGACTGGAACAGTAATCACTGTGGGGCTGGAACTCCTCCATCTCCATAACAATACACAGTAATCTTAAACGCGAAGTAGAATACTCTATTTGAGTGTACACTTAACTCGCTGAAGAATGAAAACCGAAAACGTCTTTGCAAATGGTGCTCCAGAACCCTGACCGGATGTGTAGACACTCTTGAAAGTATTCTTCGAAAAAAAAAAAAAAAAAAAAAAAAAAAAAAAAAAAAAAATAATAATAATAATAATAATAATAATAATAATAATGATAAAAAAAATAAATAAATAAATAAAAATATACTAAAATAAAAAAAATAAAAAATACTACTACTACTACTACTACTACTAATAGTAATAAAAATAAAGAAATAGAAATAATCACGCAAGTGTCACACTTTGCATAGAAACACGATGGTGCCGTTTGGTACTTTCAAGACATCCAGACACTCTTCCGAAAGGTTCGAGTCCCACTCCAGGGCAGTCGGAACCTCGTGACCCTTGAGGTGGAGCACCCGGGCGATCTCGGCCACCCTCTAGGCGATCTCGTGCAGTGCTTGGCGAAGTACCGTGTGTGTTCTGCGGAGTACTCGACAGTACTTAACGGTACTTCATTGTACTCAGTGTACAAGTGGAGAGCAGGCCCCCTCTACTCCTCCCGTTCGACGCTGCCAGGGCAAACAGCAATTATTCCTTTTTCTTCTCTTCTCATTTTCTTCTTTCCCTTCCTCCTTCCTTTCTCCTCCTCCTCCTTTCTCCCCTTTTCCCTTTCTCCATCTCCATCTTTCCTCTTCCCTCTCTCCTCATTTTTCCTTTTCCTCTCTTTCATTTTCTCTTTCTCTTCTTTCATTTTCTCTTTCTCCTCTCTCATTTTTTATTTTTCCTTTCATTTTCCCTTTCTCCTCTTTCATTTCCCCTTTCTCCTACTCCTCTTTAATTTTCCCTTTCTACTCCTCTTTCATCATCATTTTTCTCCTCCTCCTCTTTCCTCTTTCTCCCTTCTTTTCGTCCTCCTCCTCCTCTTTCTTCCTTCTTTTCCTCTTTTCCTGTTTCTCCTCTTTTCTTTTCTCTTCCTTTTCCTCCTCTTTCACTTCCTCTTCCTCTCTTCCAATTTGCTTCCTTTCCCCATCCACATTTCCCTTCCTTTTCGCCTCCCTTTCCTTTCTTCCTCCTCTCTGCTTCTTTATCCCCCCTCATCCTCTTCGCCTTCCTCCCCCACCTCCCTCATCTTTGCTTTCGCCCCCCACCCCGGCCCCAACCTCTTTCCCATCCCCCCCCAAATCTCTAAAGAGAGCGACACCGAGAGAATCCTCAAAATTGAGACATTCCTTCGGTACCAAACCTCGCTATATCATATCTAACCACACTCCACCACCACCACTACCACCACCACCACCTCCTTCTCCTCCTCCACCTTTTCCACCTCCTCCACCATCTCCTCTTCTTTCACTTCTTCCACCGCCACTTCCTCCACTACCACCACTACCACCACAACCTCCTCCACCATCTTCTCCTCCGCCATTTCACCACCACCACAACCACCACATCCTCCTCCTCCTCTTCTCCGTACTTGCAGAGGCTACGGAAATGCACACCATAACGAGAATATTCTCCATCTTGCCCTCCAGGGATGAATTAGAGAACACGTTCATACATATATAATTATATGTAAAGTAATACATGAAAATTTACATATACAAACCCCTTTTTATCAAAATTAATCGAAAGAGCCTCATCTTCGCTGCAGTTGTGTGTGTGTGTGTGTGTGTGTGTGTGTGTGTGTGTGTGTGTGTGTGTGTGTGTGTGTGTGTGTGTGTGTGTGTGTGTGTGTGTGTATGTGTACGAGAGAGAGAGAGACGGGGGAGTTGAATGATTGGAACTGAAGAAAAAGACAAAGGAAAAGATGGAAAAAGAGGAAGAAGAAAATGAAGAAAACGTATAAGCCAAATTAGACGAGGAAGACGACGAAGAGGAATAAGAAGATGAACAAGACAAAGAAAAAGAAGAACAAGTTGACGAATAAGAAAAAGACAAACAAGACGAAGAAAAGACGAAGACGATGAGAACGACACAAAGCGTACTAGCACGAAAGGTTACGAGAGAAGAAAAAAGAATTGAAGACAATTGGTCACAATGTCACAAAACCACCACAGATGTAGAACGGGCGGCCATCGACCTCTGCAAGAATACAGGAATACTATTAAACGGTACATTTCGAAAAGAAGTGAGTGAGTGAGTGAGTGAGAGAGAGTGTGAGTGAGTGAGTGAGTGAGTGAGTGAGTGAGTGAGTGAGTGAGTGAGTGAGTGTGTGTGTGTGTGTGTGTGTGTGTGTGTGTGTGTGTGTGTGTGTGTGTGTGTGTGTGTGTGTGTGTGGAGGGCATGTGGGCGTCATGTACCCGTACAACTAGTAAACGACAGCCCATAAACACATTCCCCCCCACCCCCAGTCCCTTGTCGCCCATCCAGCATGTACGAAAACGAGGCATTACCCCCTCCCCAACAAGGTGGGTGGAAGGGGGAAAGAAAATAGATCGAGTCCTGATGTCATAAAACAGCCTGAAGTTCTTAGGTCCGCATGAGTGTTATGTCAGAAGTAACCAACAATTTTATCCTTCGGGGGTCAATATCACACCGAAGGAAAGCTATGAGGAAAGTAGCAGAGAAATGGGGTATTAGTAAACAAAATGTAATATCATCATCATCTTAATTGACGTAAGTGGGAGTAGGAAACACAGCAGTCTTAGTCAGAGTTTATTCCTGACTAGTTTCGCATACCAGACTAAGCCTCTTGTTTCCTACGCTCACTTACGTCTTGTCAGAATGTCTCAACAATTATCATAATTATTTAGCAGATACCAGTCCCCGTGTATTAAACGATACTGCGTGGCTGTGATTCGTAGGAATGTTTCTTAATTCAGCGAAATATTTAAAGCACAAAACCTATGCTGTCAATAATGCATACATTGAACTAACATTCAAATGCCTCTCTCTCTCTCTCTCGTACATAACTGCCCAGGGCTTACTCTGCAACATCAAGATCTCAAAAAACAGGTCATGGGGTAGACAATTTCCTAAAAACCTAAAATTTTCCTTCGGAAGTCGTACGACTGTCAAGTACGATCATTTATTGCTTGTCCATCATTCTTTGCGATGGTACCTCATAGCACAAGATTTTTTTTTTTTTTTTTTTTTTTTTTTTAAGAGAACGGGACTAGTACACGGCAAGATTCATTCCCGTTATTTTCACTACACATTAACATCCGAAATGTGGATTTTAAGACAACGCACGTCTCAACCAGTTTTCCGGCTTCAACTTATTGTGAACCCAGTTCTGGAATGCTCAAGCTACCCCCACCCCAACTTCCAACTCCACCTCGATGTCCCTCCCCCACTCCGAAATTCCACCCAGACCCCAGCCATCCCAATTCCCCAAATTTCACAGACCCCAACCACACCCCCATCCCAGACCCCAACCCCAAATTCCAACCTAGACCCAAACCCCCAAATCTCACCCCGACCACCCACACACTATCATCTAGACTACTACACCCCCAACCCCACCCAGACCCAAACCCTCAAATTCCACCACAGCCCTAACCACCCCAATCCTACTCCCCCCCCCCCTTCCCCTCCCCACTCCTCGTGCGCGGTTGCCACCTCGCGCGCGGGTTGGCCTTAATGAGCGTATTGAAAGGAGCAATTGCATCAGTGAGGCCGAGCAGGGTGCAGCTGGTCGACCGGACCTCATCCCCCCCTCCCCCCCCGTCCCTTCCGGGGGGAGGATGATTTCATAACCAAATCCATCCTAGCCGGGAACATATGTCCCCAATGGTGTTTACTGATTTCTCAACACGTCTTCAGACATTGGTACTATCGTCCGTTTAAATATCAACTCCCCACCGGGTGCGCTGGTGACGTATCCAGAGGCGTGCTGGTCTAGCATTCGTTTAGTTATGGGTTCGAATTCCCGCAATTATCTTCGATTCCCAGCAGTGAATGTTAATTACCTGATCCAATAACCAAGGTGCATAATATAGCATAGGTGACGCTTTCAGCCACAGCTACTTAACGCCTCCTGGCGTAGGCTCCTCACCCCCCTAAATTCTCTCTAAATTCTGAGTCATTATTTGGTAACATTTCAATACGAGGCCTACTAGGAACAAATTGAGAAAATTCATGAATATTACAAAATTAAAAATTCGAATAAAAATCCCAAATACTAATCACTAACGCACCGAGTATTCTTCCGTTGGGTGACGCCAGACGATTCTATTCAGCTACTGAAACGAAGGAGCCGGAACTGGTTCGAGGCGTCCCTCAAGGTTGTCACTTGTTCCCCTAGCAGTCTTTCAGGTTCTTGAACTCCCCCTTCCCTTTCCTTTCATCTATTTATTTCTATCTTATTTTGTTTTATCTATCCATTTATCAAACCATTTTCATCTTATTCGTGTAGGTGTTTGTTATTAACTATCTATTCATTTATAGTTTCATCTTTCGTTCTTCGTTGCTTGGAAATGGTCTGTTCTTACACGCTTCCTTCTCTGGCGCTGCCCGGCACAACTGCAATGCCAACATGCTCGGACGACACAGCAAAGTCCAACAGCGTTCTGGTGACCATTTCCGTGTCATTGTTTCGAAAACGCACGTGTCACGTCCCTTGGAGTTGCTATTCTATTCTATTTATTTTGTTTTAAGTTCAAGCACTATCACGTACACGGCACTGACCATGATAACCTTTACCATCCCGCTGCATTCTACAACTGTCTACATAGTCACACGATTCAGTCTCGGTCATAGTCTACGAAAATGGATCAGATACCCTGGGGTCATGTATCCCTTGGGGATGTACATGAAACATACAAGAATTAAAAAGGAAAAAAGAAGAGAATTTTATATATATATATATATATATATATATATATATATATATATATATATATATATATATATATATATATATATAAACTGAGGTACTTACAGAGGTGAATTTTATGAACTAGAGGGGTCGAAATAAAAAACAATACTGTAAATTATTCTAACACAACTAAGATGACTTCGTTCAAGTGAGGGGCGACCCTCACACCAAAAGAATGCATATTTCAAAGCTTTCCTGCCCTGAACGAGGCGCGAACCCGGACCATCAGCGTTAGCGTCCCTCGACACTACCCACCCCCACCAGCGGCAATCTGTGTGTCGCAGTATGTGTGCAATCATGTCAACTTGCAATTTGGTGTCCACTGTCCCGGCTGCTGCATAGTTTGCTATGAGAAGCAGAGAGTTAATGACGTCATCCAGCCCCTGAATGTTGATTAGGGACCGGCGGGGCGGTCGGAGCCTCCAGGGCGTGGGCGTGGGCGTGGACGAGAGGGTTTTGTGTTGAAGATCGTACCGCTCCTCTGCGTAAATACATCCCAGCCATTTCTCGCAATCCATGTACACACAGGCACGATACCTGTACTCTGGTTATCTGAACACAAACAAGATTTTGTTCATTCGTGTTATTGTTCGGTTTTAGTTCTTCCAATTCGTTGAATTGCACTTTCTCGTTTGTTTCCCTTATATTTCTTCATCAACAAGGGGCTAAGATGAAAGGGAAACAAATGAGTGATGGGAGTGGGATGAGTCATAGTGGGTGCATCCTTTGGCTAGTGACTTTACAGGGTGGACGTGGCGTACGTGTCTGCGTATGTATGGCGGTTAAGTCATTATCACTTGTCATGTGCTAGCACAGGTTCGAATCCTTGGCTGTACCACGTTTCAATTTCTGCATGTATGCCTCCACGAGTTTCTCGATGTTGATGGCTTAGAATTAAAGTGAATTGTGGTTGATAAATGTATATGTATGTATGTATATATGTATATGTATATATATATATATATATATATATATATATATATGTATATGCGATAAAAACACTAGGTATGTGTGTTTCCAAATGCGTAAGTAGCCACTGGGAAAAGTAAACTAACGAAGAAGAGCGCTTTTGTATAATTACATCTTCAGCACTGAAGATGTAATTATACGAAAGCGCTCTGCTTCGTTAGTTTACTTTTCCCAGTAGTTACTTAC
>NC_134811.1:15838206-15870706 GCF_046742065.1 Oratosquilla oratoria
TTCGTGTGTGTTGTGTGTGTGTGTGTGTGTGTGTGTGTGTGTGTGTGTGTGTGTGTGTGTGTGTGTGTGTGTGTGCGCGCGCGCGCTGTTGTCTTCGAGGAAAATTGTGTAGAGCGCACTCCCCGGAATGGGCCCTGGGGTGACCCCAATAATGTCTTGAAGAAACGAATTTTTCAAATATACGACTCTTCCCACGACGCCCATAGGGCAGGGGTAGGCCTAAGCAACGCTTGTTTATTGTTCTACAAATCGAGTCTATCATTTCCTTAGTATTCCAATTTCTCTCATTGCTACGGCAGCGTCGCACCAGGCCTTAACAACGGTGTATTTGTCATATATATATATATATATATATATATATATATATATATATATATATATATATATATATATATATAATGTACGCAAGTAACCACTAGGAAATTGAAAACTTGGTGACCGAATGTTTTCGTCTATTTAAGACATCCTCAAAGGTACCTTTGAAGATGTCTTAAATAGACGAAAACAGTCGGTTACCAATTTTTCATTTTCTTAGTAGTTACTCGCATATATTGTGAATCACGTATTGTTTGTGATTTCTTTGCGTATATACATAAATGGAGGCGAGGTGGCAAAATGAAACGTTAAGGCTAGTATGGAGCTTTATTCAGAACCAGACTCCATACTCTAGCCTAAACGTTTCATTTTGCCACCTCACCTCCATATTCGTCTGTCTTTACATATATATATATATATATATATATATATATATATATATATATATATATATATATATATATATATATGCATACAATTTTTTTAAGTGCCGGTACAACTTTCCTATATGGGTACTAACACCCTCTTCCCGTGGACGTTGAGGGGTCTACGTCAGGAGGCGCTGAGTAGCTGCGGCCAAGGTCGTCACCTTTGCCCTATGCGTTTGCACTGTTGGGGCGGGGAATTAACAGCCAATGCTGGGAACCGGACAGTAATACAGGATTCGAACCCACAAACAAGTTAATGTGAGAACAATATGCTTTCGATTACGCCACCAGCGCACTAATGAAATTAGTAACAATGAACAAACAAGAAAACAAACAAATCAACAAATAAATTGGTAAGCAGATAAACAAATAAATGAGCAAATAAACAAATGTATATATGAATAAATATACTAAGACAGGAAGCCTAAAAGGCCCAACCCAGTCCCCCTTCCCCCCAACTCCCTCAACCCACCACCCCCACCCACCCACCTCATCTCCCACTCTCGCCCATCAATTCCCAACCACCCGTCATTCCAGATCTTAATCCACCGAGAAGGTTACATCTCCGGCCTCCCTCCTCTCCCCCATCCCCCTCCCCACCCTCCTTCCCCATCCAACCCCAAACCCGTTACCGCTCTATCATTTGACCTTAAACCAAAAATACTCAACATTCAGACTATACTTTTAACCCTTTTTTACTTCACAGGAATCACAAACTACATTCCAAAAACAAACTACATTATTCAGCTCAGGGGTGTCCATACATGCGTGTTGCAATGATTGAATTGACCTACACAAGACCAACGACAATTTGTAGTTAATTCATGTTGGCTAATAGTATTGACAATATTGGGATAATATTGACAATACCATGTAGGATGACAATAGTAGAGAGTCAATATATTTTGTCAATGATAAGAATCGCACACGGGCACACCGCTTAACATTAATCTCCGACTACAACCCTTTGAAGATTAGGGGCCATAGCTGGGACTATTTATCGTTTATCTATTTATTTGTTGTTGTTTTTTTATTCCATTTTATCTTATTTATTTATCTTTATCTATTTTCTAATGGTGTCCAGGGATCATTTTTCATGCCAGTGCTTTTCCTTTTACGTATATTTCCAACAAAACCGTCTTACATGAACAAGTGAATTTAATCTTATTATGCAAGGTATCGTAGGAGGAGATTGGGGAAGTGGCTGGGGAGGAGAGGGACGAAGGGGAGGAGGGGGACGAAGGGAAGGAGGGGGACGAAGGGGAGGAGTGGGACGAGGGGGAGAAAGAGGAGGGGGAGCAGGAGGCGAGGCAGGAAACACAGGAGGCTTAGGAACGGGAGGAACAAGAATAAGGGGGGAAGGGGAAGAAGGAGAGGGCGGGAAAGAAGGGAACGAAGAAGAGGAATGAGAGGAAGGGGAGAACAGGTAGGGTGGGGAAGAACGGGAGGTACGGGAGAAACGGGAGGAACGGTAAGAACGGGAGGAACGGTAAGAACGGGAGGAACGGGAGAAACGGGAAAAACGGGAGGAACGGAAAGAACGGCAGGAACGGGAGAAATGGGAAGAACGGCAGGAACGGGAGAAATGGGAAGAACGGGAGGAAGGGTAGGAGGGGAAAGAACGGGAGGAAGGGGAAAGAACGGGAGGAAGGGGAAGAACGGGAGAAAGGGGAAGAACGGGAGCTAGAGACGGAGGGGAGAAGGCAGCTTGAAAGAAGAATGACGACGTGACACGTAACAAGGAGGACCTGGCGGAGGGGAGGGGAAGCTGTGGACAAGAAGTTCTTGGAAATATAATCTCTGCACGAGTATCGTCATCGCAAAAGAAGCTCAGGAGACAAGAAGAAGAATGTATTCCTCCTCCTCCTCCTCCTAACATCGCTCTAATGCCGCCGCCTTCTTGCCCGCGCGCGCGGGAGAGCACTTGTTCTCGTTCCCTCTCGTCTCCTGAATTGGTGCTTGCGTCGGTGCGTATGTTGTATATGAGTACATTGTTTGTTTGTGTGTGTGTGTGTGTGTGTTTTCTATCATTTTTGTAGAACGATAATGAGTGATTTACACACAAATACTCGTACAATTACACAAAAAAGTGAATAGTAAACAAGCGACACACAACGTACAATAACGATAGGCAAAAACAAATCAACCAAATAAATAAAGAAACCAGTGAATAATAAATAAACAGGCATTATCCTATTATACTCCTGGGCCCACCACCCCTCGGAACACCACATTTGTACCATTTGCTCCCCAGAAATCCCCCCGGTAACGTCGCCGCATTCCTGTACCTCCCCCGGTTTTGTGGTCGGCGCGGTCCACCCACCCGCCCCTCGCCCACTCACTAACCCTTTCAATACGGTCCCAAACTACACACATCTTGGTGCAGTAGGGTTGCAGCAGATTGTATTTGGTGAAGGTGGTTTCAACCTCAAGGAGAGCACTCTCTCTCTCTCTCACACTCACATACATACGCACACTCACTCATACATATACATACACACACACACACACACACTCATCCATACACACACACATACACATATACGAGCATAGCTCTCTTCCCGTAAAATACTAGATAAAAATACAACACACACACACACATACACACACACATACATATACACACACACACACGCACGCACGCACACACACACACCCCTACCTTAAACTTGAGGCTAGATATTTTAAATTGGGAGACTAAGGGACGGGACCCAACGAGCGTTGCTTCTTCCCTGGATACTACAATTAGGTAAATAGACACGCACACGAGCGTACGCTAGCGATACTTTAACTATGAATTTACCAGCAGATTCTGTCCACATTTAACGATCCAATAACTATAACCACAGTATGCTAACCCGGCCTGAAAGGCAACTCCTAACATAAGAGCCAATCTACTAATGACGTCACAGCGAAATGGGCGTGGCTTTTGACGCAAGTTAACGTAAAGCAAGGATTTCTCATTCTTACGCCACACTCGAATCTTCCTAGTCGCGGGTTCGAGTCCCGCACTTCTGTCCGATTCCCAACAGTGAAAATATGCGACATGCCATAACAGTCCTCAAATCAAAGATGGCGACTTCGGCCGCAGCTACTCAGCGCCTCCTGACGTATGCTCCCCGTCTTCCATTATTAGTTCTTATAACGTTGGCCGCCGCCGCCTCCCCATCCCATTCCTCTCCCTTTAATGCCCCATTAAGCGACCTTCATCCGTCACTGACCCGTAACCAATGCTCCACCCATCACCGTCCATTCACCGCTGTCCTTAGCCTACTCCCACTACCTCATAACGTTGACCATCTAATGGCCGAACAGATCGCCCCATCTTTTCTCCCCATCCATTTCCCCTTCTTCCTCCTCTCCTAACCCTTCACCTATTCCACCTCATCATCATCTTCCACTTCCTCCTCTTCCTCATCTTCCAGTTCCTCCTCTTCCTAATCATCCACCTCCTCCTCCTCTTCCACCCACTCCTCCTCTGGGTCCAACATCTTGACTTTTATTGCCGACAATTGAAGATGATTCCTCTACCGGAGGTTGACAATGTCCCATCTCCTTAACAGCCCAACCACCCCAGGCATACCCCGATACGCCCCTTTAAAGCGTAATAGTAATAACAATTAGATAAATACGAATAACGCACGTAAATAATAAATGAATAAAGAAATATATAAAGAAACAAATTTAAATTAAATCAACACATGAATAAACAAATAAATCTTTTCATATGTATGTGTGTATATCATATATACATACATACATATATATATATATATATATATATATATATATATATATATATATATATATATATATACACCAATTGGATTCTTCCCCCTTGTAAGGGATGTATGTAGCCGGCCAAGACATGCACCTACTCTCACCCATGCCACCTCCATCCGCAACCCTTTAACAAATGAACAAATAAAAGTTATAAAATTGATGCAGCTAGAGTAAGGCTACATGGCAATCAGCACCAGAAACATCATTCTCGGCAACACCCATGTTTGACAATCAAATCCTGGGACGCAATTTTGTGCACTCTTTGTGAAGGAACTCCCAAACATTTCCAAGAAGATTGCAAATCTGAGTTGGAGAAATATTCAATACTTAAGAACTCTATCTACGTACAATCTAGCTTAGAAAAATAAATATATAAACAAATATTCTTTTACGATCTGTTGCAAGAGAACACCCTATTGTACGTACAATATAGCTTTTTATCTATAAACAAAAATGAATAAATAAACAAATAGGAATTTTCTTATAACCTTTTGGAAGAGAACACCAAATACTACTTTTTCCTTGAACCTCTTCAAGGTCTCCCGGTCCTTTTCCGAGAAGACCTTGGCAAAGGTCCGTTTAAGATCACCACCCACTGCCTCGCACAACCACCAATAACAACAACAACCGACCATTTCTTACATCACAAACTACCAACAAGTAGTACTACCGACACTAGCCTGCCAACAATTCCTAGTCTTCACCATGAATCCTCAATATCACACCAACATCACCACCACTACCACCATCACTATCGTCTGCATCATCACCATCTAGATCACTTGCATCAACATCACAACACAATCACCTTCACTACTAGCATATCCACCGGCAGTAGCATCACCACCGCCACTAGCCTCATCACCACCATCCTTAGTATCATCACTACTAGCATAATCATAAACCTTAGTTTCACCACCACCCCTCACTTCATCACCGCCACTAGCATCACCACAAACCTTAGCATCACCACCATCCTTAGTATCATCACTACTAGCATCATCACCACTACTAGCCTCATCACAAACCTTAGTTTTACCACCACCCCTCATTTCATCACCATCACTAACTTCATCACCACCACCCGTAGCCTCGTCACCTGGATCCCTCCCCCACCGCCCCCTACGGGGCGGGCCGGGCTCCACTACCGACTTTGTCACGCCGATCTGCCCCACTTGAGGCTAAGAAGCCACTCTTGGGGCGAGACCCGGCTCTATCGAGCTCATTGGATGACTCTTCAGCAAGCCAGCCAGCCATCCACGCACGCATCCACCCGCCCTCGATTCCCTCCTCCTTCCTTATATGGATTCCTCCTCTTCCTCCTTCTCCTCCTCCTATTCTCCCAAGTTTCTTCTTCTTCGTCCTCCACTGTGTGCTGTTTCATACTTATCCACTTCACACACTTTATCCATTTCTCCTCTCATCCACCTCAGATAATCAAGCAGACGACTTTATCCTGCTAAACCATAACGAAGATGTTCAGGGCCCTGCGACACGTGTTCAACATGTCCAACGAGCTCTTGCGTGTGAACAACACGCTTGTCCAAACTTAATGTTGATTCAGAATTTCCTTGAATATCACCTTTGTTACATTATCTGATACAGGCCGTGCCACGAAAGATAATCCGAATGCACGTTAAGTGTTTTGCTGTGAACGAGATTGTCACCTTCGCCCTATGTGTTGGGGATTCCCAGTACACATGGAGTACAACATATTCACTCTATTTCGGCTGAATAAACGACTGATTGCGGGACTCGAACCCTAGGCCGTAAAGCACGAGGCTAGGACAGTACCAACCACGCTAAGGTGGATGTACAAACAAAGTGAGGAGTCTTCGCCAGGAGGCGCTGAGTAGCTGTGGCCGAAACAGTTACTTTTACCCTATGCACCTTAAGAACTGTTGGGGCAGGTAACACAGAGTCACTGCTGGGAATCGGAGAGGAATGCGGGATTCGAACCCCCAACTAAGCGAATGAGAGACCAGCACGCTTCCGATAACGCTACCAGCGCACTATGCACAAAATAGCTGTTTGATATCAAGTCTCTCCCATCCCTTCCCTCTACACTCCCACCATCCCTCTCGTTCCCTCACACAACCCTCCTACCTTTTAGTGAGGCAACATCCCTCTTCCACGACCCCCCCCCGACTCCCACCAATCTTCCTCCCAGCAAATCCTCTTTCAGCCTTCATCATCCCTCAGAACTCGACCTGTCCGTTCCCGCGCTTTTGAACCCCTTCTATCCCATGTGGTCCTTTTCGTTTCGTCTTGGCTGCCGCCTTGCGATTTTATCCTTTGGAGAAGTTTCGAACACTACACACTTCAATCGAATCCGGAAATAAATATATAAATATCTGCTAAGTTGAAATAAACGAAATATGATTTCCTGCTAGGCAGGAGGCAACCACTTCTAGTTCCGTACATTCACGCCCACACCTCCATGGAGGCGCCCTCCATATATCAACCATTCTGTGGAGACAATTCTCCACAGTCACCTCGGACATTATCTCAACTAATCTGCTACTTCAGTGATTCATACAGATACAAAATCGAAATAATTCCCATTTGCAAAGCAGAGAACGCTCACACAGTGCTTATAAAAGCAAATCAATAAATCTCTCTCTCTCTCTCTCTCTCTCTCTCTCTCTCTCTCACACACACACACACACACACACACACACACACACACACACACGAGAAACTCATTAGCATAAATATACACTTGTAAACGCAGGTACACAAACATTGAGCGATATACTCTCAGAAACACGTTCATAAAGCTATATATATGGATACGCAAGGAAATAATATATATACTGTATATACACATGCGCGCGCACGCAAGTGGTACACACACAAGTCAGCTTCCCCCCCCCCCCCCGTTATATTACTCACGTATCCGCAGCAGCAGCAGCTGTCACATTGTCCTCCTCCTCCTCCTCACCTGTGGAGACAAAAGGGAGACATTCATTAACTCACTCGAGAGGGCTGGACCCCAGCCAGACCTGTCGGGTCGTCAAGTCGAGCGGACTGGCTGAGGTATACTAAGCGCTGTTCGGAAAAGGAGGAGGAGGAGGAGGAGGAGGAATAGGAGGGTGAGGAGTTGGAGGGGAAAGTGAGGGAGGGTGAAGTTAGGGAGGAGGGGGATGTGAGGGAGGAGGGGGAAGGGAGGGAGAATGGAGAAGGGAGGAAGAAGAGAGGGAGAAGGGAGGAAGAAGAGAGGGAGAAGGGAGGAAAGAGAGAGGGAGAAGGTAGGTAACAAGGAAGGACGATGAAGAAGAGAAAGAAGAGGCTAAAGAAAATATGAGGAAGAAGAAAATAAGAGCAAGATGAGAATATGAGAAAGAAGAAAAGTGGAAGTGGAAAAGAAGAAAAGAGGAAGAGGAGAAGAGGACGAGGAAAAGAAAAGGACAAAGGAAACAAGATTATGTGGAAGAAAAGGACACTACATAGCAATTGAAAAAATATGCCTATACTTGTGCCCACCTATATATAAGTGCATGTATGCGCGCGTTTTCGTGTGCATGTGTACAGGTGTGTTCCTAAGTAGGCGAGCGTGTGTTCCATTTGTGTGCGTGTGTATATACATGTGTGTGTGTGCATACGTGAGCGTGTGTGCATACATGTGTGTGTATACGTGAGCGTGTGCATATATGTGCCTGTGTGCATATATGTGCCTGTGTGCATACATGTGCCTGTGTGCATACATGTGCCTGTGTGCATATATGTGCCTGTGTGCATATATGTGCGCGTGTGTATATATGTGCGTGTGTGCATACGTGAGCGTGTGTGCATACGTGAGCGTGTGTGCATACATGTGCGTGTGTGCATACATGTGCGTGTGCATACGTTACGTAAGCGTGTGCATATATGTGTGTGTGCATACGTGAGCGTGTGTGCATACATGTACGTGGGCATACATGTCTGTGTATGTACAAATATGGGTTTGCGTGTATGCGCGATTCTACGAGGTGCACTCCTGATGCTGTGTACAGATACAAGAAGTTTAACAATGGGAGCTCTCCCACACTACTCCCCCCGCCCTCACCCCTCCGCCACAGTCCTGAAGGATTTCCATCTCCCCTCCTCCTCCTCCTCCTCTAACTACTTCAGCATCCCATGACCAACCTGATGTTCTTAAGAACTTTTCAGATATTGTTCTGTTGAACACCAGGCGATGTTGTTCAGCTAAAAGGCCCTGAAATAATTCGTTTCATTCGAGACTATATTTCAGTTCGGCGTCGCCTCTTAAACCGAACAAAACAGTCTGGTCCTTGTCATTAGGTCTTTAATAACCTTTCGTCAACAATCTTACTTTGGTTTCGTAGTTAATCTTCGATCTTGCTTACGTTTCTTAACTCCTCCATCTAGCTTACGTTCCGTAGTTGTTGTTTTCCCCGTCACGTTACGTAGTTCTCCTCGATCTTGCTCAAATTCCGCAGTTCTTTTTTATCAACCTGGCTCACATTTCGTAGTCATTTTCAATCTTACGTTTCGTATCTCTTTTCGGTCTTCCCTGTATGTTTTCTCTCCCCACCTTGTCTTTCCTTATTTCTTCCCTTTACCTCCTCCTTCCCACTTCTTTCCATTCCCACTGTAAAAAAAAAAAAATTTCGTTATCGTTCTTTTTTTTCGTTTCTTGACAGCTTCTTTATTTTATTTTTTCTCTCTAACACTTCCGACCCCTCTCCTTCCCCACTCCCCTTTTGTCTCCCTTGAAATATCCCAATTCATCTCGTCGGCGTCATCCTCCCCCTTCCCCCGACTCCAGTCTCACTCTCTCCAATTTCAAACACAAAAATGTTCTTTCTCAGACTCAAAAAAGTGATTTATATTCTTTTTCTAGCCTAACTTTTTTCTTTCTTCATTTTACTATCCCAAGTCCCCCTGCCCATCCTTCTCCTCTCCCCCCTCAGTCTCCCTTTTTAACTCTTACACTTCCTCCTCCATTTATCCTCAAGCCTCCTCCACACGCCTCAAACATACTTCACGAAAGGGGGAGAAAGACAGAAAATGAGAACGAGTGTGTGTGTGTCTACGTGTGTGTGTGTATAAAATAATAACAATAATAACAATAACAATAATATTAATCTACGGTTTATTGGGTATAGCATTATGCATGTGTATGTATGCGTGTGCGTGTGTGTGTGTGCGTGTGTGTCTGTGTGCGTGCGCGCGTTTTCGAGCAGGAGCAAAAACTAATTCAAACACGATCATTTTCAGCAGCAGTACCCTTTTGGACAAGTGCAAAGCAAACGATACCTTTCCTCCCCAACAACCAAGCCTGGGCGGATCAGCAGGTGGAAAGACTTGGCGGCTGGAGTGGGGCCGATAACAGCCCCCACCCCCCGGAGGCTGGAGCGGGGCACAGCCCCCAGGCGGCTGGAGACCGGTGACCTCCCTGAGAATGATGAAGAGGAGATGCCCCTTGGGGAACAACGGCCGCAAGACCTCCTTTACCTCATTGACCATGTGCGTTCTGGGCGGACGCAACAAACGCGTCCATGCGCTATCCAATTACACTGTGTGTGTGTGTGTGTGTGTGTGTGTGTGTGTGTGTGTGTGTGTGTGTGTAGGTCTGTAGATGAGTGTGTGTAGATGAGTATGTGTAGGTGTGTGTGTGTGTGTGTGTGTGTGTGTGTGTGTGTGTGTGTGTGTGTGTATGTGTGAGTATGGGTGTGTGTATGTGTGTACGTATATGGGTGTGTGTATATGTGCATGTATATATGTGTGTGTGTGTATGCGTGTGTGTGTAGGTGTGTGTATGCGTGTGTTTGTAGGTGTGTGCAAATGCGCGCGCGCGTGTGTGTAGGTATTTGTGTGTGTGTGGGTATCTGTGTGTATTTGTGTGTGTGTAGGTATGTGTGTGTATTTGTGTGTGTGTGTGTGTGTGTGTGTGTGTGTGTGTGTGTGTGTGTGTGTGTGTGTGTGTGTGTGTGTGTGTGTGTGTTTGTGTGTTTGTGTGTGTGTGCTTCTGTACATATGTGTTATACAATATATATTAACCTAACTGTAAATGCATCATGTGTTATGTACTGTGAACAGACTCGATCGTAACTCACTGTGGGAAGGGAGGAGTGGCGCCCCTCTAAGAACACCACCTGCTGGCCGCCAGAACAAAATATACTATGCACCCGAGGGGCTCTGGAGGAGGAAGAGGACGAGGAGGGGGTGGGCGTGGAGGAAGAGGGCGAGGAGGAGGTCGGCACGGAGGAGGAGGAGGAAGAGGTGGAGGAAGAGGTGAAGGAAGAGGAGGAGGAGGTGGTGAAGGAAGATGAGGAAGAGAAGGAGGAAGGAGGAGGAGAAAGAGATGAAGGAAGAGGAGGAGGAGGAAGAGGTGAAGGAAGACGAGGAGGAGAAGGAACAGGAGGAAGACGTGGAGGAAGAGGTGAAGGAGGAGGAAGAGGTGGAGGAAGGGAGGAAGAGGTGAAGGAAGAGTAGGAAGAGGAGGAGGAAGTGGTGAAGGAAGACGAGGAAGAGGAGGAGGAAGAGGAGGAAGAGGAGGAAGAGGAGGAGGAGGAAGAGGAGGAGGAAGAGGTGAAGGAAGACGAGGAGGAGAAGGAACAGGAGGAAGACGTGGAGGAGGAGGTGAAGGAAGAGAAGGAAGAGGAGGAGGAGGAAGAGGAGGAGGAAGAGGAGGAAGAGGAGGAGGAAGAGGTGAAGGAAGACAAGGACGAGGAGGAAGAGGTGAAGGAAGACAAGGAGGAAGAGGAGGATGAGGACGTGGAGGAGAACGATTTCCACAGCACGAAAAGAAACTCGATCCGTCAGACGGTTATTGGACACAGGGACGGCGACCTGAGGCTTTTCTGAACGAATCTAATATTGCTGCCGCTGCTCGTCTGTCCCTCGAACCAAGTCACTCCCCCCCCCTCCCCCTCTTCCCACGTGGGCCCTTTTGCTCTACGCTGTCTCCACCCGGGCTACTTTATACATGTACAAGAGTACTGGAATTCTTATGTCTGACATGGCCTAAAGGGAGCCCCCAGTCTTCTGGGCAGGTGTTTATAAGCTCGTGGGAGGGGATTCCCTTGTCCCGGAACTTATAAACAACAGCAGCAGCAGCAGCAACATAACCAACTCAATATGTAGAATTTCGAATTCTTTTTCATATATATGAATTAGCATGTATCTACACTATTCAGGATACATAGGCTCCTAATCTCAGCCGTACAGGGTAGTATGTTTGTATGTATGTACGGGTATATGTGTGTGTATATATATATATATATATATATATATATATATATATATATATATATATATATATATACACACATACATTTATCAACCACAATTCACTTTAATTCTAAACCATCAACATCGAGAACATGCATGCCTCCTCGAGGTTGTCGATGTTGATAGCTTAGAATTAAAGTGAATTGTGGTTGATAAATGTAAATCTGTTCACTGGGACCCATTCAATGTTTACTCATACACAAAAAATATTTGTCATGCGCGGATCATTACTTGTTGCTGCATGACACATCTACTCTCTAGATATCCCGTCTAAATGTGCAAGATTCATCTCCATCCCGATGCCAGACGTCAGATATGGGTGGAGGAGGAGAAGGAGGGTAGTAAGAAAGACAAGAAGGGTCGAACTAGTGACCACAGGAACACAGATCGAGTGCTTTAACCACGAGACCAATCCAACACCACCGTGAAGGAAGATTAACATGAAATTACGTAAAAATATATATATACAAAGAAAATAAACACCTAGATCAATAAATAGATAAATAAGAATAGTTAAATGAACAAGAAAAAATAATTAAATAATGAATAAATTACAATAGGGAAAGTGGAAGCCTTTTCTCCTTTCCTATAACGATTTGTCCCGAATTCCAGGGAGTGCTGGAAGGAGCTGGGGAGGGATGAGGGAGCAACAAAAGGGGGAGAGGGATGAGGGGGAGCAACAAAAGCGGGGTGGTGGGGAATGAGGGGCTCATGAACCGCCATGAAGAATTGTAGAAGACGAAGAAAAAATGATGACAGGAGATTGAGTGACTTGAGACGTGCTTGAAAAAGGAGCGGGGAGAGGAAGGGGTGGGATTAAGAGGTGAGGTGGAGAGCATCACAGGGACGGGACCCAAGACGGGGGTTGAGGAGGGTTGGAAAAAGGGGTGGGAAGGGGAGGTAAGCAACTAGAGGAAGGCGCAGAGAAGCAGAGACGATAGGAGGAAGGGGAAAGAGGGGTCACTAGAAGGGGGAAGGAAAATGAGGGGAGAGGGCTGGAGCTGGAGGGAAACGGGCTGGCTGGAGGTGGGAGGAAACGGGCTGGCTGGAGGTGGAGGGAAACAGGCTGGCTGGAGATGGAGGGAAACGGGCTGGCTGGAGGTGGAGGGAAACGGGCTGGCTGGAGGTGGAGGGAAACAGGCTGGCTGGAGGTGGAGGGAAACAGGCTGGCTGGAGGTGGAGGGAAACTGGTTGGCTGGAGGTGGAGGGAAACGGGCTGGCTGGAGGTGGAGGGAAACGGGCTGGCTGGAGGTGGAGGGAAACGGGCTGGCTGGAGGTGGAGGGAAACGGGCTGGCTGGAGGTGGAGGGAAACGGGCTGGCTGGAGGTGGAGGGAAACAGGCTGGCTGGAGGTGGAGGGAAACGGGCTGGCTGGAGGTGGAGGGAAACGGGCTGGCTGGAGGTGGAGGGAAACGGGCTGGCTGGAGGTGGAGGGAAACAGGCTGGCTGGAGGTGGAGGGAAACAGGCTGGCTAGATGTGGAGGGAAACTGGTTGGCTGGAGGTGGAGGGAAACTGGTTGGCTGGAGGTGGAGGGAAACTGGTTGGCTGGAGGTGGAGGGAAACTGGTTGGCTGGAGGTGGAGGGGAAACGGGCTGGAGGTGGAGGAAAGTTGGCTGGAGGACGGAGAAAATGGGTCGGAGATGTAGGGAAACAGGCTGGAGGTGGAAGGAAACTGGTTGGCTGGAGGTGGAGGGAAACAGGCTGGAGGTGGAGAAAAAGTGTCGGAGATGGAGGAAAATGGGCTGGAGGTAGAGGCAAATGGGCTGGAGGTGGAGAGATTTGGGCTGTTCTTACCAATGAAGGATAAAATAATTGGACGCAACTGACTAGTACGAAGGAAGGTGGAGCTGGGAGAGAGACGGCAAGAAAACTGAAAATACAAGAAAAGAAAAGAATGTGGAGGGTTGAGAGGGGGACCCAACATGGGGAGAACAGATGGATCGATGGCATAAGCAAGAAAATATGATAAAGTGGTAAACAGGGAAAGGGAAGGGAAGGTACGGAGTGGAAGAATATATGGGAAGGGAGAGGGCGAGTGGAGAGATGGAGTGGAGGATGGGGGAAGGATGGAGTGGAGAAGGGGAGAGAGAGGTGAAAGGTAATATAAGGAAGGGAAGGAATAAAGGGAAGGAGGAAAGTAAATGAGGAAAGGAAATAAGGAAAGGAAATGAGGAAAGGAATGAGGGAGGGAAGAGAGGGAAGAGAGAGGGAAAAGAGGGAGAGAAAATGAAGGGGAAGAGAAAAGGAAGGAAATAAAAAAGAAAGGGAGGGGAGGGGAGGGGAGTGAGAAAAGGAGAGAGGGAAAGAGGGGAGGAAAGAGGGAGGGGAGGAAAGAGGGAGGGGAGGAAAGAGGGAGGAAGGGAAGGAAAGAATGAGGGAGGGAAGAGGGAGGGGAGGAAAGAGGGAGGGGAAGAAAGAGGGAGGGGAGGAAAGAGGGAGGGGAGGAAAGAGGGAGGGGAGGAAAGAGGGAGGGGAGGAAAGAGGGAGGGAAGGAAAGTGGGAGGGAAGGAAAGAGGGAGGGAAGGAAAGAGGGAAGGGAGGAAAGAGGGAGGGAAGGAAAGAGGGAGAGAAGGAAAGAGGGAGGGAAGGAAAGAGGGAGAGAAGGAAAGAGGGAGAGAAGGAAAGAGGGAGAGAAGGAGGGAAGGAATGATCGAGGCAAGGGAGAACCGATGAAACCGAAGGAGTGAATCGACAACGGGCGAAGGGCGTGTCGTCGCCAAGACGGAACGCGAACGGGAACGAGAACAAAGCTCCTCGGGTGCGCCGATAAACAAGGGTCCTGTGCCACGCTCCCGCACGGGCGTGGAAGGACGAGGAAAGGGCGGGAATTCAGAGACGTTCTGTGGCCTCATCATCGCCCGCCGCCCATCACCCACACCACGGCCGCCTTGTAGTCCGTTTCCTTGTCACAAGGGACCAGGCCTCAAGACCTTCCAATTCCCTCTCTGTTCATTCGAGTACACTTTTCTTTCCTTTTTTCCCCAAATCTTTGTCCAGAGGGAAACTATATTATTCTGATTCGATATAAAATTTCCTATGAAGCAGACTGATAAAAAATAAATATTCGAGATATGCTTTATAGGGGTCTTTGATTGGAGTGAAGCAGTTTAATGATTCATATCAATCTATCTTTGAACATACAGACACTGTAGACTCAAACTAAAAGATACGTGTTTCCACCTCAAGAGAAAACTAAAACCACCCAAACACCAACGCACGCACGCACACTAAATCGTCCATGCAGAGGTAGTCTCTCCTCCCTCTCCTCCTCCTCCCCTCTCCTCCCCCTCCGCGGGGACTCCATTCTTCGCCGTGCGGTGGCCGCTGACAAATAAACATTTTTCCCTCCACTTCCTTTCCTTAATCCTCCTTGTGCTTCTCCATTCTCCTCCTCCTCTTCCCCAACCCCGCCTCAAGAGCTTTTGTCCTACCTCTTTCTTTTTCCGTCTCTCTTGTGTCCTCTTCGTCTGCCTCACACTCTGTGCCCCTTCCCTCACGTCCCAAAAGGCCTTCCCAACACAAAACCACCTCCATATCTCAGGTTAAGAGGCTTTGATCGTGATACATAAATAAATAATTAAATACATACAAAATTAAAGGATAAATAAATCAAATTAATGGAGATAAATGAATATATATAAAAACAAAAACAACTATATATTGTAAAAAAAAAGAATAATAGACAAATATAGATAAACTAAAATATTTTAATAAACATAAGTAAATAAATTCTCCTCCAATTTCTTTCTTTTTTCGCTGAACCCGAGTCACACTAATCCAAATAAATACGTGGCTAACGCGCTCAGCTCACACCCTGAAGTCCTACAGTACGGACTTTCATCCTTAAAGGATTCATTCCATCCACGCACCTTCCCCAGCATCCATCTAGGTCATCCTTTTCAAACGAGGGCAGTTAAGTATACAACCATTTTGGGAACAAACACGAGTGCGCCTTTCACAAGAACGGGCGTGACACGACCCGCCAGCACAACAAGAGAACCCTGAACGGGAGGCAAAACCTCAGGATGACTAGAACAATCAGTAAAAAGTAAGTAAATAAACCAAAATCAACACCAAACCTGACTCAGTGACCCGACGCCACCCACGCTCTGGGAAGAGTAATCTTTCTCTCGTGCTTAGGATCCATACATTGTCAACGTCCCCCTCCCTCCCTTTACAGCATCATATTAGGCCTATGCACAAGTTATCCATGCCAGCATGTTTTAACAATTACAATGATGTACAGTGATAAAGCATGTCGAGAAGAGAGAGACTTATTTCTACAAAATAAATACCCACCCTTTATACAAACATACGCACAATATTTAACAGACCTCGGGCAGAAACCAAACGCTAATTCACTACTTACAAGGTATTCTTCTGTTTTGTGTATGAAGTGGGTGAGTGCTTTGAATTAGCCAACCCCTTTACAAGAGGAGAAATGTACTTCGGTATATATGTAATGTATTCGGTTTTCCCCCACCCCGCATCCACCCACCCTATTTCTATCCTTCATCTAATATCCATGAGTCTCCCCATTATGGATTACACGCTCAGTTTTGTTCTTCCTCACTTCCCTGCAGCACCCGAGTTATGACGTGGCACCAGACATGTGCCCCTCACCCAAAGAAACAACGTCACAACTTCCTTTCCCCTCTTTTCACCCCACCCTATTCTTTCCACCCTCCTCCCATCCCCTCGCGTTTCCCCTCCCCTTTTTCTCTTCTCTCCCCTCGAAGAACCACTGCCTCAGGGTAAGAGCTCATTTGCGCGTCTTGACCCCACCTCCACCCTTCATCCCCGTCTTCTTCATTAACCCGTACTCTTCAATATTTGGCAATTACTGTTGCCGCCAGGCGATTCTATTTGCCTGGAGGAACGCCCCAATCAGAGGCTCTCATGGATCCTATGCTAAACCGTTCATTAGGTGCCATACGAGACGGAAAATATGGAATTGTCAAATAACTCTCTCTTTTTCTCTCCTCGTCCCTAATATGCACTGATGTGTCAATCAATCAAGATTGATCTTATCTCTCTAAAATACACTTAGCCCTCTACAGAGCCCCGTTAGAGCCAGCCTACCTCAAGGTGTTGAATAGTCTATCCTGCTGTCTAGTGCGCGTGAGTCTGTGTGCGTATGTGTGTAATCAAGGGTGTGTGTATAAATATATATATATATATATATATATATATATATATATATACACACAAGCCCACCGGCTACGCCGGGGGCCTTGGCCTGCGGCGCTGCGCCTTAGGCGCGGGCGCTGCGCGCCCTGGGCTACGCCCCTTTTTTGGAAAATAAAATATCAAACTATCAAAATCGAGTTCTTCGAGTTCTTCTTCGAGTTCTTCTTCGAGTTCTTCTTCTTCGAGTTCTCCTTCTTCGAGTTCTTCTTCGAGTTCTTCGAGTTCTTCTTTTTCGAGTTCTTCTTTTTCGAGTTCTTCGAGTTCTTCTTCTTCGAGTTTTTCGATTTCTTCTTCGAGTTCTACTTCTTCTTCTTCGAGTTCTTCGAGTTCTTCTTCTTCCTCGAGTTCTTCGAGTTCTTCTTCTTCGAGTTCTTCTTCTTCTTCGAGTTCTTCCTCTTCTTCTTCTTCGATTTCTTCGAGTTCTTCTTCGAGTTCTTCTTCTTCACCGTAGTTGGCGGTGTTACCGATTTACCACCAAACGCGAAGGGTCAGTTTATTTTTTACTTATATAGATATATACATATAGTGTGTGTGTGTGTGTGTGTGTGTGTGTGTGTGTGTGTGTGTGTGTGTGTGTGTGTGTACACACAAAACCTGTATGCTATAAAATAAAACGGACACGGACGTCTGAGTCCGATTCTAGTCTTTAATTCTCTCAATTCCTACTTCACCAATGTCATCGTCAAAGGAGCTTCTCTTTCCCCGTTTTCTAGACGCGGGAGAAAAATTACGAATGGAAAATGGCTGAGCTGTCACTATACGCCTTAGGCAATTTTAATAAATATATCTATTCTTATATAACCGAGAAAGTTGTTGATGCAGCACGTAATATAAGCCACTAGATCAATAACCATATTATATATATATATATATATATATATATATATATATATAATCCTGTAATAACTACAATAGAATAAATATTGATGCTAAGTGTACTGTTATATATAGATGCAAGCACTGACACAGTTATTTTCAGTGTTAGGGTATTCCTTAATATTATACCTGTGTATTTGCGTGCACGCACACACATGCTAATGTACGCACTCACACACACACACACACACACACACACACACACGCACATAGGAACCAACACACACGGAAGACTGAAATTCGTAACTGCTTCTAACTCTAAGGCCCAATCCATTATCTCTGACACGGAGGGAGTGGGGGTGGAAGGGGAGGGGGACATCACAATTCACCAACGCAACGTCACAGAACCAAACTCACTTTATTTCACTGACGTCAGGCGCCAAAATTTAACGACACTAAAACGTGACACTAACAACATTTACAAGTCTGAAACATTTATGAATAAAAATTTTTTTTACTACTTTTTTTAAGACACGAAAATACTTTCTATTCGTGACGATGACTCACAAAAGGGTTCGTTACGTGACCTCCACGAAATCTGGGCCTGGGGCGACGTGACGTCATCAGGCCCCGCCCTCCCCTCCCTTCCCCTCCCCTCCCCTCCCCTCCCCCAAGCCGGGTCGAAGCCCATAATGAGGATATGTGGTTGTCCCCCCCACTCTCCATACCCTTCCCCCCTCCATACCCTTCCCCCCTTCATACCCTCCCCCCCCAACTCCATACCCGCCCCTATGGGCTTCAACTGCCCCTCACGTCAGGGTTAAATGTCCCTAAACAAGATGACGTAAAAGGATTATCCAAAGGATCCCTTCACTGCGGCCGAAGCCATCACCTTGACCTAACATACACGGACATCCATCCCGAGTATATGGTATATCCCCGGTAGCCTTTCAGAATCGAACAAGAGCCTTCATGGTCACGAAGCACGGACCACACCGAACGCACCACACTGGGGCAAGCAACTCTGTTCTCAATATCACAAGCAAGGTCAGAATACGATGACCTTGGTTACAAAAACCAAACTATTTTATTCGGGTGAAGGGGAGATGCCAGTCTAAGGGTCCTTTCGATCTAGAATGTATAAAATCGCACGTTAACAAGTGGTTCAGCTGTCATGACTGAAGTCGGAAGGGAGAGGGGGTGGGGGAGGAAGTACTCATGCCCGACCCCAACCCGTTTTCTTTAACCTCCCTACTTCCCAGTTACCTCTTGCCCTCTCACATAAATATCCTGTTTATACACAATATAAAACTAATAAAACTACTACTACTAAGCAATAAAATGATTAAAAACAATAATGATGACAATAATGATATAAAAATATAAAATGGGTTAATGGGGTTTAATAAAAAATTTCGACTTTAGGACAAACAAGATCGCGGATGGAAACTACTTAACCTAACAAGCTTCACGAGCAATGGTACCATATCACATCACAAAAGCATTACGGTGTCAGCATACAGCCAGTAGATATCCTTCCACTACATCAACGCCTTCCCCACTCCCCCCCCCACCGTTCCATTTCTGATGTACTTTCCTTCTCGTTCCCCCTTCCTCCCTCCTTTCCCTTCCATCCTTCCACTCCCTTCATTCCCTCCCTCCACTCACTTACTTCCCTCCGCTCCCCTCCCCTCCCATCCCTGCCTCATCCCACCCCTCCCTCCCTCTCCTCTACCCCAACAATAAATACTTGTTCCCTACAACTATACAAGCACTGGTCGCGGCATACAATACAACTACTACAACATTCTCAGATGGCTACAACATTGGTGGGAGCCAGAGTTAGACCACCCACGAGACTTCTCAATACATTTTTATTAAGGGGTGGTGGTTACGCAAGGTCATGACGTACGCTTAGATTCCCGATTTCGAAATCTTATTTCTCTATCCATTTATTTTTTCCATTTGTATTTGTGTTCAGTCTCTGCACTAATGGAGACAACAAATCTCTCGAGCTCAAATTCTGGACAGGGTCTTGGCACATGCACCCAAAATACATTTCCATCACTGATTTGCGAGGACTAGCAGCTCCAGCAGCTGCAGCTTTCCCAGTGTCTATATACGACCGGCGAAACTGCCACCTCCTGGATCATCACCGTCGCCGGCCGGGACAGCTCCGGCTGCATTTACGGCCGAGCTGCCCGGTGCTGCGCTCAGGGTCCTAACAATCCGAGGCTCATAATTCGACGATGGAGGGACGGTGGGGGGTTGGGAGGAGTTGGCGGCAAGATGGACGATGGAGACAGTGATGTATGTTGTGGTGGTGGTAATAGTGGTAGTTATGGTGTTGGTGGTAATGGTGGTAATAGTGATGGTGATAATGGGTGTTGATAATGGTGGTGGTAATGGTGGTAGTAATATTAGTGCTGGTGGTGCTGGTGTTGGATAATGTGACTGTGGTAATGATGGCGATGATGCTGGTTTCTGTGGTAATGGCTGAGATGGTGGCGGCTGTGGTGCTGGTGGCTGTGGCTGTGGCGTTGTTGCCTGTGGCTGTAGCAATAATAGCTTCAGCAGCAGCAGTGTCAGCGTGTTTGCGTCTAAGATCTCCCCCGCCCTCGTTCATCACTCCTGCAGAGGGCACACCTACAACAGCAAGAGGTCCCGAGGCCCAAAGGCCGGGGTCGCAGGACGCAGCGGGGGTTCCAGGGTCTTTTGCTTTGTTTCCAGAGGGCCAGCAGGGGCCACTGTTTACTATGGATGGGGCCCCGTATGGTGCATAGTGATGGGGCCCTGTAGAGCGTATAGGACGATGGCGGTGGGTGTTCACTCAAGGAGACATGGGTGAAGGTGACCAACCTCACGAACAACTGAGACTCTTCACACTTCTTGTTCTGGTTAACGTTAACAGATTTCATTCAGCTGATGGAAGAGTGGAGGAGGGGGCAAAGTCCCCTCCAATGGATTAAAGTCTCCTCGCGTTGTCGTGAACAAACCACTTGAAGACCGCCACCGAAGTGATACGGATTATGGGCCGAAGTAGAGTTTATCACAGGGAAGAAATCGATTGCCTTTTTCCGGTCCCAGGTCGATGGTGTATCTTGTTATGCGGATGGAGGCTAACAGAGCAAAACATTCACATTCGTGAAGTCCAAAGACCGAAGTCCTGAAGACCCAAGTCCTGAAGACCCAAGTCCTGAAGACCCAAGTCCTGAAGACCCAAGTCCTGAAGACCCAAGTCCTGAAGACCCAAGTCCTGAAGACCCAAGTCCTGAAGACCCAAGTCCTGAAGACCCAAGTCCTGACGACCCAAGTCCTGAAGACCCAAGTCCTGAAGACCCAAGTCCTGAAGACCCAAGTCCTGAAGACCCAAGTCCTGAAGACCCAAGTCCTGAAGACCCAAGTCCTGAAGACCCAAGTCCTGAAGACCCAAGTCCTGAAGACCCAAGTCCTGAAGACCCAAGTCCTGAAGACCCAAGTCCTGACGAGCCAACTCCTGAAGACCCAAGTCCTGAAGACCCAAGTCCTGAAGACCCAAGTTCTGAATACCCAAATCCTGAAAACTTTTTGAGATCACCTGGGACCGTCCTGAGCACAGACTGATAATTAAAGAGAAAGAGACAGGATTCCACGAGCGTTGTTCCTTTCCTGCACACTACAGTTGCGTAGTGCGGAAGGATCAAAACGTCAAGGATTAATGTTTCATGAAAAAGGACCACTTTCAACTACAACCACAACACTAAAGTGACTACTGCTTGATTCTATGCAGATTAGAGAAAATCCTATGGTCAGATCCCAGATGAAAAGAGGAAAAATAAGGAAAAAGAAGACGAAGAAACGAGGGTCCAGGCTAGCACCAGAAAAATTCATTAAGACATGGGCGCCCCTTAGACAAAGGGAACGTCTCGATAAATCTCTGGTCCACCGAAATGCATAAAATAATATCTTGTGGCAACACCCATACTATTTATTCAGCAGAAGGGGCGTTCCTGCGACCGAGGAATTTAACTGTGAAGGTGTCGGTGCTCCATTGGAGGTGCGCAGCTGCGGGTGTTTCAGACGCTCAAATCTATAGAGGTGAGGTGGGAGGGAGACATCGGTGTCCTGATTTCAGATGATATCAAAGCACGTTGGTTACCGACAATGGAAAGTACCCTGCTTGGGAGGGGGGGGGAGAATGGGGAATGGGAGAGAAAATGGGGAATAGGAGAAGGGAGATGGGAGACAGGGGAGATGGGAGAGAGGGGGGGAATGGGAGAGAAGGGAGAATGGGAGAGAGGGCGAAATGGGAGAGAGGGGGGAATGGGAGAGAGGGGGGAATGGAAGAGGGGGGAATGGGAGGGGGGAATGGGAAAGGGGGGGAATGGGAGAGGGGGGGAATGGGAGGGAGAGAGGGGGAATGGGAGGGAGAGAGGGGGAATGGGAGGGAGGGAGGGAGGGAGGGAGGGAGGGAAGGAGGGAGTGAGGGAGAGAGGAGAAGGACAGATTGAGAAAGAGAGTGAATAAGCGAATTTGTGCCCGAGTGAGTGTGGGAGGTAGGCGGAAATGGAGTGAGGGAAGAAACGAGGAAAGGAGCGAGTGAGTAAAGGAGGGAGGTAGGAAGAGAGAGGGTGAGTAAAGGAGGGAGGTAGGAAGAGAGGGGGTGAGGAAAGAGGGAGGTAAGAAGAAAGAGGGTTAGGGAAGAAGGTTGGAAGGAAGAGAAGGGGTGACGGAAGAAAGGCGGTAGGAAGAGAAGAGGTGAGCGAAGAATGGAGGTAGGAATAAAGGAGGTGAGGGAAGGAGGGAGGTGGGAAGGAGGGAGGTGGGAAGGAGGGAGGTGGGAAGGAGGGAGGTGGGAAGGAGGGAGGTGGAAATAGGGGATGAGGGAGGTGGAAATAGGGGATGAGGGAGGTGGAAATAGGGGGTGAGGGAGGTGGAAATAGGGGGTGAGGGAGGTGGAAATAGGGGGTGAGGGAGGTGGAAATAGGGGATGAGGGAGGTGGAAACAGGGGATGAGGGAGGGAGGGAAGGAGGTAGGAAGAAAGGATGAAAGGAAGAGGGAAGAGGAGAGAGAGAGAGAGAGAGAGAGAGAGAGAGAGAGAAACAAACAAATAGAGAGGGAGGGAAAACAGATAGACCGAGATAGAGAGTGAGGGAGAGACAGATAGACAGAGATATAGAGAGGGAGGGAGGGAGGGAAAGACAGAGGAAGTGACAAATACGAGGAACTAGGCGAAAGCTCTGGTCTAGCAGTATTTACGCAGGTGTTATTGCGGTAGCGTAAGCGCAGGTGTTGTGGGAAATGGGAACAGTTGTCTGTAGTGTGGGGGTCGGTGCACTGGAGGGGGAGAACTTGTAACAGCACAAGTACTCGAGGGCCTTCTACAGGAGCTTCTAAAGATAACCCAGGACACATGCAAATGTCCACATACCAGGGTGGATGTGTTGTCTTTCTATACATACGGGCTCGCTGTATGCACAGTTCAGGTGTGCCGTCGCTGTTTATTCTTGATGCCTCTTTAACCCATTCGGTACAATGTCGCATTTACAGATTTTGTCTTTAGACTGTTTTATTCCTCTTAGGTCAGGACATCCATACTGACGAGGTTAAGGCAGCTTTTAAACGGCCTCGTGTGAAAGGCTCCACTGAAAACCATGGAAGGCAACTAACTGCCGCCATAGGATAACTCAAGTGAAAGCGGCTAACTGCTATGCCAACATCTTCGCTACGATTAATGTTATTTTCTAGCTAACGTCAGATGATCTTACCTTAAAACAGGAACACCGTGCTTGAGTCAACAAAAATACATGGTAGCAAAACGTCAAGAATGTATTTGAAGCACTTTCATCTTTTGAACAATATGTACCAAAGACGTTTCGCTACATCACTGGACCCAAAGGAACATATCACTCGACCGCTCCCAGGACCGGATACAGGTGGTCGCTTTATGGGAGAAGGTCGTTACAGCCAGGTGGCCCCGTCGCGTGCATACGCGATGTGTACAAGTGACATTTGTGATTTACTGTACCCGCACAGACACTTCACTCGAGTAGGCCTATAAAAACGTCAACTCCTTAACTGAATAGAATCCCATGGTGCTACAAAATAAAAATATAAAATCATGGAATAATAACAATAAAATGAAAATACAAATAAAAGACCTACACAGGGAAGTCACACTATCTAAAAGATAACCACACACCTGCACCCATCACAAGAACGCTCGTTTCCTCTGCAATAACAGCTCTTCTGGCCATTTCCCTTAACCCAATTCACCTGTATACTCCCTAAAACCCCTACGTGTGCTGGTAGTACAATCAGAAGCATATTGGCCTCGCATTCGCTTAGTTGTGGGTTCGAATCCCGCACTTCTCTCCGATCCCCAGCAGTGACTGTTACCTACCACCAACAGCCTAAGGGCATAAGGCAAAGGTGACTCCTTCTGCAGCAGCTACTCAGCGTCTCCTAGCGTAGGCTTACCACCTTTCCAAGTCCCGTAAACCCAGTACCTCTCCCAATTCGACCATACTCCCTACCTCTCGCCCCAAACGCCTTACCTTCACGCCCACCCGCCCTAACCACCTACCATTACAGCCCCCGCCCACTCACCCCCCCACCCCACATCCCCCCACTCCCACCACAGCCCCGGCCGGCCGGAACACAATTACTTGAAAATTGGCGTTTTATGGAAACATTCAGGGTATTTCGGCTCTGAAGTGTACACGTGTGTATACGCGCATGGTGTGCGTTTGTGTGCGTGTTCGTGTACCTAGTGTACATACAGGTGCGTGTAATATATAATTGAAATTCTACTATATATCAACATAATGATGAGTTATTTCCTCGAAATAATTATTAAAATCTGACCTAGCACATTAGAACTATGACAAGTTTACACACACACACACACACACACACACACACACACACACACACACACACACACACGGGTGAAATAAATTCAGTATCGCTATGCTGCGAGTCGTTACTCCAACTCTCGTGGGCGGTCATATATAAGCTATGAGGGAGGGGAACAGCTGTCGATCACGAGTCCAACACGTGATCCAAGACAGCAGAGACAGGCTTTCTGCATCTTTCGCATTGGCGCCAGTCAATTCTATTCAGCTAAGGGAAGCCCCTCCGCAATGTTTACGGGTTGACGATGACATTGACCTTCCTTGTCAATTCTTGATCAACTCGATCCTTCTGGTTACGTATGCACCGCTTCCTCTCCGGATCACAACTCCACATTCCGCCACACCCCCGGAATCCTTCCAGCCCGACCGCCCGGAGCCAAGACCTCACCCGGATGTAACCCGGAATACGAGTACGTGCGTGCTTCTACAGCACACGAACGCACGCACGCACGCATGCACGACTTTGTAATCCTATAATGTACTATACTGTACCGGATGAAGCCATTCTCCCTCTCATAATTGCAAACTACTTCTACGGGCGCGCACACATACTGTACACACACACACACACACACACACACACACACACACACACACACACTAAAAGTATACATGAACTAATGCGTAATGTTCATGAAATACATACTCGTACATGAACATGCAATACAATCGCGAATGAGCGATTTTTCTCACATGCATACACAATGACATATCCCCAATCGCTCGCTCGCGCGCACGTACACACACGCGCGCGCGCGCGCACACACACACGACCGGTGTAAACAAACCCAGTCGACCTGCGGTGGTGCGCACAAGGATAGAAGCCCTGGATATCCGCGATTCGTATCAACCGAGGCCGCGCAGTTTTTATTGTGGAGGCTTCCCGTGGTCGACAGGAAGGAAATGTAATGCATGACTGCCCGCTCTCTCTCTCTCTCTCTCTCTCTCTCTCTCTCTCTCTCCCGTATGTGTGTGTGTGTGTGTGTGTGTGTGTGTGTGTGTGTGTGTGTGTGTGTTTAACTAGTTGTATTATACGGGAAGGGGAGCTATGCTCGTAGTGACCCGTCTTTGTATCTCTCAGGATCTAGTTTGTTCTTAAATTCTTGTATGGTGTTTGCACACACTATTGTTTCGTCTAATTTGTTCCAGACATCTACCACTTTGTGTGTGTGTGTGTGTGTGTGTGTGTGTGTGTGTGTGTGTGTGTGTGTGTGTGTGAGAGAGAGAGAGAGAGAGAGAGAGAGAGAGAGAGAGAGAGAGAGAGAGAGAGAGAGAGAGAGAGAGAGAGAGAGAGAGAGGAGAGAGAGAGAGAGAGAGAGAGAGAGAGAGAGAGAGAGAGAGAGAGAGAGAGAGAGAGAGAGAGAGAGAGAGAGAGAGAGAGAGAGAGAGAGAGCGCATTCGGTCTAGACCATTCCAACTTCCTGGCGCACCAACATTCCCATGCAAACGATTGCAAATGTAGGCTTCCGCAATAATGCACGTTAAAGTCTTCGTCTAGACCTCGCGGGCACAAACATCCGTCCCCAAACACACTCCTCTTCACGCATACCTGCTTCGGCGCCACCACCAGTATCAACAGACAGAATAATAGACAGGTAAACACGGATTTCTGGAGCTGGGAAGGGGGTGGGGGGGTGCTTGTCTGTATGTTGGGCGGCTGTCGGAGACAGTGTGTACGCACACACATGGATACACACACACACACATACAGAGAAGGTGAAACAGCGAGAAAATGAGAAAGGGAGAAAGACCGAGAGAGAGAGAATTAAGAAAGTGAGAAAGTGATAGAGCGAGGGAGAGAAGAGGGAGAGAGAATGAGAGAGGGAGAGAAGGAGAGAGAAGGAGAGAGGGAGAGAAGAGAACGAGCGAGAGCAAGAGAGGAAAGGAAACTGACAACCCACATTCCCCCAATATTCTCCCACCCGCAGGCCAACCTTGCCCACCCCATTCTCCCCCACTCGGCAAACAAGCTCCCACACGAGTTTCCCAGCTCTGCGTCCGAATACGAGGCGGCACTTGCACGGCTAATCATGACAATTAACGAAGTTAGCTCTGGAACACCCAAAGCCCAACGGCAACATCGCCGTCAGCGTGAGGAAGACTACAACACAATGAGTTCAGACTGTTCCCGACCGCGCGCACATCTTCATTCTATTCTATTCCATTTCACTTTTATTTCACTGTTGGGTCCCCAACTGAAACGTTCATTTCAGCGAGTCATGAACTTGCTATGCAGTGTTTCTCGTCAGCTTGTATAACAAACACTGGGACACCAGACAAAGCAAAAACTTGTACATGTACAAAGGAAGTGCTCATGTACACTTGTACACACGTACCCGTGTCCACAACACCAAAGACATTAAATTACATTCCTGCATACAATCGCGTGTATACACGCATATTCATACATAAGTACATAACAATGGGTACAAACATTTACACCCAAATCTACATTTCCCTTGCACAACACACCACCGACCCCACAATCTCCATCATTGTTTTTATTCCGTGACTAGGCCATCCCCTTATAGGGATATCCGGCCTATTCATATAAAATAATGATAATTATAAAAAATTATAATAATTATAATAAGAATAAGAATGATAATGATAACTATAAGAACAAGAATAATGATAAATGATAATAATAATAATAATAATAATAATAATAATGATGATAATTAGGCAAGTAGGAAGCAGCGAGCAATCTCGGGCATTCATGAACCTCACAAGCAGCTGGCGAGTTAATTAACGATGCCAACGTCACGAACGGTGAAGACAACTGGTTAGGTCAGTGACCGTAGTCAACGTCGTTCCTCGGGCGCCCTAGGGTCGCTCGAGCCTCCAGGCACCCAAGAGCTGTAATTACAATTTTCTTTTTCTAACTCCTTTACCTCTACGAGAGAATGGACGAGCAAGTCCATTCAGACTCGTACGTCTCTATCCGCCCCAACTACAGCCAACAATGTTGAGCAATTCGTTGCAATATTTCCTCAATATTGACCAATTCCTTGCAATACTTGCCCGAGTCATGTTAGGCCAGAGATATATTGTGCAACGAAGTTGCTGGCCAATATTGACTCCACCCCCCAAAAATAAAGATGAAAATAGAAATAAAAAATAGAATAAAAAACAAAATTAGATAAATAAAAATAAAACAAAGTAAAAATCAAGAAAAGAACATATAAATGAAAATTAAATAAAGAAATAAGAATACATTGTGTGTGTATATATATATATAGCGTAACTTTCAGAGTAAGCCAAAAGTGAGGCACAGACAGGTCGAGAAGAGGACAAACACGCGCGCGCGCGCACACACAAAGGCAACTATGGACGTTCACAATCTATACATTGGTCTAAACTGCAGTTATTGCGAATTTGTGAGGCGACGAGGATAGAAAAGGTGGGTTGTTGTTATTGTTAGTGATATTGGTAGTGGTGGTGATAGTGGTAGTGGTGGTGATAGTGGTAGTGGTGATAGTGGTAGTGGTGATAGTGGTAGTGGTGATAGTGGTAGTGGTGATAGTGGTAGTGGTGATATTGGTAGTGGTGATAGCCGTAGTGGTGGTGATAGTAGTGATAGTGGTAGTAGTGGTGATAGTGGTAGTAGCGGTGATAGTGGTAGTAGTGGTGATAGTGGTAGTAGTGGTGATAGTGGTGATAGTGGTGATAGTGGTTGTGGTGGTAGTGATGGCAGTGGTGATAATGGTAGCAGATAATCGCGGTGATGGTGTGTGAAGGTGGACGGCCGGACATTATGCGAGGCGCGGCGGCGGCGGCGGCAGGTTGTAGGCGTGGTGGCGACAGCAGGTCACGGGGAGAGGTGAAGGACAGGAAGTGGCGCAGGGCGGCGCGCGTCCACGTGACACTTGGGGGGAAGGGGGAAAGGGGGGGAAAGGGCAGGGGAGAAGGGGGAATGGTAAGGGAAGGAGGGGGAAGGGAAGGGAAGGAGGGGGAAGGGAAGGGGAGGAGGGGACGGAAAGAGGAGAAGGGGGAAAGGGAAGGGGAGAAGGGGGAAAGGAAAGGGGAGAAGGGGAAAGGGAAGGGGAGAAGAGGCAAAGGGAAGGGGAGAAGAGGGAAAGGGAAGGGAAGAAGAGGGAAAGGGAAGGGGAGATGCGGGAAAGGGAAGGGGAGATGCGGGAAAGGGAAGGGGAGATGGGGGAAAGGGAAGTGGAGGAGGGGGAAGATGGAGGGTTGGGGGATGGGGGATCGACGGAGGGTTGGGGAATGGAGTGGATGGGGGCTTGACGGAGGGTTGGGGAATGGAGTGGATGGGGGCTTGACGGAGGGTTGGGGAATAAGAGGGGGTGGGGGTTGACGAAGGGTTGGGGAAGGGAGAAAAGGGGGTTTAAGGATGAAGTGACGAGGGGGAGTGAGGGGTTGATGGAGGGAAGGGGGAAAGGCGTGGGAAAGGGTGAATAAATGGGTAAGGAGGAAGAGGTGGAGGACAGGGGGCAAGGGTGAAGATGGAGGAAGAGGGTGAGGGGTGAGGGGTGAGGGAGAGGAGTGGGTCGAGTAAAGAAGAGAGAAGGCAGGAACGCCAGTAGTGCAGCTGACGCCTGGAGAGCAGATATGCGTGTTGGAGCCGAGTGACGGGGGAGGCTGGGATGGCAAGATGCTGGGAAGGAACGGTATGAGGTTAGTGGGAGTATGGCACGGGAAGAGGGCGGGATGGACTAAGAAGAGGCTGGACTGGGATATAATGGGAGAGGAAGATGCTGGGATGGGTTGGTATAGAAGATGCTGGGATGGGTTGGTATAGAAGATGCTGGACTGGGATGGGAAGGGAAGAGGCTGGATTGGGATGGGAAGGGAAGAGGCTGGATTGGGATGGGAAGGGAAGAGGCTAGACTGGGATGGGAAGGGGAGAGGCTGGGATGGGATAGGACGGGAAGAAGCTGGACTGGAATGGGAAGGGAAGGGGTTGGACTGGGATGGAATAGGAAGAGGCTGGAATGGTATGAGACGGGAAGGGGCTGGGATAGGAAGGGAAGCGGCCGGAGTGGAATGGGAAGGGAAGAGGATGGACTGGGATGGGAAGAGAAGAGGCTGGGATGGGGTGGGATGGGATGGGATGGGAGGGGAAGGGGTGGGTTGGGAAGGGAAGGGGCTGGGATGGGAAGGGAAGAGGCTGGGATGGGGGGCAAGGTTGTAAAAGCTTAGGATGGGATGGGAAGAGGGGAGGGTTGGGATGGGATGAGAAGGAAAAATGTTGGGATGGGATGGGAAAGGAAGAGGGGAGGGTTGGGATGGGATGAGAAGGGAAAATGTTGGGACGGGATGGGAAGGGAAGAGGCTGGGATGGGAAGGGAAGAGTCTGGGATGGGAAGGGAAGAGTCTGGGATGGGAAGGGAAGAGGCTGGGATGAGATGGGAAGGGAAGAGGCAGGGATGGGAAGGGAAGAGGCTGGGGTGGGAGGGGAAGGGAAAAGGTTGGAATAGGATGGGATGGGGTGGGATGGGAAGAGGCTGGGATAGGGCGGTACGAGTTTATAATGAGATGGAGGCTGGGATGGGGCGGTACGAGTTTATAATGAGACGAAAAAAGGCTGGGATAGATAAAGCCTACGAGGATCCTGGAGTTCAGGACTACAAAATGATGAGAAAAGTGGAGAGAGAGGAGATCCAAGGATGGAATGATGGGAGGGAGGGAGGGAGGGAGGGATGGAAGGAATTAGAGAGGGATGGAAGGAATTAGAGAGGGAAAGAGGGATGAAGGGAGTTGGAGAAGGAGTGAAGGAGTGGGAGGGAGGTTGAAGGGAGTTGGGGAGGGAAAGAGGGATAAGGGAGTCGAAGAAGGAGGGGGAGTAAGGGAGGGAGGGAGGGAGTAAGGGAGGGAGGGAGTGAAGGAGGGAGTTGGGAAAGACAAAGGTATGAAGGGAATTAGGGAAGGATTGAGGGAGGGAGGGGTTGAGGGAGTATTGATGGAAGGAGATTGAGGGAGGGAGGGATTAAAGGAAGGAGGGATTGAGGGAAGGATTGAAGGATTGAGGGATTGAGGGAGGGATTGAGGGAGGGATGGACTGATGGATTGATGGATGGATGGAGGGCAACGAGACTCAGCTGAACGCCACCGCGAGCACTCAAGCGCGGCAGCAGAGTGACAACCGCGGCGGCGGCGGCGGCGGCGGCGGCGGTGGCCACAATACAAGGCTTGCTTGGCCTTGGAAACGAGTGTCGCTTCCCATTCCATCCAGCAGCAGCACCACGGCCACAGCCACCTGTGCATCTGACATTTGTTTGTGTGACCATCGTGTTCTCCGCCTCCAACCCGTTACCTATCCCAAGCCGCCAGGTGAGCGGCGGGAGGCGGGATGTGTTCCTCTGCTGTGGCCGAAACAGTTACATTCACCGCCATGGCCTGTCTCTGAGAGCCGGGGCAGGTGGCGGTCACTGGTGTTCGTTACGGGATAGAGCCCTAGTCAAGTGTCATTCACTACTAAGATGATGTTTGAAACCTCCGTTATAATGCCCCTGTATGGGGTACTGACAATCTATATATATATATTTTTTTTTTGGGGGGGGGGGGCTTTAGTTACCACCACGGACCAGAGTTCCGTAGGATTTTTTGGCTGGAGACTAATTTCCACTAAATACATAAATATAATATCTTTCCGTTCTATTTTCTCTAAATCTCTCCTCTAACACTTCTATAACTCTACCTCTTCGTGGCTATACAGCTGATTATAAGCAAAAAGATAAATAAACAAGCGTGAGAAAATATCAATTTAACAGAGGGCAACATTCTGGGGACGCAATGAGCAACTTATTTCATGGCTACACCGGTGATGAGCCTTGGGCACAATGGTTCAAACATCAAACTGTGTGTCATGGAGGCACTGGGTTCGAATCCCTCCTCCTGGAACGACAGTGACTCGCCCATACACAATACCCTCGGAGAGAAAGAAATTGTATATGATTCACCATGGTCTTGGATCACGTGTTCGACTCGTGATTGACAGCTATTTCCCTACCCAGCTCACCAGAAAGCTCAGAGCTCATATGACCGATCTATGGACCATGCTGTTACCTTACACGCACGCACACACACACACACAACTCCCCGCCCACGAGAGTTGGAGTAACGACTCGCAGCGCAGTGATACTAAAATTATTTCAGTCCTGAGCGGGATTCGAACCCGGACTACCGTAGTGGCAGCCGGGAACTTTACCATTGCGCCACCGAGTCGTGTGTATGTGTGTGTCCGTGAGAGAGAGAGAGAGAGAGAGAGAGAGAGAGAGAGAGAGAGAGAGAGAGAGAGAGAGAGAGAGAGAGAGAGAGAGAGAGAGAGAGAAAATGAGAGGAGACGTAAAAACACTACCAACGAGAGAACGACAGGTAAAAGTGAAAGAAGATGACAAGGACTGCGTCTGCTGCTGTTGGCTTTGGTTTTGAAACCTGCCTGACGATGGAGCGGCTCCAGGGGCAGACCAGACCGCAACAGGCCAGACCAGATCAGACCGTGGTTTCGTTTCGTTTCGCCAAGATCCGATTTCAAACTCTCACCAACTGCAGCAACCGCCTCCGACCCTGACGAGCGTCTCTATCTCTCTCAATCACACACACACACACACACACACACACACACACACACACACACACACACACACACTCATGCAAAACTAAAACTAGAACAAAGCAAACGCACACACACACAAACGACACACACACACACACACACACACACACATGCAGAACAAAAAATAGAACAAAACAAACGCACCCACAGAACATTAATACAGAACAAATAATAGAACAAAACAAACGCACACACAGAACGCGTGCATGCACACACGCACTCGATTGCGCCCGCCCGTACACCCACGAATGAT
>NC_134811.1:15875706-15883206 GCF_046742065.1 Oratosquilla oratoria
AGCGAGAGCGGAAAGGAGAGATGGAAGAGATAGATCGAACGAGAATGAACGCAGTACGAGTGAAAAGGGTGAAGAGAGTCGGCAAAGTAAAGAACAAAGGAAAAGACGAAAATGGACAAAAGGAGTGGTGGAGGGGGCAGAGAAGGCTGAGGTGTCAGAAGGGGTGGTGGAAAAGGTGGAGGAAGAAGGTGTTGGTGTTGGCTACACCTGCCAACCATCACAAAAGACGCGTCTTATCCGAGAAAACACACACACACACACACACACACACACACACACACACATACATACACACACTCACACACACATACACACACACACACACACACACATTGTGTCTTTCTACTGTCGTCCCTTTGAGGACATCCAGAAGTCGTGCTGTGACTCCGGACAGCGTCCCCGGACGCATAAAACCCAGAAGACACGACGCAGAAGAGACACGACACGGAACGCCAGACCAATCATAGCTCGCTTTGTAAACTATAAGATTTGAAGATTTTGTTTTAAATGAAAGAAGACGAAGGGGTAAATGTACATACATATTTCCACTACATCTTTTGTGACCGACCTGACCCAACATGAACCTTATTTCATCTAATTTACTTGAACCTATCCTACCCTAACAGCATGACTTAACCGAACTTACCGAAAGTTACAAAAATTTACTTTGATTTATCTAACCCTAATCTCACCAACCTAACCTAATCCTAACCAAACCAACCTAACCTTAACCAAACCAACCTAACCCTAACCTAACCAACCTAACCTTACATTTCCTTACTCTCTCTTGGCAAACTTAACTTTCCCAAACATTACTTTGCCTGCCCAATAACCACCAGTCTCGTGCAACACAGTTCCTCTGTTCTCAGGACCAAAAGAGTTTCTTAGTCTGGAACACTGCCAAGCCAATTCTCTGAAGCCTTCTACTGTCGCTCCTTACTTCAGGCCTGAAACCCAACCCAACTCTCCTCCCTTTCCCCACTCCTCCTTTCCCCAGTGATGAAATTATATATCTGCTCTTCCATGGCGCATCTTACATACACACACTTACACACAAACAAACACACACACACACACACTTACACACACACATATACGTGCACATATATACGCGCGCACCTTACACACACACACACACACACACACACATATATATATATACGCGCGCACCTTAAACACCACACACACACTCACATACGCGTACATACACACACATAGGTAAGCACAAACAAGTATACACGCACCCACACACACACAATGCCATAATGTATATATACCATGTTCATATAAACTTGGCAGAGACTTTCTTCACAATTTTCTATCAAAGATCTGATTTAAAATTCTCTGATCTTGTCGAATAAAAATGAATAATAAAAATCCATATTTTTTTCTTCGTGTTTATTAAAGAAACAGTTCAGTTCACCCCATCAATCAAGTTCTCACAGATGCGTCCGTCAACTGCCCGTCGGTAGAAAATATTTCTTAAAGACGCGCTTTACGTCAGTGTTGGTTCAAGGTTGGCTTGTACGCTGGTAGCGCACTCAGTAGCGTGCTGGTCTCGCATTCGTTTAGTTGTGGGTTCGAATCCCGCACTCCTCTCAGATTTCCAGCAGTGACTATTACCTGCCCCAACAGTCCCCAAAGCGTGCAATAAGGCAAAGGTGACGGCTTCGGCCGCAGCTACTCAGTGCCTCCTGGCGTAGGCTCCTTACACACATAAACCAACGTTCACATCAGACTAATTGATTATGTATCCGTCAGATGAGATTACATAAACTTTTTGATGTCTTGTGTTCCACATGTACACGCAAAAGTTATCAAACATGCACGCACCATGGTCTGCTACGTTCACTACCTCCCCGCGTACGTACATGTCTGGGTGTGCGTGTGTGTGTAAATACGTGCGTGTGTACTCGTATGTGCGTACGCACCCGTATGCATGTGCACCCCTTCGTGTGTGTGCATGCGTATATCCTC
This sequence comes from Oratosquilla oratoria, assembly GCF_046742065.1. NCBI lineage: Eukaryota > Metazoa > Arthropoda > Malacostraca > Stomatopoda > Squillidae > Oratosquilla > Oratosquilla oratoria. Next base: position 15,877,684 of record NC_134811.1, read on the forward strand.
CAATTTGCTCTTTGACGTGGTCTCAAATAAACGAGTATGGGTGTATGGTATGGGCGTATGTATGGGCGTATGTATGCGTCTGCCCCTCTTAGCGTGACAAGTCACAGAGCGTGCGAACATAAACACGACCACATAATCTGATGTGCGTACTGGAGTACATTTCTCTGTGCGGCAGTCTCCTCATAATTAGTTTTTATTATCATTACAAAATTGTATTCCTACAACAATGAACAACTACGAGATGAATTTATTATTATTATATCATTACAACACTGTACTACTATAAGTGAAAAATGAAATATATTTGCTATTTCTTATTTTCATCGTTATCATCACTGCTATCATTAAGTAATTGTTACAACAGCAACGTTAACAATGGTGTTGTATTTGCATAGATCTGCTACATCATGGGTCAGTTCCGGGTGTCCGGAACATTTCGTGACCGGATCCGGACGGACAACTACCGTATCCGGCGGACAGAAGCGCTGGTAAAGTACAGGCACTGGGCCCGGTGACTTGCGCCAAACTTCGGACTTCTCATGAAGACACGAGACTAAAACTGCTCCACTATTTTCCATACAATCGATGATACACTGATATTACCAATAAGTCCCTTGCATAGCACTTCAATACCATCAATATAGTGTCAATATCGATTATTGTGTAATGTTATTGATCGTGCCAGGTGGAGGGAGAGGTGGGAAGACGGAGCTAAAGAATGGGGTCAGGTTCAATACGTGTATCCTCCCACACCGTGGGGAGTATAACAGATTCTATTGTGGACAAACACCAAAGCATTTTCGTTCGGCTGTGAATAGAACCTTAGCCTCGGCAGCGGAGGGAGCGGAGAGTGAGAGAAGAGAAGAGAAGAGAAGAGAAGAGAAGAGAGAGAGAGAGAGTGAATGGGTGTGTGTAGACTGGGGATCGTAGAAGTGCTAAATAACCTCATATGGCAAATCTCAAGTGGATCAGCACCTCGAGAGTGGGACACGAAAGAGAAGAGATGATGGGGCAGGGGTCGCGGGAGAGTGAAGAGTGCGAGTGGGCGAGGGCAAAGGAGGGAAGGAGGCGACAGCGAGGGAGGGGGGTGAGAGCGAGGAAGGGACGAGAGCAAGATAGGGGAGGGAGAGAGCGAGATGGAGGGCTAAAGCGAGGTAGAGGGCAGAGTGAGGAGAGAGGACGAGAACGAGGGGCTACAGAGAGGTAGGGGGGTGACAGGGAGGTAGGGGGGGCGAGAGTGAGGGCGAGGGGCTAGAGAGGGGTAGAGGGAGCGAGAAACAGGTGGGGATGAGTGAGAGATGGGGGACGAAAGATGGGGGCGAGAAAGAAATGGAGAGGAGAGGTGGGAGAGAGGGGTGGGGGCAAGAGAGAGAGAAAGGTGGGGGCAAGAGAAAGGTAGGGGCGAAAGAGAGAAAGGTAGGGGCGAGAGAGAGGGAGGGGCGAGAGAGAGAGGTAGGGGCGAGAGAGAGATAGGGGCGAGAGAGAGGTAGAGGCGAGAGAGATAGGGACGAGGGAGAGGTAGGGGCGAGAGAGAGGTAGGGGGCGAAAGCGAGGGAGGGGCGAAAGCGAAGGAGGGGCGAAAGCGAGGGAGGGGCGAGAGAGAGGTAGGGGGCGAAAGCGAGGGAGGGGCGAGAGCAAGGGAGAGGTGAGAGCGAGGGAGGGGCGACATCGAGGGAGGGGCGACATCGAGGGAGGGGCGACACCGAGGGAGGGGCGACACCAAGGGAGGACGTCCGCCGGGGTGGGTGGATGATGGTCAGGGAGGACGACTAGTGGAGGTAGAGGAGGCACCGTGGAGGGGGGAGGTGTCTGGGTCAGGTGTGAATATTTCAGCCTTAAAGGGGTACGGTGCTGGGCCGTGATACACCGTGTTGCGCGCGTGCGCGTGCGTGTGCGTGAGTACAAAGATACACGCAGACATACGCGCACGCGCACACATACACACACACAGCACGCAGAATGATAATGGCAATAATAATAGTAATGAAATATTTACGAGGGAAGGTCTATGTATAGTTCTGTTCCAAATCCGTAGAAAGGCAGCTGCTGTTGCAATACCGTCGTGCCCTGACCTGCTTCGACCTCCCCTGACCTGCTCTGACCTATCTTGGCCTGTTCTATCCAGGTCTATATTAGTGCACGTGTCTCCTTCCTTGCTTGCTTGCTTGCCTACCTGCCTCCCTGTAGCTGTCACTGTCTCTCTTCCTACCCGTGTCTCTGTCCATGCGTGTCTTCTTTGCCGTGTCTAAGTGTTTCTTCTTATATGCCTATGTCTGTCCCCTTCGCTATATGTCAATATGTGTCTCCTTGCCTATCTGTCCGTGTGTGTTTCTCCTTGCCTTTTATGTCAGTGTGTGTCTCCTTGCCTATCTGTCAGTGTGTGTGTGTGTCTCCTTGTCTATCTGTCAGTGTGTGTCTGTGTGTGTCTCCTTACCTTACTGTTAGTGTGTCCACCACTGTCTATCCTCCAATGCGTCTGCTCCTCGCCTATCTATCAGTGAGTCCATCTCCTTGTCCATCTGTCAGTGTCTACTTCTTTGCCTATCTGTCTGTGTGTATGTATCTGCCTCGTCTACTGTGGAGTACAGAGATGCTAGAGGGAGGGATCTAGACTCCGCTAACTTGTAATTTATGTTAATAGAATCTCTTCATTATGAACCCAACTCCTCCCGAAATCTCCACATTATAAACATTAATAAACTTGGCTCCCTCCTTCATCCGGGGGGAAGTGACGAGCCCGGATGCACCAGAAACTGCCGGACGCCAAGTCAATATCCCAGACGTATGGGTCGTTCAAACCCAGAAGCCTTGTTTAGTCTGTTAGATCAACTATGGCGTCAGGATAAAGCTGCACCCTGATTGGCTGTCCTCATGGGTCATTATACAGCGTTTGGCTGGTATATTTATGACGTCATTTTGTAAGTGTGGAGTCTGTTTCCCTTCAGGGACCCTGTCATGATCATATACTAATAAAATGTCAATATTTATTACTGACACACGTAACTCCCTACTGTATTTTCAATATCAATAAAATATTCTGAAGACTTTTCTACGACCACTGGCGTTTACCAAATATGGTCAATATCATACAAGAAATATATATGTATATATTATATATATATATATATATATATATATATATATATATATATATATATATATATATATATATATATATTGCCCCGGTCATAGTATCACGACTCAAGTGAGCTCGTTTGAGTAGAAACGACTTCGTTTACAAATCTTTCTTTTTCGAGTCTCCAAATGTCGTAGTACCTTTGCGTCATATGTTGAGAAGCTGAATGACGAGCTAAGAGAAGTTAAACCTCTACGAATATTAGACACGTTACTGAATCGTCCTCAGTGAAGTCTAGAATACTGTAGGCGAAGTCGTTCTGCAGCTTTCCAAATTCACATTTGCCGAGAATCGTGATAGTATGACTGGCGCGCCCACACATGTGGCCGACTTGTGACGTCACGGACCACAGCCCAGTTCGAACACCGCCCAACGGGCTTAATAATTGCCACCAGTTCACCGGCGTTTCTATCCTCATGGACCGCATCGAGCTTGGACCAAGGAGTCGACGGTTTCGAGGAATATTTCAGCGTATAATACGTCTCCTTAACTCACAGTGCGGGTTTGAGTGGCAACAAAGAGGCCGCCTGCTACTTTCGGCTCCTATGAAGGGACCACAAAGCTCAATGGCACCGTAGACATCTTGGTGCCGAGTTCATTGAGGCACTCATCTCGACTTTTTTTTCTCCATCCCGGAGGTCGCCCGGCTGAGAAGGAATGATGGACTGTGTGTGTTTGTGTGCGTGTGCGCGCGCGTGTGTGTGTGTGTGTGTGTGTGTGAGAGAGAGAGAGAGAGAGAGAGAGAGAGAGAAAGAAGATAAAGAGGAAATGAGAAAAATATGTAAAGAGGAGAGAAAGGAGAAAAAGAAAAAAGAAAAAGAAAAGAGAAGAGAAAAAAGGAAAAGAGGAAAAATAGGAAAAAAGAGAGAAGAGAGAAATGAGGAAAAAGAAAAAACCGAAAAAAGAAAAAGAAGAGGGAAAGAGAATCAAAGTTACAGATCACGTCCGCTTAAACGAGTCTGATAAGTCTGACACCTGAAGTTGGTCGCCCGCGGCCCCCGCAACATGGCACCGGCGCCGCCAGGAAGGGGCGCGAGGGCCCTCAGGACCGACGCGAGACACAAACAAGCGAACGAGCTTTGAATAAATATGCAATAATAGGATTTTTCATCAACTGATGAAAGGCTGCAGTACACACAGCTCAAAAACGAATTAGTTAATTAACTTTGTAATATTTTTCGTTTGGATTCGGCTGTTAGTAACATTGAGCTCTACTGTACTTCTTGCATTCTGTGTTCCCTTAATGAGAGCAACAGAAGCATTGCACAGTAGTGGCTATCAACACTATGCCCGTGTCTGGGGTCTCGGTCGACCGGGATTCTGTTCATGCTGGGACCAGATCCTCAGCTGCACAAAATCGCCAGATGCTGCCCCCTATACAGTGTGCCAAGGTAATGTACTTTGAAAGCAGCAAGTGGATCCTAAGTGCACTTTGCAATAAGGTTCTCTCTCTTGCATTGAATGGTTTCCAGGTCTTCAGAAGAGGTCTTCTACATCCAAGTCCATGAAATCTACATCATCGTGCCCAAGAGTTTGGCATGACTCGTCAAATTAACATGTAGCCTACACGATCGACATTAACAAGAACAATCCTAAATAAATAAATAGATAGATAAAAATAAGAATAAAATTAGTGAAAAATATAAATAGATGAAAAGATAACTATATGAAAGTGAGGAAATGCACAGCTTTGCCCATGGTACTGCGATGAACAAAACATGGGCATCAACCATGTTTGTCCAATTGCTACCTCATTCCATACCTCTGTAGAACACTGCTCGTCTACAAAACCTCTGTAGACCATCTCCCTTGCTATTGCACTGTACATCTACATGAAATTCACTTTAGGGAAATGAATAGAAAGATGTGGAAAGGTTGCGAGTGTAAATGCAGGTGTGTGTGTGTGTGTGTGTGTGTGTGTGTGTGTGTGTGTGTGTGTGTGTGTGTGTGTGTGTGTGTGTGTGTGATTCAACATGGTCTTAGAATGCGTGTTAGACTCGTGATCTACGGCTATTACTTTCCCGGATGAGAGTTCATATATGAGCGATCTATGGATAATGCTGTGACCTCTCTCTCTCTCTCTCTCTCTCTCGCACACACACACACACACGCACACGCACACACACACACCTCTCCGCCCACGAGAGTTAGAGTAACTGCTCCCAACGCAAGGTTACTGAAATTATTTCAGCCCTGGGCGGGATTCGAATTCGGACAGCTGGAATAGCGGTTGCGAAGGTTAACATAGCACCGTCGAACCGTGTATGAGTGTGAGTGTGAGCGTGTGTGTGTGTGTGTGTGTGTGTGTGTGTGTGTGTGTGTGTGTGTGTGTGTGTGTGTGTGTGTGTGTGTGTGTGTTCGTGCGTACGCTCTACGCTTATCCGAAT
>NC_134811.1:15893206-15915706 GCF_046742065.1 Oratosquilla oratoria
ATACACATACAAAGGCGATCCATCCCCCTTATTAGGGGGGTAGCTGATTCAGAACATACTATATATAAACAAATACACAAATAAAAATGAATGAATGAATGAATGAATGAATGAATAAAATGGTAGGTCCCCTGCCCCCTCGCTCCGTCATCATTTGGTAGCTCTTTACGACACGCAGGGGGAACTCTTTTGCAGTATTCTTGTCCCCTGCCAGTAGGTGCTTAGGACAAGTAACAACGTTATTTCGTCTAGTTTAACCGCCTAACCAGCATCAGTGGCGCTTATCTCACCTAGTTTAACCGCCTAACCAGCACCAGTGGAAGTTATCTCAACTAGTTCAACCGCCTAACCAACAACAGTAGAGCTTATCTAACCTAGTGCAACCGCCTAAACAACATCAGAGGTCATCTCACCTAGTTTAACCATCTAAGCAACATCAGTAAGTTTTCTCACCTAGTTTAACCGCCTAACTAGCATCAGGGGAAGTGACTGGGACTCTAATCTAGACTGAAAGGTCTGCAACCTTACAACCTATCCGAATGCAACCCTTGCAACCCACTGCAACATCACCTGCGACAATTTCCATATGCATCCTCCGCCCTGCACCAATCGGCGTCGGCGGCACGCTGCATGTACGGATTTACATGGGAATACGACGCCCTACGCAACAATGAAATACAACTATGTACACGTTGGTGTAAGGTTCAACAGTATGCATACAGCAACCCGTTTCGTGTGTGTGGGGAGGGGGATAGGGGAAGGGGGAAGGGAGATAGGGAGGAGGGAAGGGGATAGGGAGAGAGGGAGGAAGGAGGGGGATAGGGAGAGAGGGAGGAAGGAGGGGGATAGGGAGAGAGGGAGGAAGGAGGGGGATAGGGAGAGAGGGAGAAAGGGAGAGTGGGGAGAGGGAGAAAGGGAGAGTGGGGAGAGGGGGAATGAGGGAAGGGAGGAGACAGGGGAGGAAGAGAGACGGAGGAAGAGGGAAAGGGGAGAGAGGAGAGAGGGGGAGGGTAGAGAGTGGGGTGGGAGGAGAGGGGGAGGGTAGAGAGTGGGGTGGGAGGAGAGGGGGAGGGAGGAAAGGGGGGACAGAGGAGAGGAGGGGAGAGAGGATAGGGAGATAGGAGGGGGAAAGAGGGAAGGGGAGAGGGAAGGGGAGAGAGGGAAGGGGAGAGGGAAGGGGAGAGAGGGAGGGGAAAGAGGGGGAGAGAGGGGGAGACAGGAGAGGACAGACACAGACAGAGCGGGGAGGGGGGAGGTGGAGAAAATTTGTACTGTTAGGCACAATGTAACGATACATATCTCTCTCGATAAACACACGCTTCCTTGACCCCTTGGTCGCTGTTCGGTCTTCGAGAAAAAATGTCCAGGTTTACGTAAACCCAGTTGGAGAGTAAATACGTGGGACACTGCGGCGCTGCGGTAACGCGGGAGAGCGGCACCGCAGCGGAGCCAGCTGTGTTGCCCGCAGGAAAGCCGCACCGCGGCACCGCAGAAAAACAAAACCAGAACCCAACAAAAGTCCTTCACCTTCCCCCACCTCCCCCCGAAATAAAATTCTCTTCCTCTTCTTCCACTTCCGCCTTTCGCTTTATTATTTGTTTATTCAATCGTTCGTTTATCTGTTTTTCTATATCTTCCGCAAGCATTCCTCTACCTATTCCACCTCTACTCCCTTCTCCGATCTCCTCTTCTACTTTGTCTACTCTTCTCATCTTTATATGTTGTCCTTTCCTCTCTACTCTCATCCTATCCTCCTGTACTCCCCACTCCCTTTCCGCTCTTCCTCGGTTCCTCCTCCCCCCCCCCCCGACTCTCCCGCCACTTCCATACCTCCCTCTTCTCCTCCTCTCGGTTTCAAGTGACATGACCCTCCTCGGTCCGTGTATTTAAAATCTTCAAGGTCGAGAACCTCCTCCAGGCCGGAGCAGGCCCCCTAAGTGTCTCCTCAAGCGAGTCTATTGGTGCTCAGTCAACCAATTTCCTGAGAACGTTGGTTCCTTCTTCAGGTGATTCCTTTCAGGCCGATAACGGGTCACCCGTCCTTATTGGCGGCCGTTCAACCAATCAGCTTCAAGCACGAACGTGACGTAATGTCGTTAGTATATATACACCGATTCTGAAGCCATACAAGGTGGGATGGGTATGTATAGTAGGAACACGAATATCTTTTAATTTTGTTATAAATGGCTTGCTCCTAGAGTCTAGGACCTGACTAACAGGCAGGTAAGTCAAATGGTCACTATACAAGGAACATTCAAATTAACCCACACCACATAACATTACCTCTAATCACCCCACATCAAATCAGAATAACAAATTGTAGTACGTGCATAATCAAAGCGATAATTAATGATTCTGAACAGATCAAACTTAAAACAATTACTTTGTACCTTTCTCTCATTAACCTAATTAAGCCGTTCTCATATTACTTTCATTATGACAGACGCTTATACAGTGCTGTTCCCAATGACCCAATGGAGTGCCCCCCTCCCCTCTTCCTTTCATCTTGCTACAAAGCATCTGTCTTCTGCATTTGTTCTAATGTTTAAGTGTGTATGTATGTGTGTGTGTGTGTGTGTGTGTGTGTACGCGCATTGCCTATTGCATAAGTGCTTGCACGTATGCATATGAACTCGTGTATGCATGTGTCTACATACACGTGTGCATATGTGTACATATGTACTCGTACTTGCACGTGTGTGTGCATGTGAATCCACATGCATATGCGTGTGCGCGATCGGTCGTGTATACGTGTGTATCCATGCGTGGAACTAAATACGCACATACACACACGCATAGAGAGAGGTCCAGAGGGTGTAATGGGCGGTCGAGCCCGACAAGTTCCCACGCCCCAAGGGCTTTCGAGCGAGACCTTCCCTCTTTTACAGAAATTCATTTCTCCATTCCATTTCACAAACTCCTTTCCCTATTACTGTACGAAAAATACTCCTATGACTCATCCACACAGTACCATTAACCCCCATCACAGTGACGGAGGAAAAAAGTAATGCTTACTACTTACTCGGGAAAGAGTGGATACATTTGAAACTGGTACCTTCCGCGAGCGCCTGATGACGCTGTTCTTGCCTCAGCCGGTCACCCTGCCACCCTGCCAGTCAGTCGCTTCCCCCATGGGAGGGTCAGGCAGTCCGCCAACGAGGCGTTTTCGTCCACCCGAATATTTCTATATATCAAATCGCACACCGGATGCTCCACCCAGTTAGGATCTCATAACTTTTAAAGCTGACATACGATTCCATACTCCTTATATGCGGGGCTGTATCCTTTTCCCATACTCTTAAGTGGGCTTGTTATGTCTAAAATTATAGAGAAGGTTCACACCACATCCGAAATCACTGTGACAGACTTCTGTGGGGCTAACGCTTCTAGCAAACTTCTATGGGGTAGTGCTTAACTCTTAACCCTTTTTCAGCCAGGTGCTTAGTCTTTGTTCTGGCTAACGCAAAACGATTCTATCCAGTTTTAAGAAAACCTTTATGTCGCAAGGATTTAAGGTTACATTTACCAACAAGATTGTAAAACTACTTAAAAACAAGTTACTTCGAGGTAATCTCGAATAATAAAGACTATAAGGAGAGCCACTTTCGACAACGTAGCGTGAATACTATGATGATATTGACAAGCCCAGCGTCTCAAACATAAACCGAGGTTGATGTGGTGTAAAAACCACATCAGAAGTAGACAATGATATTAATACAATTGAGATGACAATAACAAAGGGAAAATACTTCACGTTACTACCTGTGTTTATTAACGCATTTCCCATAACAATGACATTGTCATTGCGTGTTATTCCCAAATGGCAGACAGGGCTGATGACAGAGCATTGGGAGGGTCTGGGCACGTGGGAAGAACGAGAAGAAAGATTAGTAAAAAAGGGAGAGGTGGATTGAGTGAACTTGAGGGGACGGCCGAGGATGAGATAGATGGATGGGGTGAAAGGGACGCTGAACAACAGGGAAATGTCTGTAAGCAAGGAAAGGAGAAGAAAGGAGATAGGGGTGAGTGGAGAATGGCTGTGTATCGATGATATTGCGATGCAAGAAAGGGAGGGGGTGGAGGGATGGGGGTGGGAGTACAGAGCAGTTATGCGTAAATGGTAGTTTGACGCAGTCCAAAATTATTTCTCCCAGTCTTCTCTTTTTCTGCGTGAGGTGACGGAGAGGGTCGCCGATTAACTGAAGCGGCTTCGCTGTGGATGTAACATTTTACTACACTGCTTCTGACCCAGGGCACTGGGCGGGATACAGGGATGACCCGTCATCCATGAGGAGCTAAGATGAAGGGAAGAAAGGGTTGTGGAGGGGAGTGGAATGGGTGGAAGTGGGTACCTCCCTTATAAGGAAAAAAAGGCCCTTGGTATGTACAGTAGATAGATAGATGGACAAATAACAGTAGAAACAACAGATGGGCTAAATGCATCTGAACACAACTTTCATGGCTACCGAAGACCGCACTATATAATGAGCTGTCACGTTTAACAAGCCCGCTCATAAAACCCAGTGTCACCCTTACCAACATTGTAGCGCCTCCAGTGTAATATATATGGAAGAGAAACCGAATTTCCGTTCGAATACATCACCCTTAGTGTGATCATTAGAGACTCGAAGGGAAGAAGGGAAACCGACCGTGGGGGACGGAGCCCCCGAGGCCAACGGTTTGAATCTCTCCCGTATTTCATAGTAAACACAAAAGACAGGCTGCACGATACCCACTCCCCTCCCACCCTGCAAATAAAACGAAAGACGCACATTTCTGAAGAAGGGGGATAGGAAGGGGATAGGGGGAGGGGGATAGGGGGAGGAGGATAGGAAGGGGATAGGGGGAGGGGATAGGAAGGGGATAGGGGGATGGGGCTAGGGAAAGGGTGATAGGGGAGAGGGAGAGGGGGAGGCGGGTAGAGAGAGGTGGGAGGCGGGTAGGGAGAGGTGGGAGGCGGGTAGGGAGAGATGGGAGGGGAAGAGAAAAAAGGGAGAGGGGAGGGGGAAAAGGAAGAGGGGAGGGGGAAAAGGGAGAGGGGAAGGGAAAAAGGGAGAGGGGAAGGGAAAAAGGGATAGGAGAGGGGAAAAGGGGAGAGGGGAGGGATAAACGGGAGAGGGGAGGGATAAACGGGAGAGGGGAGGGATAAACGGGAGAGGGGAGGGATAAACGGGAGAGGGGAGAGGGGATAGGGGGAGGGGAATTGGTGGAGTGGGAGAGGAGGAGTGGGAGAGAGGGGCGAGAGGAAGAAGAAAAAAAAAGATAAATAAACGGAACTGACATGCGAGTACTGTTAAATTTATCAGGGCAAACTACATAAATCATATTACCAGTATATGAAGGCAATGAAGCACTAACGAACTGCATCGACATTATGCAAATGTATGTACACGTTTAAACACGCTGTGAACATCCCGGGCAACCTGGGCCTTTTATGCTGATGGAGCATTCAAAACTCTTTCAGAGTGAATTTTTCCATTTATGATTCAGACGCATTATTTCCGCTCGTATTCATGTATACAAATGAATTTTGTACATCATTTTGGTGTGAGTATATCAGCTTTCTTATTTTTGTGAATGAATAGGTGAATTAATAAAAATAAAGATATAAAGTATTAATTTAATTCACAATTGCCAAATATCATAGCCAATTCTGGTTATTCTAATTCCAAAATATTACTAAAACAAGCGACTTCTGTACGGGTACGCTTGAAAAAAAATACAATAACAACAATAACATGAACAATAGCAATAATAATAAAAAAAAAACGAAAATATAAAAAAATTAATAAAAACAACACAAAATAAATGAAGAGATAAACGAAGGAACAAACAAGAAATCAAAACAGATAAACGAAAAACCCCCTCCCCTTCGATTCAAAAGATACCTTATCGAAGTCTCCCCTCGGCCAATCCATGACCCAAGTCCCATGCACGGACACCATTCACGGATACCAGACCACACAAGCACAAACACACACACGCGGTCGCGCGCGAAGCAAATCCAAGCACAATTGACCGCTCACACAGTTCCTTCATCCCGTTCAACCACTGTCAAATCCACAATTAAACTCGCGTTTCAGATTCCTGCGTCTACAGTCCCAACGACCAATTTCAACGGTCTGCCAACTGCTACACAAACAATAAAACTGTCAACACCAATATGCAAAATCCTTTACCAAAAGAATGTGCCACAGACCAGAGAGTAGAATAACTGTCCATAGTGGACTATATGTTCGGAGGGATAATGTGTGTGTGTGGTGTGTGGTGTGTGTGTGGTGTGTGTGTGTGTGTGGGTGTGTGCTGTGTGTGTGTGTGTGTGTGTGAGAGAGAGAGAGAGAGAGAGAGAGAGAGAGAGAGAGAGAGAGAGAGGAGAGAGAGAGAGAGAGAGAGAGAGAGAGAGAGAGAGAGAGAGAGAGAGGAGGGAGGGGGTTATCAAAATTCTATATACTTGTCTACTGTACATTATGCTTCACGAACCATGGGTCCCATTATTTACATTATATATATATATATATATATATATATATATATATAATATATATATATATATATATATTATATATATATATATATATATATATATATATATATATATATAGCAGCGACCAATCCTAGCAATCCTCGACACTCGGCCTATGCTTAACAAACACTTAGGTCATGTTTGTTCAGCGAGACTTTCGACACTGGAATGTCCTGTCAGTGTGTGAGAAGTCAGTCCTGAGTTATGACGGGAATAAAATACTGAGACACGTAAACGAAGAGACAGTATCCGTGGCCTCAGGGGAGTCCAGTATGCAATACTGAAGGGGCCAAGTCATGGCCAGGAACACACGGGTAACGATTATCCCTGCTCGTTCAGGTGTGATGGATAATTGTACTCAAACTAGCCAGAGAATGCGTTCGTGTCCAGATGCTTTAATGCGTGTGACTGTGTGTGTGTGTGTGTGTGTGTGTGTGTGTGTGTGTGTGTGTGTGTGTGTGTGACTGTGTGTGTGTGACTGTGTGTGTGTGTGTGTGTGTGTGTGTGTGTGTGTGTGTGTGTGTGTGTGTGTGTGTGTGTGTGTGTGTGTGTGTGTGTGTGTGTGTGTGTGCGTGTCGGTCTTCTTGCAAACGTGTGGAAGTAATTGTATCCGATCGAGAGGATACCGGAAAAGTTGGGAAACAAGGACAAAGAAAACGGGAAAGGGGAACGGGCATAAAGAAAACAAGAGAAAACCAGAATTCAGCAATTGGAAAGAGAAGACCCTGTAACATAGAGACAGTGTGTCAGACAGAGACAAACAGATAAAGACAAAGACTGACAGACACACACACAAACACACACACACATAGGGAGAGAGAGAGGGGGGGAGGGGGAAATGCGCAACGAAAGGGATTATACCCATTTACACATACCAGCTGACAGAAAGACTGATAGAAGGGCGCGCGGAGACAAGGAACAATAAAGCACGCCCACACACGCCCACCCCCACACCCGCCCTCCATTATTGATGGCATCACATCAGGAGAGGAGGAAAAAAAATGTTCCATAATTCCGACAAAGTTGTCGTCATCAATCCGACAGAGACCGACAGAAGGAGGGACCACAGAAAACCATGGCGAGCCCACCCGCGTCCCCTTTTATACTGCCGCCAGACGATTTTATTCGTCCCTATGGTATTCCTTCTATAATAGAAGGGTGGACAGTCTAATACCGTTTGAAGTGTTACATTGTTTATTCTGGCTAATGCAAAGCCATTTCAATGAGAACGATCTCCCTCCTTGAATGGTGGTGGATGTGGTGCAAGTGAGAGTGCTGGTTGTGGTGACACATGTGGTGACGGTGGTGATAATGGTGACGTTGGTGATGGTGATGATGGTGGTGATGATGGTGGTGATAGTTATGGTGACGTTGGTGATGGTGGTGAGAGTTATGGTAATGATGGTGGTAATAGTTATAGTGACGTTGGTGATGGTGATGATAGTATGGTGACGTTGATGGTGATGATGGTGGTAATAGTATGGCGACATTGGTAATGGTGATGATGGTGGCGATAGTTATGGTGGTGTTGGACAGAAGTGCTGATATATTAATAATGCTTTTCGTGATATTATTATTGCCACGATGTATGCAATGGCGTAACCACCTTCACACCAGCTAATTCACTCGGTCCTAAACGTCAAAGAATCATCTTTTAACACAAAATCTAAACAAAATTACCAAAAAAAAAATCCATTACAGGCTTTCCGTAAGCATCCCAGACGACCTTAACCCCCTATTCTCTCTCTGACTCTCTCTCTCTCTCTCTGACTCTCCCTGCTTTCAGAACACTGTTCCCATTTACACTAGTTCCGCCCTAACTAGGAACGGGCAGAAAAGCTCAAAATCCAAACAGTCAAACGTACACATCCCAAGCAATATCAATCTCACATGCAAAAATAACTTGTGTATTCACCACTTAAGGTGCTAACACCAGTTTCTCACCACCGCTACCACTCACCAAACCCACCCTGTATATGCACAACACCTTTGGTGCGACGATTTCTCCCTCTGGTGTAAATACTGCATCCTCTCACTTTTCACCTTGTATGAACATTGTCCCACTCCGTAACTACTGGTGCCTAACTTCAAATTACGTGTTTTTTCCTTTTGTTTATGACTTCGTGGCAGTGCCTGACTACATCCAATTACGAGGGCGCCAGTGGTTATATTTGTGTACTTGTATATGTACGTGCGTGCGTGCGTTGTGTGTGTGTGTGTGTGTGTGTGTGTGTGTGTGTGTGTGTGTGTGTGTGTGTGTGTGTGTGTGTGTGTTTGTGTGTGTGAGCACGTGAGCAAGTGTGTGTATATGTGTGTGTGTGTGTGTGTGTGTGTGTATGTGTTGTGTGTATGCGTGTGTGCGTGTGTGTGAGCGTGTGTGTGTGCATGTGTGTGCGCGCGTGTGTATGTGTGTGCGTGTGTATGTGTGTGCGCGCGTGTGTGCGCGTGTGTATGTGTGTGCGTGTGTATGTGTGTATGCGTGCGTGCGTGCGTGTGTGTGTGTGTGTATAGGCGCATGCGCACCCTCGCTAACGAGGCAACCTACTTTCCTTCTTAGGCATAAAATTACATCAAAAGAGGAGAAGGATTAGCAAGAAGAGGAGATGGAGGAGGAGGAGATGGAAGAAGAGGAGGAGGAGGAAAGGAAGAAGGAGGAAGAGGAGGAGGAGGAGGAAGAAGGAGGAAGAGAAGGAGAAAGGAGGAGGGAGTGGAAGAAGACAAGGAGGAGGAGGAGGAATGAGGAGAAGGAAGGCCAGCAGAAGACTGATACAGATTACTCCAACTTTTTAATGATGATTACAACCTACCCATGGCACAAAACTGGATGCGCCAATGCCGTTACCATGACAACGGAGCGGACCGGCCTCAAACAAGAGCGGGGCAGGTTGGCGACCACCTGGTGAGCGCGTTATGACCGCAGCTTACGCGCACGCGCGCACTCGACCGTGGAGGAGCAGGCAAGCAGTTCGACAGAGAAGGAGAACGCTCCAGTGCGGCATGAAATGGAGAAAAATAAAATGTAGAGTCCTACGCTAAGCAATTCAATTAAGAAGGTTATTTGAGAGACGAAGACGCACATGTAAGACACGTACACGCACGCATGCACACACGCCGGCACACATACGCGCGCGCACACACATACACACATATATACACGTACATACGTACACACACACACAACGTACAAAGATACACACACAAAGTACAAATACACACATGTATAAATATACACATACACACACGCACCAACACACACACACATGTACGTACACACAAGCACATGCACACACACAATCTGTGAACACGTGAATTCCCAGTTCACGTAACGTTAACGTGAACCTTCTACCCGAAAGAGAAAACTATCCTTGTTAAATCCTCCCTGCAACCGAACTTCCTCCCAACAACCTACGGACTGCCCCCCCCCCCCCTTGTGGTCTCGGGAAGCGGGTTCCTTCTTCGCAACTTCGCGGACTTCGAAACAAAACCAATAAGACGAGGTTGATAAGGAAGCCAAGACGGAGGAAGAGACGACCAAAGACGTATTATCATAGGAATTGGAAGAGACATGAAGGGTAAGGCAAGATGCAGGGCACGGGGAGGGGAGTAAGGGTAGGGGAAGAGGAGGGGAGGGTAGGGGAAGAGGAGGGGGGTGAGGGTAGGGGGTGAGGGTAGGGGGTGAGGGTAGGGGGGTGAGGGTAGGGGGTGAGGGTAGGGGGGTGAGGATAGGGGTGGGTGGGTAGGGGAGGGTAGGGGAGTGAGGGTATGGGAGGGTAGGGGAGTGAGGGTATGGGAGGGTAGGGGAGTGAGGGTAGGGGAGGGTAGGGGAGTGAGGGTAGGGGAGGGTAGACGAGGGAAGGAGGGGAGAGGATGGAGGGAAATGAGGGAAGGAAAGGAGGGAAGGTAGCGGAGGGTATGGTATGGGAGGGTATGGTATGGGAGGGTATGGTATGGGAGGGTAGGGTAGGGGATGGTAGAGGATGGAGGGATGAGAGAGGAGGGGGAGGGGGAGGAGGGAGGGAAGGGAGTGGAGGGAGAGGAGGGAGGGAAGGGAGTGGAGGGAGAGGAGGGAGTGAAGGGAGTGGAGGGAGAGGAGGGAGTGGAGGGAGTGGAGGGAGAGGAGGGAGTGGAGGGAGTGGAGGGAGAGGAGGGAGTGAAGGGAGTGGAGGGAGAGGAGGGAGGGAAGGGAGTGGAGGGAGAGGAGGGAGGGAAGGGAGTGGAGGGAGAGGAGGGAGGGAAGGGAGTGGAGGGAGAGGAGGGAGGGAAGGGAGTGGAGGGAGAGGAGGGAGGGAAGGGAGAGGAAGGAGAGAAGGGAGGTAGCGGAGGGTCGGAGAGTTAAGGGGAGGGAAGGAGAGGGAAGGGGAGGGAAGGGGAGAGGGAAGGAGAGGGGAAGATAGAAGAGGAAGTATGGGACGTCTAGAAGAACGATGGGTATAAAGAAGGATGGGTCAAGAAGGGTGAGAGGCAAAGAAAGATGGTGGCAAGGAGGATGGGGGTCAAGATGGAAGGGGGCAAGAAGGATGGGGCAAGGAGGATGGGAGGTAAAGAAGGATGGGGCAAGGAGGATTGGGGCAAGAAGGATGGGTGGCAAAGAAGGATGGGATTCAAGGAGGATGGGGTGAAAAGGATAGGGGGCAAGAAGGTTGGGAGGCAAAGAAGGATGGGGGCAAGGAGGATGAGGCAAGAAGGATGGGGCAAGAAGGATGGGGGGGCAAGGAAGGGAGGATCGGGGCAAGAAGGAAGGGAGGATCGGGGCAAGAAGAGTGGCAGGCAAGAGGGGTTGGAGAGAAGGCGGCGGCTGGAAGGAGGGGACGCCGATCAGGAGGAACACGCTGGACCGAGTGATTAAGTTCAGGCGAGAGGCAAAAATCAGAGTAACAAGAAAAGTGAAGTCGATGAGGAGGAGGAGGAGGAGGAGGACAATAGGAGGAGGAGGAGGAACAGGAGAAGGGGGGAGGAAAAGGAAGAGGAGGAAGAGGAGGAAGAAGAGGAGGAGGAAGAGGAGGAAGAAGAGGAGGAGGAGGAAGAGGAGGAGGAAGAGGAGGAGGAAGAAGAGGGGGAAGAGGGGGAGGAAGGGGACGAGGGTAGGAAGGGGACGAGGGGAGGAAGGGGACGAGGGGAGGAAGGGGACGAGGGGAGGAAGGGGAAGAGGGGAGGAAGGGGAAGAGGGGAGGAAGGGGAAGAGGGGGAGGAAGGGGAAGAGGGGGAGGAAGGGGAAGAGGGGGAGGAAGGGGAAGAGGGGGAGGAAGGGGAAGAGGGGGAGGAAGGGGAAGAGGGGGAGGAAGGGGAAGAGGGGGAGGAAGGGGAAGAGGGGAAGAGGGGAGGAGGGGAGGGGGAGGGGGGGAGGGAAGGGTAGCGGGAGGGGAGGGGAAGGTGAGCGGGAGGGGAGGGGAAGGTGAGCGGGAGGGGAGGGGAAGGGGAGCGGGAGGGGAGGGGAAGGGGAGCGGGAGGGGAAGGGGAGCGGGAGGGGAGGGGAAGGGGAGCGGGAGGGGAGGGGAAGGGGAGCGGAGGGGAAGGGGAGCGGGAGGGGAAGGGGAGCGGGAGGGGAGGGGAAGGGGAGCGGGAGGGGAGGGGAAGGGGAGCGGAGGGGAAGGGGAGCGGGAGGGGAGGGGGAGGGAAGGGGAGGGAAGGGGAGGGGAGGGGAAGGAACAGGAAGAGAAGTTGGAGAAAGAACAGGAGGAAGACGAGGGGAAGAGGGGGAAGAGGGAAAAGGGGGAGGAGGGAAAAGGGGGAGGAGAAAGGGGGAAGGGGGAAAGGGGGAAGAGGGGAGGAGGGAAAAGGGGGAGGGGAAAGGGGGAGAAGGGGAAGAGGGGAGGGGAGGAGGGAAAGGAGGAAAA
Source organism: Oratosquilla oratoria (assembly GCF_046742065.1). Classification (NCBI taxonomy): domain Eukaryota; kingdom Metazoa; phylum Arthropoda; class Malacostraca; order Stomatopoda; family Squillidae; genus Oratosquilla; species Oratosquilla oratoria. The sequence continues at coordinate 15,905,564 of NC_134811.1, forward strand.
TGAGAAAAATGAGGAAAAGAGGGCGAGCAGAAAGAGCAGGAACAGAAAGTGAAGGTGGAGGAGCAGGAGGAGGTGGGAAGAACAGAAGGTGGAGGTGGAGGAGCAGGAGGAGGTGGGGGAGTAGAAGTAGATGCAGGAACAAAAGAAAGTGGAGTAGAAACAGGTGGAGTAGAAGCAGATGGAGGAGCAGTAGGAGGAACTAAGTAGTTAAAGAAGGGGTCGATGGGCAAGAGGATTGACATGTTAAGTCGGGTAAAACTTTGGGAGGAATAAACATGTACGCATGAAGGGAAAGGTGGACAATGAGTTATCACAGAATGCCGAGACGAACCTCGAAGGTACAAGAGAGAAAAGGAAAGAAAGAAAGAGAGAGAGAGAGAGAGAGAGAGAGAGAGAGAGAGAGAGAGAGAGAGAGAGAGAGAGAGAGAGAGAGAGAGAGAGGAGAAAAAGGGGAGAAAAGGGGAGAAAAGGGAGAGGGGGAGAGAAAGGGAAAGAAAGGGAAAGGGAAAGAAAGGGAGAGAAAGGGAGAGATAGAGGGGGAGAGAGAGAGCGGGAGGAAAGAGAAGGAGAGGAGGAAAGAGAGAGAAGGGGAGAGAGGGGGATAGGGGGATGGGAGGCGTCACGTGCACGCTCGCCCCAGCCCCCCGACTGCGCCAAGCTGAGTGGGCCCCTTGATGTGCTGCTGCTGCTGCTGCTGCTGCTGCTGCTGCTGCTGCTGCTGCTGCTGCTGTCGAAGGCCGCTTCCTGAAGGCCCTCTGGAACACGCGTGGGCCGCCCTGCCTACTACGACTCCTCCTCCTCCTCCTTCTCTGGGCTGAGCTGGGAAGCAGAAAATAAGGAGGGGAGGCATGGAGGGGTAAGGAGTGAGGGGAGGGGGATAAGACGGGGAAGGGAGAGGAGAGGGGGAAGAGGGGCATGGAATAGGAGAGGGGGAAGAAGGTGAGGGGGAAGAAGGTGAGGGGGAAGAAGGTGAGGAGGAGGGGAGAAGGAGAGGGGTTAGACCGGGAAGGGGAGGAGGGAGGGGGAGATGGAAGGGATGGGGAGGAGGGAGGGAGAGATGGAAGGGATGGGGAGGAGGGAGGGAGAGATGGAAGGGATGGGGAGGAGGGAGGGGGAGATGGAAGGGACGGGGAGGAGGGAGGGGGAGATGGAAGGGAGGGGGAGATGGAAGGGATGGGGAGGAGGGAGGGGGAGATGGAAGGGATGGGGAGGAGGGAGGGGGAGATGGAAGGGATGGGGAGGAGGGAGGGGGAGATGGATGGGAGGGGGAGATGGAAGAGATGGGGAGGAGGGAGGGGGAGATGGAAGGGATGGGGAGGAGAGAGGGGGAGGGGGCGATGGAAGAGGTGGGGAGATGGAGGTGAGGAGGAGATGGAGGGAAGGGAAGGAAGGAGTGACGGAGAAGGAGAGAGAGGGAGGGAGGGAGGGAGGGAGGGAGGGAGGGGAGAGGGAGTGACGGAGAAGGAGAGAGAGGGAGGGAGGGAGGGAGAGAGGGAGATAGGAGGGGAGGTGAGAGGTCATAAGCTAAATTTAGCGTTTGATCATGTTGATGGAAATGAAGATTTAGGACGTTAATTAACGAAATAACAATGGTGAGAGTGATAGTGGTAGTGGTGGTGGTTGTAGTGGTTGTGGTAATTGTGGTAGTTGTGGTAATTGTGGTGGTGGTAGTGGTGGTGGTGGTAATGGTGGTGGTAGTGGTGGTAGTTGTGGTGGTGGTTGTGGTGGTGGTTGTAGTGGTGGTTGTGGTGGTAGTTGTGGGTGGTTGTAGTGGTGGTTGTGGTGGTAGTTGTGGGTGGTTGCAGTGGGTGTTCTCGCTGAACTAGTTTAACAAACTGGAGTCCGAAGTTTAAAACCAGACCCCGGCGCTCAGTATTAGTACCGACAACAATAGAGTTGAGTCAAGCTTTAATTGTAACTAGAGAATTATAGTTAAATTATTATGAATACTGAAACCAGACGCTCTAGAAATTCCAGTTTCAGAAGCGGTAGACCTTGTGATCAAGCTGAACTCCTGACGGAGTAACTGCACTAGATCTAGCGTCTTAGTACTGTTGTTGGTGCTTAGTGTGTCTTGGTGCTTACCACCAGGTAGTGTGTTGGTGTTAGTGTAAGTGGTGATAAAGACGTTAACAGTGGTGATGCGTTCAAGGTGTTTGTTGTTGTTGGTGGTGGTGGCAATGGTGGGTAGTGATGGTGGTAATGGCGTTAGCAGTGTTAGTGGTGTGGTGATGACAGTGCGTTAATGGTGATGATAGCGGTGAGCAGCGATATTGGTATAGATGGTGGTAATTATGGTGATAGTGATGGTATTAGCATTGATGGTGGCGGCGTTGAAGGAGGAAGAAGCATAATCTAACAAGTTTGATTGACATTTCGAGATCTGTAAGTGAACGTGTGAGCGAGCGACGAGGAAATGAAAGCTGTGGATGGAGAGAGAAATGTATTCAAGTGATCTCTGGGTTCAGACGAGACAATGAGGATATGCAACGCTGGTTCTGTACTAACGACACCATGACTGGTCAGCTTTTGTGAAGCGGTCTCAGGCAGACTTCTTGTAGAAGAAAAAGAAAAAGAAAACCAGTTAAAGGAGGTAAAAGCAAGAATGGATGGAAAGGAGAAAGGCAAGAAGGAAAAGGAAAATAAGGAAAGTGAGGGAAAAAGATGAGAAAGAATAGTAGGAAAAAGAAAACCAAGCAAAGTAGGAAACATGCAAAAGGACAGGAGAGAGGAGGAGAGAAGAGGAGAGAGGACAGGAGGAGGAGAGAGGACAGGAGGAGGAGAGAGGACAGAAGGAGGAGAGAGTAGAAGAGAAGAGAGTAGGAAAGAAGAGAGTTGGAGAGAAGAGAGGAGGAGAGAAGAGAGTTGGAGAGAAGAGAGGAGAGAAGAGAGGAAGAGAGGAGGAGAGGAGGAGGACAGAAGAGGAGGAAAGGAAAGAGAAGAGAGGACAGTGAGAACCTAAGTAGTCCTTTTAGTCACGGAGTTGAGATTAATCGATCTTAAGAAAAAAAAAATACAAATAGTTTTCTCAAATTACACGGAAACAATCAACCCCACCCCATCCCGACCCCAAGGCCACCGCACCCCCAGCTTATGCAGGAAGTACACAAACACAACCATCAAGACATTTAACCTCATCAAACGTAATGCGGGAAAATGTCAATGACGTTTCCAAGGTCGGATTGTGCTCTCGCGCGGCTCTTTTTAAAACTCACCACGGCGCTTTCAGTCGAAATGGATTAATGACAAAGAATCAAGGACACAAGACTTCATTCGTTTCTGACACTCAGGATCAAGGTTAATGGAGAAGAACTGTCCTTTGTAATGTGGAGTCGTTGAGGACGTTTGCAGAGGTTGGACTGGGCGTACAAGAGCATAGCCACCAGGAACATGGTCATTCAGTCAACTGGTGTACCACCGGAGAGCGTGCTATTCTATAATTACAGAATTAAACAATCTTTAAGTAATAATAATAATAATAATAATAATAATAATAATAATAATGATAATAAAATAAGTGAATAAATACTGATAACAGAACTGAAAAATAAACAAAAATTAAGATAATGGGAAATAAATAATGAACAAACAATAGAACTCTGTGAGTGAGTGAGTGAGTGAGTGAGTGAGTGAGTGTGTGTGTGTGTGTGTTCCTAGACGGAGGGTGGTGGTGGAAGCTGAGCGAACGAATCTCTCCCAATCAGCAACAAAAGAGGAAGACGTAAGAGGGAGGAGGAGTCTCCTCCTCCTCCTCCTCCATTGACGACGATGACGGAAACAATGAAGGAGGCGAAAAACATGTGGACGTTCGCCCGTCTTCTCGTGCAAATGTATTTTCTTGTACCTACCACCCTCCTCCTCCTCCTCTTCTAACCTAAACCCTCCGCCCTCCCCCTACATACATCAATTCCCTTTACTTTTCCTTTTCTATCCTCTCCTCTTTCTCCTCCTCCTCTTCCACCCTTTCATTCCTTCCTCCCCCTCCATACCTCAATTTCCTTTTCCTTTCCTAACCTCCTCTTTCTTGTACCACTCCCTTCCTCCTCCTCCTCCTCCTCTTCCTCCACCCACCTCCATACTTCAATCACATTCCCTTTCCCATCCTCTTTTCTTTGCAAGCGACCGTGGTGGTCCCGTAGCTAGCGTGTAGGCTCACTTCCTTAGCCTTTTGGGTACAAAGTTCTGCTTGGTGAATCTTCACTTCGGGTAAGAACCTGTTACACCTCTGCACACCCTCCAGACTCATTTCCCATAGTCCCGAGATTAGTTTCCCCGAGTACCCAAGTCAGAAACTCCTTTCCCAAATTTGGTATTTCTTTCCCGAGTTCCCAAGTTCCAGAGTTCGAGACTCCTTTCCCGAGTTCCCGAGTCAATGAATCCTTTCCCGAGTTCCCGAGTTAGTGACTCCTTGCCCGAGTTAGTGACTCCTTGTCCGAGTTCGAGACTCCTTCCCCCGAAATAAAACAACAGACAAAGCCCCACGACTGGTGCACCCTTCACAGGAACGGGACCGTCCTTACAAATACTGTATTACGGACATCCACTCCCCTCCCCCCTCCCCTTATCCTCCTTCCAAAAGCGGTCTATTGACCCCATCCACCTCTTCCTCCTCCTCCTTCCTCCACATCCTCCCTCCCTCCCGACCTCAAGTCAACTCCCTGCACCTTCTTAATTACACTCCACTTTTTACTCCACTCCATAATGGTGTACTCGACTTTGGAAGCTCCCGGCCTCCCATCGTACCTCCCTCCACCTCCACCGCCCTCCACATTCTTCCTACACTCTCGCTCTCAACGCCCCCAACCCCAGAACCTCCAGCTGATCCTTATCTTCCATCAACCTTCCTTCAATCCTTCTGCAGAATCCTTCACCATCAAGCGGCAACAGGAGGGTGGAGGGGTCCCACGGGGTCGTGGTAGTTGAGGGTTTAACGCCTACAAATGCAAATAATAATAGAAATAACAACATGGGAGTCTAGCCTCCACCGCAATCATCGCTACGTCACCATATCAGGAGGAGAACACTTCACAGACGCGCGGGCACACGCACGCACGCACGCACACACACACACACACACACACACACACACCGTGATCACGTGATTCTTAAGTGCAATTCAATTTCTTTGTGATCTGTGCACATGTTCTGCACGTGCCCGCACACACGCACACACACACACACACCTTTGGCAAATTGTACTGCCCTTTTTCGTAACTACAAAGGCTCCAGTTCAGTCCCAAACGCTTACCAGTGACCGCCACTTGCATCGGCTATCCAATCACAGATCTCCCTCGGTGATATCCCCCAACTCTCGCTGTACCTCCAAAGACGCCCCTCCACACCTCCCTCCCTCCGGGGACCACCCGTGAAGCTCTCAGCCACTTCATCCCTCCCCTCCCCCTCTCCCCCTCCTTTCTCAAGCTAATTGAAAGATAACTCAATGTCTTCACCCTGTCCTAAGCTCTACCACCCTTCCCTACCCTCTATGACCTAACTCTGCCCTCTCTCCTTGTACCTCTTCTATCGTAGCTCCCCTTCCGAAGATGAATAGCTAATACAAAAATTCGTGGGAACCCCTGAAATAATAAAAAAACAATAATAATAATAATAATAACAATAACAAAAATAACAATAATTCCTTGTGTTCTTGTGTACGGTAGGACCTTTTCATTCGACTTTGGCTGCCACCAGAGTGTTTTATTCACCTCAAGAGCAACCCCTCGCTAGTGAAGGTCCTACAGCCCTTCCACACCGGCTGGCTTTTATCCTTTATCCTGAGTGCCGCCAGGAGATCTTATTCAGCGCCATGACACCTCAGTACCATAGAGGGTTAACCTACGCCTGACCTTCTGACGTGGGTTGTGTTACCAATGTCTTATTTTATTTATCACTTTTTTTTATTGGTTTGTGGAGCTGGTACCCGCACGGACCTCAACCTTGCAGGTGATGCGGAACTGTTCATACTTGAATGCAGGAGAGACGGTGTCCACGCTATAGCCACATCAGTGACGATACCCGGAGGAAGCTGATGTGTCACACACACACTGATGTCACCAAGTCACCTCAAGTCCGAGGTGAGCATCGATCGGGGGCTATTACTCAAAGTGGATGCCCTTCCTAACCTCTGCGCCGCGGCCAGGATTCAAACAGACGCCGAATCCCCGCGCGGTTACCAGACGCGTACTCTACCAAAAGAGCCACGGCGGGCCCCATCTCTTTTAATCCTCAGAAATCCTTTGTCAAGCTTAAGTCCGTCGTTATGGATGAATGTACGTATTAAAGAATCCACTGGGAACAGCTGTACAGTGAGAGACAATACTATCTTCACTGGTTTGTCCGAAGATATATTAAACATGGCGAAAAATTATGAGAACCTGCTATTTATTCGAGATGAAAAGTGAAAACAGGTTCAACCGTTTCGAAACCTTTTCTGAACGAGACCCCGACATTTCGAACTATTCTGGCATACCCACCGTGATTTTTACGTCTCTAAGCGATTCTCATAGTGTTTCGCCTTTTTTAATGTATCTTTGGACAAACCTGGGAAGATAAGGTTTGGCTTCCTTTGTACGAACACCAAACTCTAATTACTTTCTCCTGGCTAACGCAAGAGAATTTTATTCAGTTCACGAGGAACCTGAACATATATGGGATATATATCACGACTCTGGCGTACTCACCGACCCTCCAAGTCAAGACCTCATATAAGGGTCTTCACCTCAACCAATCCTCCTGGTGTTGTTTACGCATGCGCAGGGCTACGGATGACGTCAGTCAGTAATGGGCGTACTGGTTCCTCGTTTAGCTGAGAGTAATTCCCGTCAGTATTAATTAGAGGTGGAAATACGAGAGTAGAGAAATACACGGATTACACAGAAATACGCACACAAACACGAAAATAGGGAACACATGATAAATGTGGATCATCGATCATAAGCATAGTTAAGGTCTTCATAATGTTTACGCATGTAGCTATGAACAAAATATAAATACACAAATAAATAAATAAACCAGTTAACCCCCTCATCTATGACACGTGCCCCGGCTCAGTGCGTCAGGTACGTCGGATGGCTATGACCCGAGGTCAAGTTCTGACCTGAGGCGACAGGTCTAATCCCTCTCGACACACACACACAATCACCTCCAAACCTCGTTATTCACGTCTAACAGTTTTGGGTAAAGCTGGGGCTTGGATTCTTATCTCCAAAACATGGGGAACTTTGTGTCAGGAGGCCGAATCGGTCATCTCTACCCACGTGCCAGGGACATTAGTATTGGCAGGTGCTGATAATTTAACATAATCCGCATAGTTACAAGGCGAGCTCGAAGCTCACCCCGCCACGAGGGTTTACATGTCGCTTCTGACCCGGGCAGTGGGCGGGGACCAGGAATGGCTTTTCATCCACAAGGAGCTAAAATAAAAGGAAAACAAATGGATGGTGGGCGGTAGGGGCGGGGTGCATGCCTTGGATTGCTACCTCCCTTATAAGGAGAAAGAAGGTTTTCAGTGTGTGCGCGCGCGCGTTTGTGTATGTATATGTGTGTACATATGCATGTGTAGATATGTGTGTACGCATGTATGTGTATCTGTGTAAATGTGTGTATGTATGTGTATGTATATATGTGTATGTATGTGTATGTATGTATGTGTATGTATGTATAGGTATGTGCAGAAGAAATCACTTGAACGCGTGATTTTAGTATGCAGAAAAACCAATAGGACGCATGTATGTGTATCTGTGTATGTGTATGTATATGTATGTATGTATATGTATGTGCAGAAGAAATCACTTGAACGCGTGATTCTAGTATGCAGAAAAACCAATAGGAAAATAAAATAACAGAAATGAGACCGAGTGCTTTCGTCTACCTTGAAAATGTCTGAATAGACGAAAACGCTCGGTCTCATTTCTGTTATTTTCCTTGTGTTTTTTCTGCATGTATATGTATGTATATGTATGTATATGTGTGTGTATGTATATGTATGTATATGTGTGTGTATGTATGTATATGTATGTGTTTGTATATATGTATGTACAGGGTACGTATAGACCAGATTATCTCTGTGCTTTCCACTATTAAGACCCGATAGCTGATACACCTCCTCCACAATACCGATATCCGTTAATCTTCCGGTATCGGGGTTGTCTTGGAATTGTCAAAACACATGGAGCAGAAACTAACGTAACACAGAATACGAACTCCATCCGGACTCTTAACGAATGCTGAGACGTCGCCCCGTCGCGTCGGCTGGATGCCAACGAGCAAGTAAACAAAATCTATCGAACTCTAGTACCAATCAAAGTTAAGGTCTACTTTGAGTTGACAAAGAATCATTTGAAGAAGTTTTCTTCTTCTGTTTGATTAAGAATCTTTGAAGACACGCGCCACTTCAAAAACAGAATTACTAATGGAAAAATCATAATAGGAAAAAATAAATGAATAGAAATAAATAAAAATACTAGTTAAAATACATATGATATTAATGATGATATAACAACAACAATGATGATAAATTTAAAAATTAAGAAACACAAACCAAATATTCAGCAACACCAGTAAAGTACATTTCCATTACGTAAGCTTATACGTCATTACAGAAGGTACGAGAATTTAAGTGCAAGTCCTTGAAGTGACCTTAAGTACAAGAACTTGAGTGTGAGACCTTTGTGGCACAAGACCCTGATGTACAAACCCTTAAAAGTACTCGTACAAGACTTTAAAGTTAAGAGACCTTGAAGTAGAAGACCTCTCAGACGAAAGAGTACAGAATCAAGTGTTCGAGGACTCCTGCAAGGGTAGGTGAGGGGATGGGGGGGGAAAGACTTCCCATTTGAACAGGTCTCCCCTCCCCCCCGGCTCCCAAATATCTCTTTCAATGCCGTAGAGCTCACGACTTAGGTGGTATGTGCCGCCCACTCCCTCCCTCCCTCCTTAAGGTAATGACCATTACTCCTTCATTACCCACCGGGTGTCTATCATTTCCCCCATCACTGCCCAGGTACTTCACGCCCAACACTCGCCAGGTAACCATTCTGACCTCGCCAATATCTCACCGGGCGTCCTAACGTTACCTTCTCGTTACCCGCCAGGCACCTGACGTTACCCGTCACTTGCCACTTACGTACCTGGAGTGGTGAGCCTATCCCCTTCCCTTGGAAGCGACAATCACCCGACACCCGCTCGGTCGCCTGGTGACAGTCATCATCCTCGCTGATCGTAGGATAAGGTTTACTGTCCAAGAAATAAAGAGGCGATTTCAAAGCTTCTGGTCTCCTCCTCCTCCTCCTCTTCTACCTCCTCCAGCTGCTACAACTGCTGCTGCTGGAGAATACGGTGATTTTTAGATTGGTGGATAAGGTGGTGGGAATGGAGGCCTTCCTCCTCTTTCTTCTCCTCCTCCAAGTCTTCCTCTTCTCCCCTTCTCCTTCCCCCTCTACTCCACCTCCTCCTCTTCCTCTCCTTCCCTCCTCTTCATCTCCCTCCCTCCTTTTCCTGTCTCTTCCTCCCTCCTCCTTTTCCTCTCCCTCCCTCCTCTTCCTCTTCCACTCCCTCTCCTTCCCTCCTCTTCCTCTCCTTCCCTCCTCTTCCTCTCCCTCCCTCCCTCCTCTTCTTTTCCCTCTTCCTTTCCCTCCCTCATTCCTCTTCCACTCCTCCCTCCTCTTCCTCCCACTTCCTCCTCTCTTCTTCTCTCCTTTTCCTCTCCCTATTTCCCTCTCTCTTCCTCTTGTTCTTTCCTCTTCCTCCCCCTTCCTCTCCCTATTTTTTTCTCTCTCCCCCTTATCCCTCTCCCTCACAACTCTCTCATCCCCTCCCTCCCTCTTTCTCTTTCTATCCCCTCCTCCTCTTCCTTCTTCCTCCCTCTCCTCCTCTTCCCCCACCTCATCCTCTTTCTCCTCTTACTGGAGGTTACGGTGATGGTCGGGCTGGAGGTCAAGGTAGTGATGTTGGTGGGAATGGAGGGTATGGAGGGTATGGAGGAAGTAGGCGTGGTGGAGGCTGGAGTGAGAAGAGGAGGTGATGAAGGGAGTGGTTGGGTGGGTGGATGGCGAAGTTCTATTTGTGGTGTGATAGCTGGATTTTCAAGGGATTCATGAAGGACGGAGAGGAGGAGGATTGGAGGTCAAGCTTTGTGTGTGTGTG
>NC_134811.1:15920706-15923940 GCF_046742065.1 Oratosquilla oratoria
TCATGTGCACGCACGCGTCTATGTGCACACACTCGTTCATGTGCAAACCTTCGTTCATGTGCAAACCTTCGTCCATGTACACACACTCGTCCACGTATACAGACTTGTATATGTGCACATAATCGTACATGTGCATACACACATGCCTGCAAAAAGTAGGTGGACGGTCTTGGTGCACATGGGCATGTACACGACTCGGTGGCGCGGTTGATAGAGTACTGGACGGTCAGCGCGGAGGTGCGTCAGCACCTGGTTCGAATCCTGCCCAGGGCCGAAATTATTTCGGTATCGCTGCGCTTCGGGTCGTTACTCCGACTCTCGTGGGCGGGGAGTTGGGTGTGTGTGTGTGTGCAAGGTCATAGCATTACCCATAGATCGGTCATACAAACTCTGAGCTCTCTTCCGGGAGGGAAATAGCTGTCGATCACGTGTCTAACACGTGATCCAAAGACCAAGGTGAATACATGTTTACAGGCATACATTGCACTTGTTGACAATACTGATATACATACATGCTTACGTATTCTAATAAACTTATTTTCGAAAACATACGTTTACAATAATTACGAATTATACACATGAATCCTAAATGTATCCACTAAACATACAGACGCATATGCAAACACGTATACACGTACGCCCGTGCGCACACACACACACACACACAAAGGAAATCCCTCTAACCTCAACTAGGAATATCTTCTTGTTTCTTTTCTATCGCACGCATTCGTCAAAAGAAGAAGGGACGAAATAAAAACACTATCAACGTTCACCGTCGGTAGTCGTTGTTAGCGTTGGTCTATGACCAGAGACTTGACTACGCCCCCCTCCCTCCCAGGTTCCCCCATCCCCACCCCCTACCCCCACCCCCCTCTCCCTCCCAGTCAAGACAATCCTGCGGGCTTTTGTGAAATAAAACATGACTACTTTTTCGTATATCCAAGTCCATTTATTTTTTCGCTTTTCCTTTTCCTAATTTTACGGGCGAGTCTGTGTGGGCATTCACCCCACATTCTCCTTCCGACCTTTAGCTGAACTCAAAAAATTATAATTGGTTTGTTCTGAACTCCTAAGTGCTCCTCCCTCTCTTCCCCTCTCCCTCTCTCTCTGTCTGTGTCTGTATCTGTGTGCCTTCTCTGCCTCTCTACTGTGTGTGTGTGTGTGTGTGTGTGTGTGTGTGTGTGTGTGTGTGTGTGCGCGTGTGTGTGTGTGCGCGTGTGTGTGTATGTACCTGTGTGTCCATGTTTTATTTCGAGTGTCCCAATTTCTCTGAGAGAGAGAGAGAGAGAGAGAGAGAGAGAGAGAATGGTGTTGAAACACAAGCAATAGTGCAGTCATGTAAACGATCCTTCTCACCTAAAAGCTGCAATATTGGTCATGCTGCTGCCAACCTGCGACACGAAGGCACAGAACACTCGTCGCTCACTTTGGCCCTCCTACTGACAACACTGGTGTCACCGAGGCAGCGTTGGGAAGAAGTGGTGGATGTTGATACTGATGCTGTTGTTGTCATCGAGGTGATTGTTGTTGTTGTCAAGGTGGTAGGGATTGTTATTGTGTGGCTGTCTAGGTTGTTGTACTGAGGTTGTTGTTTTGAAGTTATGTTTTGCCGTTTGAGGCTGTTAACTTGTTCTTATTAAGGTTGTTAGTGGTTGTTGTTGCTGCAGCTTGTTATTGAGGTAGGATGATGTTGGTTTAGTTGAAATTAATGTAGCCGGTGTAGTATTTCTCTCAACTTTGGTAACTGAGTACTCCCCACCTCCACCGCGCAACAATGGAAGCAAAAAAACACATTTCCAAAAATAAATAAATATATATTCATTATAAACTAAAAAAGTCTCTGACGTAATAAAAACAACAAGGACTGTTGGTAAACTTTTGAACATTGTTTGTACTGGACGAGCGACACATTTCAGGCAATGCTCCTAGGTATGGGTTACACGTAGTTTCAAGCCCAAAAACTTACTTTTGCTGCATGGCGACCCCGGGCCCCCCCCCCCCCCCAACTGCATGGGAGAAATGCCGGTCTGGTCAAACAAAAATCAATTATTATATATATATATATTATATATATATATATATATATACACATAAATATATATATACATACATACATATATATATATATATATATATATATATATATATATAAGAACATAATAAAGGAGACTGCAAGAGACCATAAGGCCTACACTAGGCAGCTCCGTATCCATCACCACCTGTCATCCCCATCCATAAAGTTGTCTAATCGTTTTTTAAAACAACTGATAGTTTCAGCGCTTACTACATGGTTACTCAGTTTATTCCATTCATCGACCACCCTATTAGTAAACCAATTCTTGCCTATTTCCTTCTTAAATCTAAATTATTCAAGTATGTACCCATTACTGCGAGTCCTGCCCTGTTGTTTTATTATGATGACCTTGTTTGCAGCACCCTTGTTAAGCCCTTGATCCACTTGAACACATCTATTAGATCACTCGCACTCTGCGTCTTTCCAGAGAGTGTAAGTTAATGGTGCCTACAAGACCTCTCTTCGTAAGGCAAAATTTCCCGAGTCCTTGTATCATTTTGGTCATTCTTCTCTGTACTGATTCTAATGAATTTACGTTCCCATTCTGTAGGGACGGAGGCCAAAACTGTACCGCATAGGTCAAGGATTGGGTCTAACTATCGCTAGGTAGAGTTTAATACATGTACACTCTGCACTTCTATTCGTTACCGTCCTTAGCCAATGAAGCCTAATGCTCTGTTATGCTTGTTTTTCTGGCGCTAATACATGCTTCCTGGTTTTAAGGTCCGGACTCACCAGAACTACCAAGTCCCTCTTCGCACTCAGATTTTTCTAAAAACGTGTTATCTAAGTTGTTATCTATTTTCGGGGTTGTGTAGCCCCTACGTTTAACACGCTACACTTAGAGATATTGAAGTTCATTTGCCACTTCACCGACCCATTGTTAACAGTTTATTAGATCATCCTGCAGAATCTGGGCGTCGTCTCCTGACCTAATTTAGGCGTCCTATTTTAGTGTCGTCCGCAAACTTACTTAACATCACTATTTAACCCTTCGTCCAAGTAGTTTATATACATAATGAACAACAAGGGACCCAAAACCGAGCCCTGGGGAAACCCGCTCAGTTAACATTGCCCCACCTAGAATTTTATTCCATTTATGGTGATCCCGTTGCTTTCTGTTACGTAATCCAAAGCTCTAATCCATTCTAACACCTTTT
>NC_134811.1:15929440-15936940 GCF_046742065.1 Oratosquilla oratoria
CGAGCGACAATTTCAGGCAATGCTCCTGGTATGGGTTAACGTAGTTTCAAGCAAAACTACTTTTGCTGCATGGCGACGCCCCCCCCCCCCCCCAACTGCATGGAGAAATGCCGGTCTGTCAAACAAAAATTAATTATATAATATATATATATATATATATATATATATATACACATAAATATATATATACATAAATATATATATATATATATATATATATATATATATAAGAACATAAGAAATAAAGGAGACTGCAAAAGACCATAAGGCCTACACTAGGCAGCTCCGTATCCATCACCACCTGTCATCCCCATCCATAAAGTTGTCTAATCGTTTTTTAAAACAACTGATAGTTTCAGCGCTTACTACATGGTTACTAAGTTTATTCCATTCATCGACCACCCTATTAGTAAACCAATTCTTGCCTATTTCCTTCTTAAATCTAAATTTGTCCAGTTTGTACCCATTACTGCGAGTCCTGCCCTGTTGTTTTATTATGATGACCTTGTTTGCATCACCCTTGTTATAGCCTTTGATCCACTTGAACACTTCTATTAGATCACCCCGCACTCTGCGTCTTTCCAGAGAGTGTAAGTTAAGGTGCCTAAGCCTCTCTTCGTAAGGCAAAATTTCCGAGTCCTTGTATCATTTTGGTCATTCTTCTCTTTACTGATTCTAATGAATTTACGTCCATTCTGTAGGACGGAGACCAAAACTGTACCGCATAGTCAAGGATGGGTCTAACTATCGCTAGGTAGAGTTTAATAATTACCTCTGCACTTCTATTCGTTACCGTCCTAGCAATGAAGCCTAATGTCTGTTAGCTTTATTTCTGGCGCTAATACACTGCTTCCTGTTTTTAAGGTCCGGACTCACCAAACTCCCAAGTCCCTCTCGCACTCAGATTTTTCTAAAAAACGTGTTATCTAAGTTGTATCTATTTTCGGGGTTGTGTAGCCCTACGTTTAACACGCTACACTTAGAGATATTGAAGTTCATTTGCCACTTCACCGACCATGTTAACAGCTTATTAAGGTCATCCTGCAGAATCTGGGCGTCGTCTCCTGACCTAATTAGGCGTCCTATTTTAGTGTCGTCCGCAAACTTACTAACATCACTATTTAACCCTTCGTCCAAGTCGTTTATGTACATAATGAACAACAAGGGACCCAAAACCGAGCCCTGGGGAACCCCGCTAGTAACATTGCCCCACCTAGATTTTATTCCATTTATGGTGACCCGTTGCTTTCTGTTACTAATCCAAGCTCTAATCCATTCTAACACTTTTCCTCCTATATATGTGTGTGTGTGTGTGTGTGTGTGTGTGTGTGTATGTGTATTAATAATAAATAATTTATGAATAAACAAAGTAAAAAATATAAATAATAAACAAGTACATAAATAAAAAAGATAAAATAGAATGAACAGATAGTTCTAATAATTTCACCATTTTCTTTTTATTCCTTTAAACATTAGAGTTGGTGGGAGTGGGAGGGTACGGTGGCCAAGCGAACTAGCAAGCCAACATCTATAAGCGAGAGGCCAGTGTCAGGACGTTCTACACCGCAAGAGTCATCGCGTAACCTCAACAAGGACGACAATAACAATGGCCATCATGCCTAGCCACTTCGCAGATCGGTTAACCAAAAATATAGGCAACTCCCTCACGTAAAGACAACACCGTAACCGGTACTGGCGAGTGAGCACGTGTCACGCTATCCACATTCTTACAAAGGCGGCTCTTCTCGCCCGGTTTCCTTGTCAAAGCTTCAAAAGCGACTGGGACTATTCTTGTGCTTTGAAGGCAATCAGGGCGATGGATCCCTGGGAATAGGCTACTCCTCCCAAGGGGGGTTCCTATTCACTGGCGCCACATTCAAACCCACGGGTTATCCTCTTCCAATGCATAGTGGTCACACCCGCTCTCCATTCTTCCCTGTCTGCCCCGCCGTCCGAAGGGGTGCGGGGGTGGGGGTGGGGGGTGAAAGCCTCTCCCTGCAGTGTCCTACCTCACGCCTGACATTTTATTTCTTTTTATCTATTTGCTTGTTTATCCATTTTTGTTTTGCTTATTTTTGTTCTTTTATTCTGCTTGTTTATTTATTCATTTTATTTGCTATTTCTGTTTATTTATTTATTTACATATTTTATTTGGTTTTGTTGATCTATTCTGTATATTTGCTCATTAATTTCTATTATTTTTTGTGGATTAATTTTTAATTTATTTCTATTTATTATTTTTTTAGTTGTATATTATCTATCATTATTATCTATCATTATTATCATCCAATCGATGGAGTGGTTGGGAAGTGTGGAGTTCCAGGAAAGAATCGTAGTGGAGAGTTGATGGTGGAAATGTGTCTAGAAAGAGAGTTGATGATAGCAAATACAGTGTTTCGGAAGAAAGTCAAGCATAAGTACACATGGGAGAGGGTGGTGGAGGGAAGGGTGGTAGATAGAGCGCTAATGGATTATGTAGTGGTAAATAGGATTATGATAGGAAGAGTTAAGGATGTACATGTGCTAAGGGGAGAGGGTGGGGAATATCAGATCATTTTTTGGTGGAAGGTAAGTTGAGAGTGGAGGATAGATGGAGAAGGAGGAAAGGGACAAAAGGTCGGGAGGTTCTTAGAGTGAACTCCTTGAATGAAAAGGAAAAGGAGAAGGAGTACGAAAAGAAGCTGAAGGAGGAGTGGGAGGGAGTAAAGGATAGAGCAGAGATGGGTGTGGAGGAGGAATGGGGATGGTTCAAGGAGGGAGTCTTAAAGTGTGCAAGGATGGTGTGTGGAACAAGAAGGACAGGGGGAAATAGAAGAAAGGGTAGTGAATGGTGGGATGAGGAAACAAAGAAGGTTGTAGAAGAGAAGAAGCGAGCATTCACAGATTGGTTACAAAAGAGGACAGGGGAGTCATATGAGACGTACAAAGAAAAGAAAAGAGAAGTAAAGCAAAAGGTAAAGGAGGCAAAGAGGAGAGCAGATGTGAAATGGGGTAGGAGTATGACAGAAAATTTTGAAAGTAATAAAAAGATGTTTTGGAAAGAAATTAAGAGAGGAAGAGGAGGCGAATCAAGTAGGGAAGAAAAGGTAAAAGGTACAGATGGAGAGTTGATAATGGAAGAGATGGCAGTGAGAGGAAGATGGGCAGAATATTTTAGGGAGTTGCTGAATGTGAAGGAGGATCGGGAAGGAAAGATAGCTGCAGTGGGAAATACGAAGAAAATGAGAGTGATGAGTGAGGAGAATGGAGGAGAAATAAGGAAGGATGAGGGGAAGGCAGTTGTAAAGATGATGAAAGCAGGTAAGGCACCTGGTCTGGATGGATGTCATGCAGAATGTCTGAAAAAGGGAGATTCAGTGATGGTGGACTGGTTGGTGAGATTATTTAATGTTTGCTGGAGAGAGGGTAGAGTACCGGAGGACTGGAGTAGTGCCTGTATAGTTCCTCTTTACAAGGGAAAAGGGGACAAGTGTGAATGTAGTAATTTCAGAGGGATTAGCCTGTTGAGTGTAGTAGGGAAGGCTTATGGGAGAATCTTAATTGAGAGGATTAGGAGAGGAACAGAAGGAGTAATTGGTGAGGAACAGTGTGGATTTAGGACGGGTAGAGGTTGTGTAGATCAGATCTTTGTGGTAAGACAGATATGTGAGAAAGCTATAGGAAAGGGGAAGGATGTTTTTTGGGCTTTTATGGATCTGGAAAAGGCTTATGATAGGGTAGACAGAAAGGCACTGTGGGAGGTTATGCAGATTTATGGGATAGGAGGAAAGCTTTTGGGAGCTGTCAAGAGTTTTTTATGTGAGTAGTAGAGCATGTGTTAGGATTGGAAATGGAGAGAGTGAGTGGTTTGAAGTAAAGGTGGGACTTCGTCAAGGATGCGTTATGTCGCCCTGGCTGTTCAACTTATACATGGATGGGGTGGTGCGAGAGGTGAATGCTAGGGTAGTGAGTCAGGGATTGGAGATGGTTAAAGAAAATGGAGAAAAGTGGGAGGTGAGCCAGCTGTTGTTTGCGGACGACACTGCACTTGTGGCAGGGTCAGAGGAGGGATTGAGGAAGTTGGTGGCAGAGTTTGGGAGAGTATGTGATAGAAGAAAGCTAAAGATAAATGTGGGTAAAAGTAAGGTGATGAGATGTACAAGGGGTGAAAGTGGCAGTAGACTGGAAGTGAACATTAAGGGAGAGCGACTGGAGGAAGTGGATAGTTTTAGATACTTGGGTGCAAGTGTAGCAGGAAAAGGTGGAGTGAAGTTGGAGGTAGAATGTAGATTGAGAGAAGCGAGTAAATGCCTTGGTGGTTTAAAGAGTGTAATGAGAAATAGACATTTGGGAATGGATGCGAAGAGGAGACTGTATGAAGGAGTGATTGTGCCAACAGCACTGTATGGGGCAGAAACGTGGAACATAAGAGAAGAAGAGAGAAGGAGTTTGAATGTGTTTGAGATGAGGTGTCTGAGAAGTATGGTGGGGGTTACTAGGCTAGATAGAGTGAGAAATGAGGAGGTGAGGAGGAGAACAGGGGTGAAAAAGGATTTGGGAGAGAGGGTTGATGAAAGAATATTAGGATGGTTTGGACACATGGAAAGAATGAGTGAAGAAAGACTAGTAAAAGAGGTATGGAAGGCAGATGTGGAGGGAGTGAACATGAGGGGACGTCCTAGGATGAGGTGGATGGATGGGGTAAAGGGGGCTTTGGGGAAGAGGGGAATGTCTGTTGAGGAAGGAAGGGAGAGGACGGAAGACAGAGGTGAGTGGAGAATGGTTGTATATGGATGATGTTGTGACTGCATGAGGAGGAATGGGCGGGGGGGTGGGGGGTGGGGTAGTATGTGTGAGTAAATTTTGACGCAGCCCGAAGGGATTTCTCCCCGTCCTCTCCTTATATGCAAAGGGGGACGGAGAGGGGGGGTCGCCGATTAAATGAAGCGGCCTTGCTGTGGATGTACTGTGTCTTGCGACACTGCTTCTGACCCAGGGCGGTGGGCAGGGTTCAGGGATGACCCGTCATCCAGGAGGTGCTCAGATGAGAGGAAGGGTGGGAGGGGTGTGGAGTGTATTTAGGGATGAAATGGGTGGGAGTGTTTTTATGCCTTTCCCTTTGTGGCTACCTCCCTTGGAAGGGGGAAAAAGCCTTGGTATATGTATGTATGTATATTATCTATTATCAGTGCCAGATGCCAACGACAAATCTGCATCACCTTACAGGGATGCATGTGCTTCTGGGATCACTCTTCAAGCAAACATAACCGGGATATCATCATTCTGAACCTAAGGTATGCAAACACGTCCCGCCGCTACCCTAAGGTCACCAGGCACCTTCTAGTCTGACCCCAGAGCTATTCAAGACTCTGTATAGGGTCGGGTTGCCCTCGTTCTAGTCCCCAGGGTGAATGACGTCAGAAACGTTCTGAAAACTATATTAAGAACTCCATGGAGAGGATGACGAAGAGGAGGGAGAGGAGGACGAAGAGGAGGGAGAGGAGGACGAAGAGGAGGGGGAGGAGGAAGTGGAGGGAAGGAGGAAGAGGAGGTGGAGGGAAGGAGGAGGAGGAGGGGAGGAGGGGAGGAGTAGGAGGAGTAGGAGGAGGACGAATACGATGACGATAGAGACGAAGAACAGGAAGAAAAAGAACACGAAGGTGGATGAAAAGAAAAGAAAAAGAACACGAAGGTGGATGAAAAGAAAAGGAAAAGAACACGAGGATGAAATATAAGAAGAAAAGGAAGACGAACACAACGAAGAACAAAATGGCTTCGGGGTATGGACGTCTGCATGCAAGCAACTGCCCCCAGAGCAAGATCAACACACAATATTAACAACTTAATTCTTGGCATGCACGACTCTCCCTTAACACCTTCAACACGCTGACGTACATTATTTTCTTTCTTCGGGCTAAAGACGGGCGATTCTATTCGGCTCACGAAGGCGGACTCTGGCCTGAAGGAGGTCCAGGTCGACCGAGACCCCTCTTTGGGCTTGAATAATCATCGTCCCAGCTGTACTGGATAGCTTGTTCTGTATCAGACTGTAAACCTTACTGTCACTGTATTGAAGGGGTTAACCGGGTTACTGTATTGAAGGGGTTAACCGGGTTAGGCGTAGCTGGTACAGAATTAAGCACAAGGACGTTCTAGCGCACAATGAAGAACAAGCGTTCTGCTGTCTCCTATCAAATCTATGTAAACAAAACTACTGTAACAAAGCTATTCATTTTATACGTTAGCTGCCAACTGTATTAAACTATCTCTTTATATGCACGGATACAAAAATAGTCACTCTCAGAAGTCATGTTATATCTCCTGAATTTAGTTAAAACAATTTTACTTTTTAACATTAATAAAAACAAAATATGGTATAGGGGAGGAGGGAGAGGGTAATAGTTTCCACAGTACACGTCAAACACCTCAGTAGGGGCAAGTTACAAAGTCACTGCTGGCAACCGGAGAGGAATGCGGGATTCAAACCCACAACAAAGCGAATGCGAGACCAGCACACCACCTTCTCATTCAAAATTTCTTCATTCCACACATATTTTGTGGACACGTCCAGTGCCAAGTTTGGCACTCTTCAGAAAAATCAAACATTCCATAAACAGTAGAGTTTGGCTGGCCGTGTTTAGCCTAGCTGGGCCAGCTGGGCGGTTCCACTTTTTCCTCCTTCTCCTCCTCCCCCTCCTCCTCCTCCTCCTCCTTCGTCTTCGTTCTGGTTTTGTTCGAGTGAAAGTGGCCGTCGACGGAGTCCTCCAAGCGGATGGCGCCGCACACACGAGACCGCGTTTTTACTTCCTAGTTAAGCAGAGTGCCACAGGTGTGCCACAGCGGTCACATGATCTTTTCAGGTTCTCCCGTCCTACGAGGATCCAGTGACCCAGGTTACATGCAATATCCTCCAGCAAAAATAAATAAATGAATAAATAAATGAAACAGATAAAATAAAATAAAATAAAAAATATAAGAAATATGAAAAATAAAAATAAATAAATTAACACTAAATCGACAAAATAAAAAATATATAAAAATAATCATATCTGCACCATTTAAAGGACTATCACTGTTAAACAATAATATGACCATATAAGGACGGACGGACACGCACGCGCACACACAAACGCTTACACGCGCATATAGATAGATCTTGTTGTGGACTAGTTTACCAGCGTTTCTGTGAGTGATTGTGAGTGATTGTGTGTGTGTGTGTGTGTGTGTGTGTGTGTGTGTGTGTGTGTGTGTGTGTGTGTGTGTGAGAGAGAGAGAGAGAGAGAGAGAGAGAGAGAGAGAGAGAAAGAGAGAGAGAGAAAGAGAGAGGAGAGAGAGGAGAGAGAGGAACCTCCATGCATTAGTTGATTAAGGAACATGTCCTCCGTACAATTCAAATTTCCATTTGCATACAAACTAGTCACATACATACAGTCCCATATACCATACACATGGACATTTAATTACACACCTTGCCTTCGTAGGCGGCCATGCGTGGGAACCTACCTACGTACATGTTGCAAC
>NC_134811.1:15941940-15949440 GCF_046742065.1 Oratosquilla oratoria
ACAAATACAGCTATCAACTCCCAGTCAACTCCAGCTCCCTTATACGTCTGTTGACATCCTATCCATCGCGCAGCATAACCGGACCGGCTAGCTAGCCACCGGCCAATAAGCATCACGTTTATAACCCAATCGAGCTATGCCCAATAACCCACAACTTTACAGGGGATCTGATATTATTCACAACCCCTTTCTTATCTTTACCTGACCGGTGGGTGGTAGTGATGGTGAAAGGACTCCCAGCATTCTTCAACCAATATGTGGGCACCGACAAGAAATAACGGATTAATATGTATCCTTACAGCATACTTTCTTAGGATCCTTCTAGAGGAAATTTCATATACAAGCATGTGTGCTAGCACGCACTTTGTAAGCTCTCGTCCGGATATATATGTCGATCACGGATGAAGCACGTGATCAAAGACCATGTTGATTCACATACGAGCCAAAACACACACACACACACACACACAGCTATGAGCTCTCTTGGAAGGGAAATCGCTGCCGATCACGAGTCCAACACGTGATTCAAAGACCATGTTGAAGCGCACGCACACACACACGCACACAGGTATTTGGAGAGCGAGAGGCAGGATTCCACGGGTGCCCCTTTCCTGTAAACTACAGTTAACCAAGCTCGCATTCTTCCTATTTTTCTTTCCTCCTGCCAATCCCAGCCTCCTCGTACCAACCTCCTCTTCCGCACTTCATAAAAGCCTATTAACCATTATTCTCATTCTCTCTCCTTTACCTTCCCTCCATCACACCTTCCCCTCAGCCCTACAACTTCGTATCCACTCTCGTTCGCTTTAAGAACTTTTTTTACCCTTTAATTTTCAATCAGTACCTGGCTCTTCGTTCTCCATTTGCCCCTCAGGCTCACGAGGGGGGCTTCCTTCATCATGCAGTCGAAAACTTTGTCCGCTGACGAACTGATGAATCCCAGTGATTCCTAAAGAACTCGATAGCTTGCCTGCGCGTGTGGGCAAATTCATGTGCCCTTCACACCAACGTCCACTTACTCACACAGCATCTGCTCATTCTCTCTGGAAATGGTGGGTGGTGGTTGTGGGTGGTTGTGGTAGTGGGTGGTGGTGGTAGTGGGTGGTGGTGGTGGTAGTGGGTGGTGGTGGTAGTGGGTGGTGGTGGTAGTGGGTGGTGGTGGTAGTGGATGGTGGTGGTAGTGGGTGGTGACAGTGGGTGGTGGTAGTGGGTGGTGACAGTGGGTGGTGGTAGTGGGTGGTGACAGTGGGTGGTGACAGTGGGTGGTGGTAATGGGTGATGACAGTGGGCGGTGACAGTGGGCGGTGACAGTGGGAGGTGACAGTGGGTGGTGGTAGTGGGAGGTGACAGTGGGTGGTGGTAGTGATAGTGGTGTTACTGGGTGGTGGTAGTGGGAGGTGACACTGGGTGGTGAGTAGGGGTGGTGGGTAGGGATGGTAGAGGGGGTGGTAGGGGTGGTGGGTAGGGATGGTAGAGGGGGTGGTAGGGGTGGTGGGTAGGGATGGTAGAGGGGGTGGTAGAGGTGGTGGTAGAGGGGGGTAGAGGGGGTGGTAGAGGTGGTGGCAGAGGTAGTGGTAGTGATAGCGGTAGTAGTAGTGGTAGCGGTGGTAGTAATGGTAGAGGTGGTTGTAGTGGTAGTGGGTAGTGGTAGTGGGTAGCGGTAGTGGGTGGTGGTGATGGGTGGTGGTGGTGGTAGTGGGTGGTAGTGATGGGTGGTGGTGGTGGTAGTGGGTGGTAGTGATGGGTGGTGGTAGTGATAGTAGTGTTACCGGATGGTGGTAGTGATAGTGGTATTAGCGGGTGGTGGTAGTGATAGTGGTGTTAGTGGGTGGTGGTAGTGATAGTGGTGTTACTGGGTGGTGGTAGTGATAGTGGTGTTATTGGGTGGTGATAGTGATAGTGGTGTTACTGGGTGGTGGTAGTGATAGTGGTGTTATTGGGTGGTGGTAGTGATAGTGGTGTTAGTGGGTGGTGGTAGTGATAGTGGTGTTACTGGGTAGTGATAGTGGTGTTACTGGGTAGTGATAGTGGTGTTACTGGGTAGTGATAGTGGTGTTACTGGGTAGTGATAGTGGTGTTACTGGGTAGTGATAGTGGTGTTACTGGGTGGTGGTAGTGATAGTGGTGTTACTGGGTGGTGGTAGTGATAGTGGTGTTACTGGGTGGTGGTAGTGATAGTGGTGTTACTGGGTGGTGGTAGTGATAGTGGTGTTACTGGGTGGTGGTAGTGATAGTGGTGTTACTGGGTGGTGGTAGTGATAGTGGTGTTACTGGGTGGTGGTAGTGATAGTGGTGTTAGTGTGTGGTAGTGATAGTGGTGTTACTGGGTGGTGGTGGTGGTGGTAGTGGGGGGTTGTGGTGGTAGTAGTGGGTGGTGGTGGTAGTAGTGGGTGATGGTGGTGGTAGTAGATGGTGGTGATAGTGGTGGTAGTAGTGGGTGGTGGTGGTAGTAGTGTGTGGTGGTGGTGGTAGTAGTGGGTGGTGGTGGTGGTAGTAGTGGGTAGTGGTGGTGGTAGTAGTGGGTGGTGGTGGTAGTAGTGGGTGGTGGTGGTAGTAGTGGGTGGTGGTGGTAGTAGTGGGTGGTGGTGGTAGTAGTGGGTGGTGGTGGTAGTAGTGGGTGGTGGTGGTAGTAGTGGGTGGTGGTGGTAGTAGTGTGTGATGGTAGTAGTGGGTGGTAGTAGTGGGTGGTGGTGGTGGTAGTAGTGGGTGGTGGTGGTGGTAGTAGTGGGTGGTGGTGGTGGTAGTAGTGGGTGGTAGTAGTGGGTGGTGGTGGTAGTAGTGGGTGGTGGTGGTAGTAGTGGGTAGTGGTGGTGGTAGTAGTGGGTGGTGGTAGTGGTAGTAGTGGGTGGTAGTAGTGGGTGGTGGTGGTGGTAGTAGTGGGTGGTGGTAGTAGTGGGTGGTGGTAGTAGTGGGTGGTGGTGGTGGTAGTAGTGGGTGGTGGTGGTAGTAGTGGGTGGT
Organism: Oratosquilla oratoria; assembly: GCF_046742065.1. NCBI lineage: Eukaryota > Metazoa > Arthropoda > Malacostraca > Stomatopoda > Squillidae > Oratosquilla > Oratosquilla oratoria. The sequence continues at coordinate 15,944,899 of NC_134811.1, forward strand.
GGTGGTAGTGTGTGATGGTAGTAGTGGGTGATGGTAGGGTGGTGGTGGTGGTAGTGGTGGTAGTAGTGGGTGGGTGGTGTAGTGGGTGGTGGTTGGTAGTGGTGGTTGGTAGTGTGGGTGGTGGTGGGTGTGGGTGTGGTGGTAGTAGTGGGTGGTGGTGGTAGTGGAGGTGGTGGTGGTAGTAGTAAGTGGTATAGTGGTGGTGGTGGTGGTAGTGGGTTGTGGTGGTGGTAGTGGGTTGTGGTGGTGGTGGTAGTGGGTTGTGGTGGTGGTGGTAGTGGGTTGTGGTGGTGGTAGTGGGTTGTGGTGGTGGTAGTGGGTTGTGGTGGTGGTGGTAGTGGGTTGTGGTGGTGGTGGTAGTGGGTGGTGGTGGTGGTAGAGGGTGGTGGTAGTGGGTGGTGGTGGTGGTAGAGGGTGGTGGTAGTGGGTGGTGGTGGTAGAGGGTGGTGGTAGTGGGTGGTGGTGGTACTGGGTGGTGGTACTGGGTGGTGGTGGTAGTGGGTGGTGGTGGTTGTAGTGGTGGTGGTGGTAGTGGGTGGTGGTGGTAGTGGTGGGGTGTGGTGGTGGGTGGGTGGGTAGTGGTGTGGTGGTGGTGTGGTAGTGGGTGGTGGTGTTGGTAGTGGGTGGGTGGTGGTGGGTGGTGGTTGGTGGGTGGTGGTATTGGTGGTAGGTGGTGGGTTGTGGTGGTAGTGGTGGTGGGGTGGTGGGTAATGGGTGGTGGTGGGTTAGTGTGGTGGTGGGACGGTAGTGGGTGGTGGTGGTGGTAGTGGTGGGTCTGTGGGGTGGTGGTGGGGTGGTAGTGGGTGGTGGTGGTAGTGGGTGGTGGTAGTGGGTGGTGGTGGTTGTAGTGGTGGTGGTGGTAGTGGGTGGTGGTGGTAGTGGGTGGTGGTGGTAGTGGGTGGTGGTGGTAGTGGGTGGTGGTAGTGGTAGTGGGTAGTGGGTAGTGGTGATGGTAGTGGGTAGTGGTGGTGGTAGTGGTTGGTGGTAGTGGGTCGTGGTAGTGGTAGTGGGTGGTGGTAGTGGTAGTGGGTGGTGGTGGTGGTAGTGGTTGGTGGTAGTGGATGGTGGTAGTGGTAGTGGATGACGGGTGGTGGTGGTAGTGGGTGGTGGTAGTGATTGCTGGTAGTGGTTGGTGGTAGTGTTGGTGGTAATGGATGTGGTTGGTGGTAGTGGTTGGTGGGAGTGGTTGGTGGGAGTGGTGGTGGTGGTGGTAGTGGTGTGGTGGTAGTAGTGGGTGGTGGGTGGTGGGTAGTGGGTGGTGGTGGTGGGGTGTGGTTGGGTAGTGGTGGTGGTGGTAGTGGGTGTGGGGGTGGCGGTGGTGGTAGTGATGGTGGTGTTGGTGGTGTTGGTGGTGGTGGTTGGTGGTAGTGGTGGTGGTAGAGTGGTGGTAGTGGGTGGGTGGTGGGGGTGGTGGGATGGTGGTGTAGGGTAGTGGGTGGTGGGGTGGTGGTGGTGGGTGGGTGGGTGGTGGGTGGTATGGTGGTGGTAGTGGTAGGTGGTGGTAGTGGTGGTTGGTGGTAGTGGTGGTAGGTGGTGGTGGTAGTGGGTGGTGGTGGTGGTAGTGGTGGTTGGTGGTAGTGGGTGGTGGTGGTAGTTGTGGTGGTGTGGTGGTGGTGTGGTGGTGGTGGTGGTGGTGTTGGTGGGTGGTTGGGTGTGTGGTGGGTGGTGGTGGTAGTGGGTGGTGGTGGTGGTAGTGGGTGTGGTGGTGGTGTAGTGGGGTGGTGGTAGTGGGTGGTGGGTGGTAGTAGGTGGAAGTGGGTGGTGGTGGTAGTGGTAGTGGTGGTGGTGGGTGGTGGGTAGTGGGTGGTGGATGGTGGTGGTGGTGGTGGTGGGTGGTGTAGTGGGGTGGTGGTGGTAGTGGATGGTGGTGGTGGTAGTGGATGGTGGTAGTGGTAGTGGATGGTGGTGGTGGGTGGTGGTGGTGGTAGTGGGTGGTGGTGGTAGTGGGTGGTGGTGGTGGTAGTGGGTGGTGGTGGTGGTAGTGGGTGGTGGTGGTGGTAGTGGGTGGTGGTGGTGGTAGTGGGTGGTGGTGGTGGTAGTGGGTGGTGGTGGTAGTGGGTGGTGGTGGTAGTGGGTGGTGGTGGTGGTAGTGGGTGGTGGTGGTGGTAGTGGGTGGTGGTGGTGGGTGGTGGTGGTAGTGGGTGGTGGTGGTGGTAGTTGGGTGGTGGTATGGTGGTAGTGGGTGGTGTGGTGTGGTGGTAGTGGGGTGGTGGTGGGGGTGGTGGTGGGTGGGTGGTGGTGGTGGGTGGTGGTGGTGGTGGTGGGTGGTAGTGGTGGTGGTGGTGGTGGTAGTGGGTGGTGGTGGTGGTATGGTGGTGGTGGTGTGGTGGGTGGGTGTGGTGGTGGTGGTGGTGGTGGGGTGGTGGTGGTAGTGGGTGGTGGTAGTGGGGGGTGGTGGTAGTAGTGGTAATGGGTGGTGGTAATGGGTGGTGGTAATGGGTGGTGGTTGTGGGTGATGGTAGTGGGTGGTGGTTGTGGGTGATGGTAGTGGGTGGTGGTGGTGGTGGTGGTGGTAGTGTTTGGTGGTGGTGGGTGGTGGTGGTAGTGGGCGGTAGTGGTAGAGGTGGTTGGGGGTGGTGGTGGTGGTGGTGGTGGTGGTGGTGGTGGTGGTGATAGTAGTGGGTTGTGGTAATGGGTGGTGGTGGTGGGTAGTGGTGGTGGTGGTGGTATGGTGGTGTGTGGTGGTGGTGGTGGTGGGTGGTGGTGGGTGTTAGTGGGTGATGGTGGTGGTTGGTAGTAGCGGGTGATGGTAGTGGATGGTGGTAGTGGGTGATGGTGGTGGTAGTGGGTGACGGTGGTGGTAGTGGGTGATGGTGGTGGTGGTGGGTGATGGTAGTGTGGTAGTCGGTAGTGGTGGTGGTAGTTGGTGGTGGTAGTTGGTGGTGGTAGTTGATGGTGGTGATCCCCACGAGGCAAAACCACCGACAAGACCAGGACGTTGACCCACTGCACACGTGATTTACAGTACCAAAGCGACCAAGAATCAAAAACCAACTACACCCTCAACCAAAGAAGAAACACGTGATACTAACACCATCAAAATGCCCTAACACTACTCGGGGGATGGCAAACGGGACTATACGAGTGTAGCTCCATTCCTATACACAACACCTTAACAAATAAACAGACCTTAATTCGACCACGTGGTTCTCTGAAGTGTGGCATGGCGAGACGCCCGTGCCTCAGACAAGTAATTTCCTAAGCAAACAAGCTACCGAGCCTGGCTGCCATTACACGCCCACCCCTCCCCTACCTCGCCCACACACCCCTTCCTCCCTCCCTCCCTGTCTCCCAGGAGTCAACCTCCTACGCTTTGGAGTCTACTTCAACACGCGGTATCCAAGTTTGTTGACTACCTTAGACAATAATGGATATGATTTTCCCACATTCCAGTACTTATAAAACACACAAAGAGACAGACACAGATACACACACACATACACATACATCGTTCAACTCTCCATTCTAACTAAAATACCAATTACCCATAAGTTTTAATCTTTCACTGTCGATCCCATGCCAAGGAATTCTCGATCAATGTGTATGAACACCAAGGGTTTACGATAAATATTGGAATCAATCACCGTAAGTTCTGAGACAAACTATAAGAACATTTCGCACATTTTCTTCTTATAGAAACTTGTTTGAAAAAAAAAATGAATAAAAAAAATCAAATAAAACAATAATAATCATCATCAGCAATTCAAAGTCCACTGTTGGACAAATGCCTCTCCCACCATCTTCCACGATTCTCACGACAAAATAAACTGCCTGCCAATATTCTGTATCCAAGTAAATAGCACGTGCATATGTGTAACTATTCACTCAGCCCCATGGCACCTCCTGGCAGTGCACGCGTGGATGAAACTGTAGTCTCCCGACCAATCTTTATATATCAGTCTCAAGGAGGAACCCATTCCAAGGCAGTGCCTCGGTTTCCTCGTCTCCGCCTGCCCAGGTCTCCAAGTCTTTGCGTGCCCAGGTCTCCAAGTCTCCGCCTGCCTAGGTCTCCAAGTCTTCGCCTGCCCAGGTCTCCAAGTCTCCGCCTGCCTAGGTCTCCAAATCTCCGCCTGCCTAGGTCTCCAAGTCTCCGCCTGCCTAGGTCTCCAAGTCTCCGCCTGCCTAGGTCTCCAAGTCTCCATCTGCTCCGAGTCGCTGCTTGGCATCTCCTGTCCATGCAAACGTGCTGCTTTCGAGTCGAGGCAATCCAATTCGACGCGAGTAATTCAATACTCAAAACTTCTGCATCGAGTAAATGTTTTGGCCCTCTCTAGGCGAGCTCCTGTGGCGTTGGGGTAGTGGGGTTGTTGACCTTTTCGAAACGAGAAACCTGAGGATATGTTGACCTGCGACGTCCTTTATAAAATTCCCTCTGTCACAAGCTAATCATGCAAATCGAGCATCACCAGAGTGAGGAAGTTAAGGTTAGGATTAGTCTCCACTATATACAGTCATTACATAACACGTACTGATATGTATACATGTACACATGTACACACACAGCCCCGCCCACCCTCTCTTTTACGAAAAAAAAAAACTAAC
>NC_134811.1:15954440-15956940 GCF_046742065.1 Oratosquilla oratoria
TCTCCACTCCCCTTTAGTCTCACCCAAACACCTCAGACCCCTTTCCAATACTACACACATCCAACTCAACCTTACGCCAACCCCAGTCCCACACCTCACTGCTCTAGTACCTGACCCTCCCAACCTCTCTCCCAATCCCTCACAAAAAGGACCCTTAAGGGATCCCAATCAGGGTTTGGGACGGGGTCCCTCAACCTCAATTCTTACCCCTCTCCCCAGCTGGTAACTTAAGCTATACTCACTGCGTGCCTTGACCACCGATCGACCGCAAACCAACCCATTGGTAACAGTGACCGGGATTGTAACCATTACTAACCATCACCTACCGCGCACGTGATCCACATGCTTGCAACATAGCGAGACTCCCCTCTTGCTTACCCTTTGACAAGCAAGTCATACATGTGCTCCATGCATGCTTTCCATATATATTAACAACATTTCTAACACTCGTAACACTAAAACTACAGTTGTTATTATCGTTACTAATGTTGTTGCTGTTGGTTACTCGGGAGCCATGGATCTTCTGCAAGACACCAGGGGCAACGGACTGGCCGCTTATTAATATCATTATCATGGTTGCCATCATAATTATTACTATTATCATTACACAAGTATAATCTATTTCTACACGTTTTAGAATTACTATTTCTATGATTGTTACCATGAGTTATTATTGCTATTATTACTCCTTTTATTACAATTATTAACCGATACATTCTAAAAAATACATCTTACCATAAAAATATGTACAATAGTTTCAACTAGTAAAGGGACGAATACGCGGACGAACATAAGAATAAAGGAGACTGCAAGAGACCATAAGGCCTACACTCGGCAGCTCCGTATCCATCATCATATGTCATCCCCATCCATAAAGTTGTCTAATCGTTTTTTAAAACAACTGAGAGTTTCAGCGCTTACTACATGGTTACTAAGTTTATTCCATTCATCGACCACCCTATTAGTAAACCAATTCTTGCCCATTTCCTCTAGGTCGTCGGCGTATTCTAGGTCGTCCTAGAGCGAGCAGCACTCCATGAATGAGAATGAAAGACGAATTTACCAAACTTCCAGGAACGTTTCGGCCAAGCAGCCCTGGTCCAATTTTGGCCAAAGACTTTTCTCCATTCCAACATTTCACTGCCAGACTGCACACAATATTACCACACGATCTGTACAACGAAAATTCACAACTTTCGTACTACGTCATTTCTGTACTACGAAAATGTAAACAATATTATCATGCTTTAGTCTTTTCTGTACCTTCTCAATGAAACAGTAATTTAACCATCCTTGAATACAATCACACAAATACATGACCAAGTAAAAAAAATAAAATAAAAATAAGATACATTAGACAAAATAAATAAAATAAAATTGATCAATAACAAATAGACAATGAAGTAAAACAAAAATAGATAGCAGAATCCACATATTCACAACAGCGTCGTCTGCATGAGCGCCACAAACAACAATGGATGTGTATGCGTCAAGTAATACGTACATTAATCACAAGCACATATGAAAGCTGCGTGGTTGTAAAAAGGCCCCGCAAAAAGGTTTCGGTTGTAAAAAGGTCTCTCCTAAGTGGGCAAAAGTTATAAAACGAGGCAGCAGCTGCAGCAGCAGCAGCAACTCGGCTTCACATTTAAACAGGTTTCGTTCCCCAGGTGGTCGGGCTTTAAGGATCGGGAGTGTACATCAGATGGCTGGAATCTAAGGATCAGGCTGTGCCTCTGGTGGCTGGAATCTAAGGATCGGGTGGGGGGGGGTTCTCAGAAGGCTGGGACGTAGGGATCGGAGGATTGGGGGAGGGGGGGCTTAAGCGTCTGGGATATAAGGATAGGGGTTGTACCTCAGGTGGCTGGGTCCTAGTTCAGGGTTGTGGCTCAGACGGCTGGTATCTAACACTATTACCAAGACGCAGGCCTTTACTGGTTTTGTTCTTGTCAGCGCCAGATGAGGTCGGGGGAAGGTGAATTCAGGACACCGGGGGGGGGGGCTTTTCTTGTTTGAGCGTGACCCCCTTTTCTGTGCCGAGGTCATCCCTTGACTGAAAAGAATTGTTTGGTGTATACCAGGGACCAGGTCGCCGTGTTCAAAATGTGAAATATTCCCGCTGGAGCAGAGAAAATGCATCTAAAAGAGAATAACAAAGGCCAATTGGGATACAGTTTGGGGAAGGATGGAGCGAGGGAGGGAAGGAGTGAGGAGAGGGAGGGAAGGAAGGAGGGAGGGGACGGGAGGGGACGGAGGGAGGAAGGGAAGGGGGAAAGGACGGAAGGAAAGGGGGGTAGAAGGGAAGTAGGGAAGGATGTAGAGAATGAAGGAGGGAAGGGAGGAAGGCGGGAAGGGAGGAAGGCGGGAAGGGAGGAAGGCAGGAAGGGAAGAAAGAGAGAAGGAAGGAGTGAGGGAAAGAGTGAGGGAAGGAAGGGTGGTAGGAGGGAAGTAGGGAAAGAAAGTAAAGAAAGAGAAAAGGACGGAAGAAGGGAAGGGAGAG
>NC_134811.1:15961940-15986940 GCF_046742065.1 Oratosquilla oratoria
GAGAGGGGAGAGAGGGGAGAGAGGGGGAGAGAGAAGGAGAGGAGAGAGGGGGAGAAATAGGGAGAGAAATAGGGAGAGAAAAGGGAGAGAAAAAGAGGGGAAGGGAAAGAAAAAGCGGGAAAGAGGGAGAAAAAGAGGGGGAGAAAGAGGGAAAGATAAAGAGAGGGAGAGGGAAAGAGAGGGAAAGAGAGGGAGAGGGAAAGAGAGGGAAAGAGAGGGAGAGGAGAGAGAGAGAGGGGGAGGGAGAGAGAGGGAGAAAGAATCCCACTGACCGTAGGGGTCACGTGGGCATCACAGGCCAGCCACGTCCCGAAGAAAGAAAGCCAGCAAGCAAGCAAGCAAGCAAATGCCCTCCTCCTCCTCGCTGGACTTGTCCCAGCGTGGGCGGGGCAATAATTGGTCGCCGGGGCAAAAACTGGCGCCTCTGTCTGTTGCCCGGCGCGTCCACCAGGCCATAACCAGGTACCAAGTAGGTAAGGAAGGAGGTAGGCAAGGGGTTAGGGAGGTAGGCAAGGAGTTAGGGAGGTAGGCAAGGAGTTAGGGAGGTAGGCAAGGAGTTAGGGAGGTAGGCAAGGAGTTAGGGAGGTAGGCAAGGAGTTAGGGAGGTAGGCAAGGAGTTAGGGAGGTAGGCAAGGAGGTAGGGAGCTAGGTAGGGGAGGGAGGTAGGGAGCTAGGTAGGGGAGGGAGGTAGGGAGGGAGGTAGGGAGCTAGGTAGGGGGTAGGGAAGGAGGTAAGGCGGTAGGGAAGGAGGTAAGGCGGTAGGTAAGGAGGTAGGTTGGTAGGGAAGGATGTAAGGCGGTAGGTAAGGAGGTAGGTTGGTAGGGAAGTAGGTAGGTAAGGAGGTAGGGAGGGAGGTAGGGAGGTAGGTAGGGAGGGAGGTAGGGAGGGAGGTAGGTAGGGAGGGAGGTAGGGAGGGAGGTAGGTAGGGAGGGAGGTAGGGAGGGAGGTAGGGAGGGAGGTAGGTAGGGAGGTAGGTAGGGAGGTAGGTAGGTAGGGAGGTAGGTAGGGAGGCACGTAAGGAGTCGGGCACGCTGGGAGGTAAGGGGGGAGGGAGCAAGGTGGGTAGTACAGTAGGTTGGTAGGGAGGTAAAGACGTAGGGAGGTAGGGAGATGGGCTGGAAAATGTAGATAGATACACAAGTAGGTGGGTAGATAGATAGGTTGGTAGGTTGGGTGGGTGATGTAGTTAAGTAGGTAGGTAGGTAAGGCATGTAGGTATGTAAGTAGGTAGGTAAGGCATGTAGGTATGTAAGTAGGTAGGTAAGGCAGGTAGGTATGTAAGTAGGTATGTAGGTAGGTAGGTAAGGCGGGTAGAATGTCAGACTTGCTGTCTGACAGGTGTGTGTGTGTGTGTGTGTGTTTGCATATTCGTGTAAAACAAGACATGTTCAATGCAGTGACTCGGGAAAATTCTATTACACTTTCATTTGTCGCCAATAACCAGCGCTTCTATCCTCGGGGATACCATCACAGCGAAGAGTTCGAGTCGCAGGGGTGGTCAAGGAGAGAGTTAAACCAGGTAGCAGAGCGAAGAGATAAAAATCAAATTAAACGAGATGAGGATTCTCTTTAAATGGTCGTGGAGGGAGTGATTTCCCAGTTAAGGGTAATGTCTGGAGAAGCTTTGTGGGAGTACTGGCGTTGTGGTTTGGTCTTTCGAGTGTTTGTTTTGTGATCTGGATATATATATATATATATATATATATATATATATATATATATGTGTGTGTGTGTGTGTGTGTGTGTGTGTGTGTGTGTGTGTGTGTGTGTGTGTGTGTGTGTGTGTGTGTGTGTGTGTGTGCGCGCGCGGGTGTTCTGAGGTACTGGTGGGAGGCTGGTGTAGAAGTTCTTGTGGCAGATTTATTTTTCCACAGATAGATAGATCGATGGATTATATAATTGCTTTTTTTTTATCTTGCCCGGACTTTAACCTAGTGATAGTCCAGAACGTGTACCGTTTTATTCTTCGTGACGGGAGAGAGATGCCACAGACTGCTGACACTCGCTCTCTGTCCCTTGGCTGGCCAAACTCGAAGGTGCTAACGAACTTCGAAGGCGCATCCTTGGAACTCCAGATCGAGGTTTCAAAATGTAACAATACTTCGGGCGTGATCAAGTGAAGGGTGCTACCGAAGCAACATTCCTACCTAGCATACGATGAGGAACTGTTCCTTCCCAATCCCTATATAAATCATACCCTTTTCACCAAAATCCCGTGGGACTTTCGACTCGCTAATTAAATAATGTATTAAATAATCAATAGATAGCATACGCCAGGGGTGGGGTGGGTGGGCGTTGTTTCATTTATACACGCTGACTCCAGTCCTCACCGTCTCTCTGAGCGAGCTCCCATGCAGACATTCACCATTCCCACTCCAGACAACTCTGGACAGGTTTGATCAACTTGCTCTACCCGTGAGTTCTGTGGTCGTCCCCTTCTTCGTCTCCCCAATCGAGTGTCTCTCTCTTATGGAGACAACTCTGTGAGCGGGATCAACATCATACTGTTCTACACTCGTCATGGACTAGTTGACCAGCGCTTCTGTCCTTAACATAGGAATGAAAGAGACTGCAAGAGATCATGAGGCCTACACTAGGCAGTTCCATGTCCATCACCACCTATCATCCGTCATCCCCATACGTAAAGTTGTCTAACCGTTTCTTAAAACAATTGATAGTCTCAGCGCTCACTACGTGGTTACTAAGTCTCCTCCATTCGTTGACCACCCTATTAGTAAACCAATTCTTGCCTATTTCCTTCTTAAATCTAAATTTGTCCAGTTTAAACCCATTACTGCCAGTACTGCCCTGTTCTCTTAATATGATGACCTTGTTTGCGTCACCCTTGTTAAAGCCTTTGATCCACTTAAACACCTCTATTGGATCACCTCTGTCCTTCTGGATAGACTCGAGCAGTTTCCCTACAGTAGCACAACTCCTCAAGAATGTTATTATAGTGATTGATATTATCTATTCATTACAGGATGAGGTCTTGAAGGGATTGTCTCGACTGAACAAAGGATTAATGGGCGAGGGAAGATTCATGAACAGTGGCGTACCTTGCATATTTCATTCTCATTAACGTCACTCATTCAGCCGACGGTACGAACTCCCGTCTAAAAAGTGGTCTTGACTTGGTACGGTAGGCTTACGTGTTAAGAACGGGTGGGAAACAGGGTTGGGTTGGGTGGAGATGGAGGGTGGAATGGAGGAATGGGTGGGAAGAGGGTGCTAATTCCCATGTCGGAAATCTGGTAGGGGGAGGGAGAATACGTGATACGGTAAGGGGGATGAGAAGTGTGGGAAGGGGTGAGAAGAGGGGTGGGTTTGGGGGGAAGAGAAGAGTGTGGTGGAGCGGAAAAGAAAAGAAAAGAAGAGAGAGAGAGAGAGAGAGAGAGAGAGAGAGAGAGAGAGAGAGAGAGAGAGAGAGAGAGAGAGAGAGAGAGAGAGAGAGAGAGAGAGAGAGAGAGAGAGAGAGAGAGAGAGAGAGAGAGAGAGAGAGAGAGAGAGAGAGAGAGAGAGAGAGAGAGACATGGACGAAGATCGAAAGGAGACGGAGACAGAAGGGGAGGAGAGGTAGACGAGGTGAGGGCGTCTGTGGGGGTGTGGAACTCGTAGAGACAAGGCGTTGGGGGGGGGAGGGAGGGGGAACCCCGGGGGCAGGCAGGCAGGCGGACAGCAGAGACCCGGCCCAAGCCTTCGGTTCGATGACATGAACCCTTGTCGCATAATCAATGATGTGACAGTACTTTGCCACTTCTCCTCCTCCTCCTCCTCCTCTTCTTCTTCTTCCTTTTTCCCCGCTCGCATCTCCTGCATCATAAGCAACAAATCAACTGGCCGCTCCTTATCAAATGCAGAAAGTTGAATGCACGCATGAACTCAAATCTAAGTATGATCATTACAATCGGGGAATAGGGATTTTGATCAAGTTTTTGTTCTACATGAACTTGAGGCTACGTATGACAATTGGAGGATAAGAGGCAGTGACCCACGAATGTTGTTTTTTTCCTGTATGTGTGCGAGCGAGCGAGCGAGAGAGAGAGAGAGAGAGAAGGGGTAGGGGTGGGAGGGAAGCAAAAGAGAGAGGGAGAATGAATCATGGATTATTTCTATCTACGTTGTCATATCCCTAGTACATGGTGCGTGTACACATGTTCACACGCACGTATATACACACGCATACAGGTACTCAAGTCAGCACTACAACAAGTGGTGGTAAGAGGAAAAAAACCCACTATATATACATATATATATATCCGTCATTCAACCTATCTACGCCCGGTAGATCTACCAAACGTCATCAAGCTTAACCACACCCTTAAACACACACACACCCGTGTTGTGTCTGTATATCCTTCACCTAGATAGTTGGCAAGGCAGCGTTCCTCTTACCTGAAGAACAGAGGTTAGTTTCTACCACGACAACCCCGACTAACATGCGCTGGCATACCACACCACCAACATCAACAGCAAAACCATACTCTCTCCTCAGCCGAACTTCCCCGCGTATTTTCTTATACTCTTAACTCTGGTTCTTTCACACACACACACACACACACACACACACACACACACACACACACACACACACACACACACACACACGACTCGACGGCACAGTGGTAGCGTTCGCAACCGCTACTACAGCTGTCCGAATTCGAATCCCACCCAGGGCTGAAATAATTTCAGTATCGCTGCGCTGCGAGTCGTTACTCCAACTCTCGTGGGCGGGGAGTTGGGTGTGTGTATGTGTGCGTGTAAGGTCCATAACCCATAGATCGGTTATATATGAGCTCTCTTCCGGGAGGGTTATAACTGTCGATCACAATCCAACACGTGATCCAAGACCATGGTGGTGAATCACAAAAAATAAAAAATAAAAAATAATAAGATAATAATAATAATAATAATAATGATAATAATATTAAATAAATAAATAAAATAAAAAATGACACCAAATGTCACATGGATACCATTCACAGTGAAGTGCCATTCTGCAAGTCACGGCACAGTTCACTGGCACTGCACAGCTTCACAAGACGCCGCACAGGGGTATTGGGCCACAAAAGTAACAGTCGACAACCACGGCCAAAGTGTCAATCAAACCATTAATTTACAGCACAGGGCATTCCCCATAAATACTTCACTAAATAATATTACTAATAACAATGTTCACAACTGTCTCGTTATCTATGAAAAAAACATGTACATCATCAGTTCACTACGCGCGTAGTCCTGGGGGAAAATACTTAAACACATCCATGCTGTAAAACTATCAATTTACAATTTTATAGTAATCTTAAGAAATATTGTATAAAAATGTTGAAACATCATGCGAGTTCCAGTCTGAAATATATATATATATATATATATATATATATATATATATATATATATATATATATATATAATGTGGTTTCACTGGGTAGGTTGTCATTGTCGTAACCGAAGACGACTTTCATGTCACGTTTACACCGATAGAGCAACGTCAAGACAACGAAGCGACGACCTTGTTCCAAAGGCCCGTTCCATCACTCTTCACTTTCTGTCGCCACAACTTACGAGTAAGGTCACGTCACCACACAAGACATCACGAAACGGGAGGCATCATCACACGGATCACCACGACAACCTCCTAACCCTGTAGCATTTCCACTGTGATTCGTCATCGCAAATTTAGACGACAGCGGTCTGTTTTGTCAGCTACGCAGACAGCTAGTCAGGCAGCTGACTAGGCTACGTTGCCAGCTGTCCGGATGTTGTGCTCTGTCACTTGAGGTTTCAGGTCCCGTTCGCCTATTTGAGCCGACCTTCTTGAGTCTTGCAACAACGCGGCAGGAATGCGGTACTGTGTGTGACCATGTACCCTGTGTACAAGAATGCTCATTTCACTCTTCTCCAAAACTGGAAATGTTGGTGTGGGTGCGTACGTGTACATGTGTGCGTGTGTGTGTGTGTGTGTGTGTGTGTGTGTGTGTGTGTGTGTGTGTGTGTGTGTGTGTGTGGGCGCGCGCGCGCATTTTGCTTTTCCCATACACACACACATTAGAAGTGTTTTCTTGCATAAGCGTTAACTAAAACACAGGGAAACTTGGCACGTCCAGTTTCAAACGTTACGTTCCATCCTGTCCGGGGCCCGTTCCCCACAACACACGCGCACTCACACACACACAAAGCCAAGCAACTTCCAACTTGGCAAACTTTGCCTTATCCCAGTTTCCAGTCCCATCAAACACGACACTATCCCTTTAGTACGCCAGGAGGAGGCACAGAAGAAGGCGAGGCCCTTGCACGGAGGCCTAAGGGCGCTGTCATGCCTTCTACAGTGTCTACAGCGTTGATGCCCCGGCGTGCGTCGGAGCGACAAAGCGACACACCCTCCCTCACCTGAACCACGAACGCAACTGAACGGTAGAGTTGTAGCGGCCGGGGAGAGGGTGATGTCGTTTACCCATTTTTACTTTTAATTTTCTGATGAAACGAAACAAGTGAATGTTGGGCGGATTCAGACTCGGAATAAATCATCTTATCTTCGGGCGGTGGGAGAAGGCGGGCAATGGGCGTGCGTATTGGAAAAAAAAATCTTAAAACCAACATACAGGCATGGCAACCTTGTCCCCCCCAAAATATAATGCTTATGTTTAAAAATATTACTCCCCGAAGAGAACAGTTTGAGTATATCACCTAACCATTCAACGACAATGATAGTTTCACCACAACAGATATATCTCTTGGATAATAATGGTGATAATAATGAAAATAAACCTTGCGAGTCATTTTCTATTTTCCAACATTGATTTTACTGGTGCCGGAGTTTTGATAAATGGATTTTGTTGTGGAATACTTCTAGCAACATTATCAAGTGTGACAAAAGCGAAATAGACTTTACAACTATATAAAAATTATATAGTACGACAAATTACGATACAGTGCAAGACTAGTAAACAGGATATAATTTCATAATAATACCCGAGTCTAACTATTGTAAATTACACCATTTCTATTCACACCAAGCAAACATAGAAACCATTCAATCCAAGATACTAGAGGAAAGGGTACCTTTCCTCTTGTGCGTCTCTGAGCTCATCATACCAATCAAGACAAAGGTTACCTATCTGTACCGAAGGAAGTACCATAGTTCTACTCCTCATTGCGGATACAAGGAAGGCTAGGCAAAACATCCCACCTGCAAAAGAGGAAAAAAAAGTTTGAAAATACTTGAGATATATATGTACGCGCGCGTGTGTGATTGTATGTGTGTGTGTGAATGTGTGTGATGTGTGTGTGTGTGTGTGTGTGTGTGTGTGTGTGTGTGTGTGTGTGTGTGTGTGTGTATCCAGGCACTGTCACCTCGTGGCAACCACCCCGTCCAGTAGTCGAGGACCAAGCCAAGGGCACAGACACCCACCCACCCACAACAACTTTCACCTAAGGCGTCTGGAGCCAAAAGGGTGACAAACAGGTGATACGTATGCTTCATATGTAATTATATAGATATATTTTATTATATATATATATATATATATATATATATATATATATATATAAATATGTGTGTGTGTGTGTGTGTGTGTGTGTGTGTGTGTGTGTGTATGTGTAATTTCATCATGCATGTACAAGGGATTTTATTCAGCTGTTTGAATCCTCGCACCCTAACCTCTTCCGTATAACAGGGTAATGACGCCAGACGATTTTATTCAGCCACGTGGAGGGCCGAGACGGGTGGGGGTGTCACAAAAGGTGAATCACATTCCAGGCAGTTTCATTGGGCCAAAATAATCTTCATTATTATTTTTTTAATTCTCAAAAATAAGATACTGCGGACAACTCTGGGTTTGTATACAATCGCATGGATATGGCACCATTTTGTATTGAAGAAACACAGAATATGCAATGAAAAATCCGCTTCGTCACTCACGGTACTGAAAAACAAATAAAATATAAAAAAAAATTGGGGGCAGTGATTGTCTCCAAGCACACACCTGGCACGTTTCGACTTATAATAAAAAACATTTGAGAAAATAAAATAGATAAACAAGATGAATTACATGAATTGATAAATCATTGAAAAAGTAGATAAATAGAGAAATAAATATAATGAATATATTAGAAAAAAAAAAAAAATCTCCTACGAACATAAACAGATCCACTCTCTACAGCTTAAGCAAGCGAATCTCTGCAGCTTAAACAGCGCGGCAGACCAACACAACCAAATATCCCTTTAAAAGAAAAAAGAAAAAAAATCACAACCACAGTGAGACTCAAAACATTCGACCACATTCTGTCCGTATGACAATCAAATCGTCTTCCGAGCCAAAAACCCCGACGAGTTGGCAACTGTCCACGGCGGCGGCTTCGGCCCTCTAGCGGCCAGCCACCGAAGTTTAGCTTCATTCACGACTCCCGCCTAACGCCGTAAGCGCGCGCCCGTCAGTTACGACCATGGAGGCATGCCCAGTTTCTCAATCTCTTCTCGTATATAAACACAATCTCCTTTAAATCACGCTTATATCTTGTTTCTCCCATTTGCCTGTTTTTCGTACGAAAGTTGATGTTCATACACCCGTGCCAAGCCAGCAAGCGAAGTTTACGAAATTAGGAAAAATATTAGCTGGGAATTACAGGATGGCAATTCGTAATGTTTTCCCACAACAATAGGATTTTTTTCAATATTCACGATTTACCAAGTCACGACTTGTCCAGTGATTAGCAAGTTTCATCACTATACTCTTATATACTCTCATTACTTTATTTACTTTCTTCTATATGATCAACTGTCATCCCCATAATTATTGTTCAACAATGTATACGGGGGACGTAGAACCAGAAATCTAAACCCAACAACGAAAGGACGATATCATATCGGCTGCAGGACCCCCCCCCCAAAAAAAAAGGCGTCCAGTTTCCAGTGATGAATATATTTTGGAAATGGTGGAAACATTGTGACGCGGGGTTGACGGGACAAGGCTGGGGGCCATGACGTAAGCATCACCCCCCCCGCAACTCCCCCATACCTCCCCCCCCCCGACACGCCGCCAAACACAACCAAATCCACTTTAGGCCCGAGAAAATGTTTCCATATATTTGTCGTTTGCTGAATGCTGGCAAATAAAGCCAAATGGACAAACGCTTATTTCATTAAATGTGTATTTGTGACTGTGTGTGCGTGTGTGTACGTGTATGTGTGTGAGAGACTAACACATAAGATGCGAGCTACGCTCCTGGGCTCCCGTTTTCCGTGAAGTACACGTATGAACATCATCCCTGTATATGAACACAGTCAGGCTTACACAATAATACTCGAGTCGTACCATGCACACGACCCAAATCTCGTAACTGCCCCCCTACCTCCCATACTTGTACATTTCAATGGTGCTTCCTTGCACACTGTCGAGCTGTTTATAATTTTTTTTTATTTTTATTACGGAGTATTTCCTCTATTTGTGGGTTGAGTGACTGGTGAACCAAACTTCATCATTCTCATAAGACAAAAATAAATAAAATAAGTAGGTCAAATCAAATACACATGTAAATTAAAATTTATGTAAAAATTAATTATTGTAAATATAATGATAATTAGATCAATTGTATATACAAATAAAAAAAATAAAAAAGAGCAAAATGATAAAAAATGTATATAGGAAACAAAATAAAAATATATAATTAAACAAAAACAAAACATAAAATCAACATTGTAATTCACATTAGAATGCCAAGCCAGATGGTGGCTGCAGATGCGGAAATTCGAAATTCTAATACAAGCCACTGCCGCTTCATGACCGACCAGGGCGGCGGAATTCCACACAATAATGCAGATCGGGTGGGAGCGGTTGGCAGAGCAGACTATTAGCCTCGTTAATATTTAGTTTCATACTGCTCCCAAGACCGACTCGGGAGTAATTACTATTAACTTACACTATTGCCAAGGTAGGTAGGTGTGTGTGTGTGTGTGTGTGTGTGTGTGTGTGTGTGTGTGTGTGTGTGTGTGTGTGAGAGGGAGAGAAAGGGAGAGAGGGAGGGAGGAGAACAAGGTGGTGGAAGGGAGGTGGAAAGGGTGGGAAATGGAAAAGCAATGGGGAGAGAAATAGATGACTGTATTTGGGCGGGCGGGCACGCGCACTTGTGTGTGTATGTGTGTATTCGTGTGTATGTGTGTGTGCGCGTGTATGTGTGAGTGTATGCGTGTGTGTGTGTGTGTGTATGCGTATGTGTGTGTGTGTGTGTATGCGTATGTGTGTGTGCGCGTGTATGCGTGTGTATGCGAGTGTGTATGCGTGTGTGTGTGTGTGTGTGTGTGTGTGTGTGTGTGTGTGTGTATGTGTGTGTGTGGTGTGCGCGCGCTCGTGTTTGTGTCTGTATGCGTAAGTGCGTGTGTAAGTACGTAAGTGCGTGTGTAAGTACGTAAGTGCGTGTGAGTTTGTGTTGGTGTGCGCATGTGGTGTATGCGTGTGTGCACGTGTGTGTGTGTATGCGTGTGTGTACGTATTCACTTGGTCTTTGGATCACGTGTTGGACTCGTGATCGACATCTATTTCCTTCCTGGAAGAGAGCTCAGAGCTCGTAGGTCCGATCTATGGGTAATGCTATGACCTTACACACACACACACACACACACACACACACACACACACACACACACACACACACACACACACACACACACACACACACACACACACACGAGTCAGAGTAACGACCCGAAGCGCAGCGGTACCGAAATTATTTCGGCCCTGGGCAGGATTCGAACAAAGAACTACGGGCCACTATGGTAGCAGTTCAGCGTTCTACCAACTGCGCCACCGAGTCGTGGCGTGTGTGTGTGTGTGTGTGTGTGTGTGTGTGTGTGTGTGTGTGTGTGTGTCTGTGTGTGTGTGTGTGCGCGCGCTCGTGTTTGTGTCTGTATGCGTAAGTGCGTGTGTAAGTACGTAAGTGCGTGTGAGTTTGTGTTGGTGTGCGTATGTGGTGTATGCGTGTGTGTACGTGTGTGTGTGTATGCGTGTGTGTATGCATGTGTGTACGTGTGTGTGTGTGTATGTGTGTGTATGCGTGTGTGTACGTGTGTGTGTGTGTGTGTGTGTGTGTGTGTGTGTGTGTGTGTGTGTGTGTGTGTGCGCGTGTGTGTGCGCGTGTGTGTACGCGCGCATGTGGTGCGCGTGCTTATGCGCGTCATTTAGACACACCCTATCCCATGTATTCACACCATTAATGACCCAACTTGCCCCAAGCAGTTTCGTTCGCCAGCCGTGCCAACGCCAACTTGCATGGGCGCGACGAAGCTCGAGAAGTGCCCGGATAATAGCCATGTTTACTCTTATCTATCTAGTGGCCCTGGCGGACCTAATCTCGGAATGCGTGTGTACCTCTTCAAGACCACGAAAATCATGGGGTTGAGCCCCCCCCCCTATTCACTCTCCCTCTTTTCCTTTTTCTCTCTCTCTCACTATTTCTCTCCCCTCTCTCTTTGCCTAGTACACTTACCCTTCATGAAACCCGTATTGATGTGTGCTTTTTTGTATTATTTCCAATAAACGAAGGTACTCTTATTGTACACAGGATAACGTGCAATCTATGAATACATTCATTACGTTTGCCTTACCTTTTTTCTCGCCCTAATAGAATATTCCTTAAAATAAATAATCCATGAACCAATTAATTCAAATCTTATTTAGAGATGTACTGCTTACAGCGATGTACATTGAACAACCTCGGCTTGGCGATGTAAATGGATTCCCTTTCTAAAGCCGCGTGATTCCATTCAGCTGTGGAGGGACGTGACCGTGTCGAAGGGGTTGAGCGGGAGGAAAGGACACGAAGGGCAACTGTGGAGAGAATGATGTCGAGAGCCAGGACGTGGCGGCGGAGACGACGGCGGCCACGCTCGGTGAAAACGGTCAAAAGATAACGGGACCGCGCGGAAGCCGCGACCGCAGCTGAGCTTTCGTCTCTTTTCTATGCGTGTACATGTATAATGTATTTAAATGTATGTCTGTGTGTGTGTGCTTATATATATATATATATATATATATATATATGTGTGTGTGTGTGTGTGTGTGTGTGTGTGTGTGTGTGTGTGTGTGCATGTGTGTGTGTGCATATAATCATGATCAATTTCAATCATTCATTTGCTCGCCAGGAGTTTATCAATACAATGAAGAGTTAAAATATCATGCCCAGGGTCATATAAGCATGTAGTTTAACCTAATCTAACCTAACCTAAAGTAATGTAACGTTCAGCTGCCAATAGGTATTCACTCTGTAATCGTTGTGGAAATGAAAAAAAAATCTTCCTTACTGTCATCCGTCACCTTTTACGTAATATGTCTCAATTATCGGCGTTTGCACGATAGACCTTATCAAGTAAATCACACGAAAAACGAGCGTAGATGGTATACACGTCGTTTTGAAACTAAACAGTAATAATAATAAATCGCGTTCTCACTTGCAGAAGTTTGGCTGCGTCCGAAGCAATCACCTACACCTTATGTGCTGTGACAGCCAAGACAAACCAAATACCTCTGACTCGTCGAGACCCGCATGGGTGTCGCGTCAACTCGGTAAAATCTGAATTCTGGGCGGGAAGGGCGCAGTTTCGTCCCCCCATTTGTGTGGAGCGATTTCAAATAACTGTCAAGCCTATTTCATTCCAGGTGTCACGAGATTTGCTGAGCCGGACTTTCGCTGTTGCCCGGGGCCAGATGTACCATACGGCACTGTGCCGGGACGTGAGTCTCCGGTAACGTACGCTCGGATGAATTTGGGGCCATTTTTTTTTTTTTTTTGGGGGGGGGAGACTAAAGTCTTTAAGGGAGAAGGAGAGCCCCACTCTCAGGAGGGAGGAGGGGGGCCTATATTTTGGTGAAAAAGGTGTAGGGGGGGGGGCTCCGTGTGTGGTGGCAGAGGGGAGGGGAGACCCAGCCTCATCACCCGGGGGTGGGGGTGCGTACTAAACCTTATCCCCTGGTTGTACATGACGTGACACGCTCTAGATTACACATGACACCCTATAGGTCATGTGTGACGTTTCACCCTCTAAGTTATACGTGTGACGTGCCACTAAGATAATCGTGTGACGTACCACCCTCTAGGACAAGTGTGATGTGCCATCTAGGATACACGCATGACGTGCAACCGTCTAGGATATACGTGTGACGAGCTACCCACTAGGATACACGTGTCACGTGCAACCCTCAAGGATATACGTGTGCATACGACCCTGTAGGCTACATGTGTGACGTGCTACCCTCTAGGTTACAGGTGTGACGTACCACCCACTAAGTTACAGGTGTGACGTGCCACCTTCTACGTTACACGTGACATAGCACCCTACATTGCACAAAACATGCCAGCTCTATGTTGCTATCGATATACCACGCTCCAGGTTGCAAACCACGTCGAAGCCCCTAGGTTGCACGTAGCAGAGGTTGCAAGGTGGACTGGGAACACAAGGTTGCACGTAGCCGGCAAGCACCACGTCAGCGCTTCGTCGCTGCCTGCCTTGCAATTGTTACGAGCTGAAACTGCAAATCGAATTACGCGAAAGGATTTAAAACGAAAACGTAATATTCTCCGACAAGTCATAAAATTAATATAAATTGCTCTGTGAACGGTACAGATTAGGTTATTGCCTCCCCGGGTTACAGTATTTCGGGCTAAAGCTTAACAAGAACATTATTTTGAGCAACATGTAACGAGTACATTTTTGACATATATGAACACCCCCTCCTCCCCCCTTCTCCCATCAAGCTCTTTTTCACTATCGTGATGTATGTGGATAGAAGCGGAGGTGCCGTGCAACCTTAGGGCATCCAAAGAGAGTCCTGAACGCTGGTATTAATTGGAAGGTCAAAGCCACATTCATTTCTCCGTCTATGTTCCCGTAAGCCTTTGTGCTTATTTGTCTGACCACTTCAGCACTTGGGAACACCCACGTTCCAACTGATAACAGACGATTTTATTCAGCAGATGGCGTGGGCTACCCCCACGAGGGAGGAGTTTTATTCGGGAGAGAGAGAGAGAGAGAGAGAGAGAGAGAGAGAGAGAGAGAGAGAGAGAGAGAGAGAGAGAAAGAGAGAGAAAGGGGGGGGGAGAGAAACTCAATTAGGGATTCACAGACTTCCAAAAAGAAAAACAAGTAAACAAATTAATATAATTAGGTAAATACAATAATGCATAAATATGGCACTACGCTGATTACTAGTTTCTCTAGGGATCTTGTGCGGGTTTACTCTTTTCAAGTAGTAGTGGTGGTGGTGTCGTGGGGTGGTGTGGTGGGGTGGTGTGGTGGTGGTGTGGTGGTCGGGTGGTGTAGTTGGTCGGGTGGTGTGGTGGTCGGGTGGTGTAGTGGTCGGGTGGTGTGGTGGTGGGAGTGGTGTGGTAGTGGTGTGGTAGTGGGGGTGGTGTGGTGGTGGGGGTGGTGGTGGGGGTGGTGTGGTGGTGGGGGTGGTGTGGTGGTGGGGTGTGGTGGGGTGTGGGGTGTGGTGATGGTGGGGTGGTGATGGTGGGGTGGTGATGGTGATGGTGGGGTGGTGTGGTGATGGTGGGGTGATGTTGTGGTGGGGGTAGTGTTGTGGTGGGGGTAGTGTTGTGGTGGGGGTAGTGTTGTGGTGGGGGTAGTGTTGTGGGGGGGGTGGTGTTGTGGTGGGGGTAGTGTTGTGGTGGGGGTAGTGTTGTGGTGGGGGTAGTGTTGTGGTGGGGGTAGTGTTGTGGTGGGGGTAGTGTTGTGGTGGGGGTAGTGTTGTGGTGGGGGTAGTGTTGTGATGGGGGTAGTGTTGTGATGGGGGTAGTGTTGTGGTGGGGGTAGTGTTGTGGTGGGGGTAGTGTTGTGGTAGGTGTAGTGTTGTGGTGGGGGTAGTGTTGTGGTGGGGGTAGTGTTGTGGTGGGGGTAGTGTAGTTATGGTGGTAGTGTTGTGATGGGGGGAGTGTTGTGGTGGGGGTAGTGTTGTGATGGGGGTAGTGTTGTGGTGGGGGTAGTGTTGTGGTGGGGGTAGTGTTGTGGTGGGGTGGTGTTGTGGTGGGGTGGTGTTGTGGTGGGGTGGTGTTGTGGTGGGGTGGTGTTGTGGTGGGGTGTTGTGGTGGGGTGGTGTTGTGGTGGGGTGGTGTTGTGGTGGGGTGGTGTTGTGGTGGGGTGGTGTTGTGGTGGGGGTGGAGGTCGTTGTGGTGGTGGTGGAGGTCGTAGTGGTGGTGGTGGAGATTGTAGTGGTGGTGGTGGAGATTGTAGTGGTGGTGGGGGTGGAGGTCGTTGTGGTGGTGGTGGAGGTCGTAGTGGTGGCGGTGTGGTAGTGTGATGATAGTGGTGTGGTAGTGTGATGATAGTGGTGTGGTAGTGTGATGATAGTGGTGTGGTGGTGATCGTAGTGGTGGTGTGGTGGTGATCGTGATCGTAGTGGTGGTGTGGTGGTGATCGTGATCGTAGTGGTGGTGTGGTGGTGATCGTGATCGTAGTGGTGGTGTGGTGGTGATCGTGATCGTAGTGGTGGTGTGATAGTGGTGGTGGAGGTGGTGGTGGCATGCCGTGAGGCCTGCTAATTTGGCGAGACATCCACTCCTTCGCCGTGATACAGTTTAACTCACTTTAACCTGGCGAAGTACTTCACACATGTTCTACTGAGGTCGTTATAGTGCTACCTGTTTGTTAGTTGGTTTCCCTATCTCTCTCTCTATTTTATATTATATATATATATATATATATATATATATATATATATATATATATAGAGAGAGAGAGAGAGAGAGAGAGAGAGAGAGAGAGGAGATAGGAAGGGTTGTGATCGTACTCCAGATGAATAAAATACTCTGCATGATAAGTCCCTCTTCCCAGGTCGACCGTAAGATTGCACTTGTTAAGACTGGTGACACTGGAAAATTCCAACGCTACACTAATTAACGAGCGTGAAACACTGCGGTCAATCCTAATGTTAACTTTCCATTTCTGTATAAAATCCTAGACGCAGGCACTTCAAATTAAGACCACATATGATGTATAGAATTCTTAAAACACATATGCACGCAAAGTACTATCACAAAAAACGCACATACGCACACAAACCTGTGCACATGCACCCGTAAACAAACACGCACATGTAACTTGTAAACACGAGGACGCACATAATTTGCGTTTTACAAACACGGTTTCCTCCGGGTTGGCGTGAACGCAATTACTCAACAACATTTCGCAAAGATTTATGGGCACGTGGGTTGGTATTCTTAGACACTAATTATACCCGAATATATGGGGACCTGTCTGGGCACAAACGAAGCGAAGGATCAAGTGAGCAAAACAAACGGAAACAGTTTCCGACATGGCAGAACAAATAAATTATTTCCTGTATTCATATCCGCGAACAGAAACCCCGCAGCGTTGAATATCATTTAATGTCTAAGTAATTGTGAATCTGTAATCAGGTTTGTTTGCTTGCTTAGGAACGAGTCGACGATGCCACGCCGACACCCTGATGCATCACCCTGGGTGTGTTTGGTACGCGTTACTCACTATATACTGTGTATGTATATATATATATACTGTGTGTGTATATATATATATATATACATACACGTGTGTGTGTGTGTGTATTCCTTTTTCATTCTCGTTTAAATCGTCCCAAAACTCTACTCTATTTCTCCTCAATATTCTCGATATTAGAGCCATATTCAATACCCAAACCCCTCAATCTAATCTTATTTTCACCCAAACCCCTCAATCTAATCTTTTCACCCAAACTACCCTTTATTAACACTTCCTTCTTTCAACCACACACACACACACACACACACACATATATATATAAAATGAGAATTATTTATTTACCTTTGAACTCGCATCCACTTTAGTAATTACTCACAATCCCACCCCCACTCTGAGTTAAGACCGACTCACAGGTTGAGAAGCTACCAATGATCCTGGGAACGGTGCCGGCCGAAGCTTCATGGTCCAGTTAGGTGCCTAACAACGTGCTACATTTATTTCTTTTTTATTTATTTGTTTTATGTTTTACAATTCGTTATGGGCCGAAAGGCACGCTCGTTTGCCTGTTCCATTTTAATCCCGGTAAAACGTAAATATAAAAAACGATAATTCGTGACAAAATATTGTACTCGTTATATCTACGCTGCTGCCAAATGATTCTATCCGATTTAGGACTGGTTTCACAACCGGGCGGGGAACGACAATTATCGCTCCAGATGAATCTATGGAAATGTAACTTCCGCTTCGAGCACAAAGATATATTTCTATACATTCAAATATCATCATCATAAAGTCCTACCCAGAGCTAACAACTTCAGCATCGCTGCACTGCGAGCCGGTACTCCAATCCTGATGGGCAAGGAGTTCGTGTGTGTGTGTGTGTGTGTGTGTGTGTGTGTGTGTGTGTGTGTGTGTGTGTGTGTGTGTGTGTGTGTGTGTGTGTGTGTGTGTGTGTGTATTCATGCGTGTGTATGGTCACAGCATTATATCGAGCCATATACGAGCATTAATCTCTCATCCGGGAGGGTAATAGCTGTCGATCACGTGATCCAAGACCGTGGTAAATCTCTCTCTCTCTCTCTCTCTCACACACACACACACACACACACACACACACACACAGAGAGAGAGAGAGAGAGAGAGAGAGAGAGAGAGAGAGAGAGAGAGAGAGAGAGAGAGAGAGAGAGAGAGAGAGAGAGAGAGAGAGAGAGAGAGAGAGAGAGAGAGAGAGAGAGAGAGAGAGAGAGAGAGAGAGAGAGAGAAGGGGGGGGCATGTCGTGCGTTGGCCTTGTCCCTTTTGACCTGTGCCCTCCGACCGACCTTCGTCTCCCCAGCTTCACCCTCATCGCACAGATTGCCTGCCTGCCTGCCTGCCTCTCCCCGGCGACGCCTGAGGCGACAGCATCCCCGTCATCACTGGCTTCCGGGTACTTGTCGAGCGAGGAGGTTCCGGGAAATCACGGCGTCATTAGAGCCATTGTTCCCCGTCTCACAAGGTCCCGTCATGGGATGGAGGAGCGGTTAACACACCCATTAACAATTAAGACGATTCACCCCTTCACGGCCACGGTCGACCTCTTAAGGTTTTATTCTGGTTGCCGCCAAGCTTTTTTTTTTTTTTTCATTCAGCTGAAGCAGTTCCCAACGTTTTCATCACGTGATATCCAATCATATACATCTATATGACCGCGACCCCGTTGTTTTCTTTTTTTACACTTTATTTTGTTTTACTGTATATCAATAGTTATATATAGGATATGTAAAAGCATTGGATATATATAATGTCCCCAAGGAGCCCCCCAGGGGGAATGCTTGCCCAGGGGTCGCGACCCTTGGGTTGAAAAAGGGCTCTTAGTTTCTACTCTGGCTAATACCTTACTCTTCTGTTTACCCGAGAACATTCTCCTCACCCACATGGACAAGAACACACAGTGGGACACTGTCACCCGACACAGCGTACCAACACCGAATGGCCACCGTTGTCACTGCTGAGGCCAACAAGTCAAACCAAACCCATCACTTCCTGACAACGCATCGTCACTGCCAACATCGCAGTTCTTCTTTCAGACTTCCTCAGCAAGACAAAACTTTCACTCCGCTACCACTACCACTACTTCCACCACTACCACTATTTCCACCAACACCACTACCACCACCGTTGACACTGTCACCGCCACCACCACCAATACTACTACCACCACCCTCGCTGACATCACCACTTCCACCACCACTGACACAACCACTACCACGACCGTTGACACCACAGCTGATTCCACCATTACCATCGCTGACACCACCTCCACCACCACCGCTGACACTACTGCTACCACTACCACCGCTGACACCACCACTACTACCATTACCACCACCTCAGTTTTAGTCTCGCGTTACACGCCATTGACATCACTGTTCTTTAACGCCATTCAGTATTACTAAATACTGCATCAAATAGAAAAAGAAATAACCCTTTTAACACTGACGCACTTTCTGTGTGGAAAAGAGAAGGACCAGCTGGGTTTGGAGAGACGCGTAGATATGGACGAACAACCGGGCGGCAGATGGCGACAGTAACTCTCACTGAACGAGAATTATTTGACTGTATGGGGACAAAGTGTCCCGCGGGGTGGGTCTGTGCAATGAGGTCAGGCTGGGTCAGGCAGGTCGGACAAGGTCAGGCTGGGTCAGATAAGGCCAAGTTAAGCCGGACAAGGTCAAGCTAGGTCGGACAAGGTCAGGCTAGGTCAGACAAGGTTATAAGCGGTCGAGCAATAGACAGTTAGGTCAAACTGGGGCAACAATGCAAGGTCGCTAAGGAGGGTAAGCGGACACAGGAAGACCGAGGCGGGAATGGGGCAGTAGGGGTGGCGAGGACTTTGGGTCACGTGGTTACCGTAGGTTGGGTCCTCTAATGCGATTACTCGGTGTGGGGGGAAGGGGAAGGGGGGAAGGGGTTGGGGGAAGTGGGAGGGGGAAGGAGGGGAGGGGGAAGGAGGGGAGGGGGAAGGGAGAGGAGGAAGGGGGGAGGAGGGAGGGGAGGGGGAATGGAGAGGAGGAAGGGGGGAGGAGGGAGGGGAGGGGAGAAGAGAGGCAGTGTTGGGGAGTGCGTGTGTTCCGGGAAAGGGGAGAAGGGGAAAGGGGGGGAGAAGGGGGAAGGGGGAAGAATGGGGAAGGGGGAAGAATGGGGAAAGGGGGAAGAATGGGGAAAGGGGGAAGAATGGGGAAAGGGGGAAGAATAGGGAAAGGGGGAAGAATGGGGAAAGGGGGAAGGGGGAGAAGGGGGAAGGGGGGGAGAAGGGGGGAAGGGGGGGAGAAGGGGAGAAAGGGGGAAGAAAGGGGAAGGGGGAGAAGGGGGAGAAGGGGGAAGGGAGAGGGGGAAGGGAGAAGGGGGAGAAGGGAGAAGGGGGAGAAGGGAGAAGGGGGAGAAGGGAGAAGGGGGAGAAGGGGGAAGGGGGGAGAAGGGGGACGGGGGAAGGGGAAGAAGAGGGACGGGGGGAAGGGGAAGAAGAGGGACGGGGGGAAGGGGGAGAAGGGGGAAGGGGGGAGAAGGGGGAAGGGGGAGAAGGGGGAAGGGGGGAGAAGGGGGAAGGGGGGAGAAGGGGGACGGGGGGAGAAGGGGGACGGGGGGAGAAGGGGGACGGGGGGAGAAGGGGGACGGGGGAAGAAGGGGAAAGGGGGGAGAAGGGGGACGGGGGGAGAAGGGGGAAGAAGGGGAAAGGGGGAAGAAGGGGGGAGAAGGGGGGGAGAAGGGGGGAGAAGGGGGGGAGAAGGGGGAAGGGGGGAGAAGGGGGGAGAAGGGGGAAGGGGGAGAAGGGGAAGGGGGAGAAGGGGGAGAAGGGGAAGGGGGGAGAAGGGGGAAGGTAACCGAATTATTGGTAACCGTCTTTCGTGAGACAACGCCCTCCTAGACTGGAATAGAACAAAGTGACTTGTGTATTGTGGGCGAATTGTGTGTCATGGGGAAGGGCGTGGGAGAGTTGCAGGTCCCCAATTTTACAATTCCTCTTATACGTATTAAATCTTTGATTATACGAGAATTGAGGAAGCGGGGATTGGTGGGTTGAGGGGGGCATCGCTACATCAGTGTCCATGTGCTTCCATCCATGTCTGTGTACAAACACGTAGTCTCGTGCAATGGCAAAATTGTAGTCATGTACAACCATGTACGACTATGTACAACCATGTTTGATCATGTACAGTCATGTAGGTTGATGTACAGCCATGCACATCCACGTACAGGGATGCATTCAACCAATTAGGTAATTACTGTACCTATTACCAATTTCTACTAATTCATACAAAGTTCATTGTCTCTTACAAGTCTCCTAGTTATTCCAAGATACCCAAAATTGTTTAAATGCCGACACACACATTTAGGACTCGAAGTGTGTATGGAGTGATTTGTGAACATGTGTTATCTCCAATCCCCATGTAACGTTTGTTTTCAGAGATAACATACACCACGGTCTAGGTGGATACTGTACGTGTTCACATTGTTCATTGCCTTTACTTGTTCATGTAACTATTCTAAGACTTGTTCAATAGTCAGCCACTGGCTTTACGTTACACGTGAGCACTGAAACAATTGGTTGTTTTAAAAGATTACATCACTTTATGGATAGGGATTAATTATAGTGGTGATGGACATGGAACTGCCTAGTGCAAGCTTTATGGTCTCTTGCCGTCTCCCCTATTCTTAGGTTCTTCTGTATTAGTAGTAATTACTAGTATTACTAGTTACACTAGTAATACTATGTGAACTTATTTCAAGATGAAACACTTCAGCTGAAATGAAACGTGATCAGGCCGGACCGAGACTCCATGATGCTCCTTCAACCAGAACCGTCTGAGGCGTTAACCAGAATAAAGACATGCTAGGTGGGTCATCGTGATGAAAGGAGCTCATCTCGTCTCGCGTGCGCGTGTCTGTTCCCCGCGGCCCGCAGACGCTTCCGCCAATGCACGAGATAGCTTCCGGACACGAGAAGAGTTCCGCGCCTCGCCTCGCCGCGCTTGGACAAGTGCCTACGAGAAGAAAGCGGTGGGGAAGAGCCTACGGCAGGAGGCGCTGAATAGCTGCGACCTAAGCTACCACCTTTGCCGTATGCACTTGTTAACTGGCCTTTGGGGCAGGTAACAAACGGTCACTGCAGGGAATCGGAGAGAAGTGCGGGATTCGAACCCACAACTAAGCGAATGCGAGACCAGCACGCTTCCGATGAGGCCCCCAGTCCTTGTACAATTCCACTTCAAACCAAATATCCAATCGATGCTGAAGCATACGATATAGAGTACACAAACACACACGCACATGTGCACACACACACACACACACACACATACGCACATACACAAATATACGCACACAAGCGCAGGCTTTCTGGTGTGAATAACGTTTCGGTTTCCTGCGATGTATTCCGCGCCGCGCTCACGCCATGAAAACTCTCGCCAATACTAAAATCTGACTGCCCCTTATGAAAAAAAAGATGGGTGTGTGTGTGAGTGTGAATATGTGTGTGTGTGTGTGTGTGTGTGTGTGTGTGTGTGTGTGTGTGTGTGTGTGTGTGTGTGTGTGTGTGTGTGTGTGTGCACAGCATATTCACAGATTCTGCCCCGTCTTACAAGCCTGAGGCTCCTTTCCCCTTCTCTCCCCCACTCCCTTCCCCCCATCCATATCTCTTCTTACACTCGAACACTTAAATCTAGTGACTTAGATCCAAGTAGAGAGAGAAAATACGAGTGAATTAGAATACCCACTTGATATAGACAGGTACAAGTATATACAGGAATACTCCTTTGATACAGAATAGAACAGCAGTCTTGCACTTAAAGACTTTTGTTCTGGCTAGAGTCAAACTATCTTGTTCAGCTCAAATGGAGCCCTGGGTATCAGTAGAATGTGTACTGTATGTATTTAGCTTACCTAGTTGTATTCTACGGGAAGGGGAGCTATGCTCGTGGTGTCCCGTCTTTGTATCTCGCAACATCTAGTTTGTTCTTAAACTCACGTGTGTGTGTGTGTGTGTGTGTGTGTGTGTGTGTGTGTGTGTGTGTGTGTGCGCATGTATTTATATACAAACACACGCACACGTGCAAGTACACCCAAATATATCACTACATTGTACGCGTGTATGTCTGTTCGTGTGCGTGCGTGTGTGCACATGTTCGCACACATCCGCGTTCGAGAGTTGGAACATACACATACTTAATCCACTGTGGACCGTGCCGTACCTAGGGCTATGAATTGGACGGGGACAAGTGGGGAGGGGGGGGGAAGGGGGAAGGAGAGGGGAGAGAAGAGGGGGGAAAGAGAGGGGGGAAGAAGAGGGGGAGAGGGGGGAAAGAGAGGGGGGAAAGAGAAGGGGGAAGGAGAGGGGGGAAGGAGAGGGGGAGTGCTAAGACGCGGCGACAAACGTCAAGACAATCGGGGAAGACAAACTAAGAGACTACGATGGAGATACAGAGCACTGCAGTAACACAAGGGGCTGGAAGACGGAGGGAAGCGGTGGAGGAGGCCTAGGAAATGGAGTCGCAAAAGGAGGGGGAGAGGAATGGAGGGGGAGAGGGATGGAGGGGAGAGGGATGGAGGGGGGAGGGATGGAGGGGGAGAGGGATGGAGGGGGAGAGGGATGGAGGGGGAGAGGGATGGAGGGGGAGAGGGATGATGGAGGGGGAGGGGAATGAGGGAGGGGGAGGGGGATGATGGAGGGGGAGGGGGATGGATGGAGGGGGATGATGGAGGGGAGGGGGATGATGGAGGGGGAGGGGGAAGATGGAGGGGGAGGGGGATGATGGAAGGGGAGGGGGATGATGGAAGGGGAGGGGGATGGAGGGGGAGGGGGATGGAGGGGGAGAGGGATGATGGAGGGGGAGGGGGATGATGGAGGGGGAGGGGGATGATGGAGGGGGAGGGGGATGATGGAGGGGGAGGGGGATGATGGAGGGGGAGGGGGATGATGGAGGGGGAGGGGGATGATGGAGGGGGAGGGGGATGATGGTGGAGGGGGAGGGGGATGATGGTGGAGGGAGAGGGGGATGTTGGTGGGGGAGGGGGATGATGGTGGAGGGAGAGGGGGATGTTGGTGGGGGAGGGGGATGATGGAGGTGAAGGGGCAAGGGGATGATGGAGGTGGAGGGGCAGGGGGATGATGGAGGGGGAGGGGGATGATGGAGGGGGAGGGTGATGATGGAGGGGGAGGGTGATGATGGAGGTGGAGGGGCAGGGGGATGATGGAGGGGGAGGGGGATGATGGAGGTGGAGGGGCAGGGGGATGATGGAGGTGGAGGGGCAGGGGGATGATGGAGGTGGAGGGGCAGGGGGATGATGGAGGTGGAGGGGCAGGGGGATGATGGAGGTGGAGGGGCAGGGGGATGATGGAGGTGGAGGGGCAGGGGGATGATGGAGGGGGAGGGGGATGATGGAGGGGGAGGGGGATGATGGAGGGGGAGGGGGATGATGGAGGAGTGGAAGTTATCAGTAATTCGTCACCAATAACCAATGCCTCTACCCTTGGGGACAATATCGAACCGAAGGAGGAGTTAAGAGATGATAAAGGATAGATGTAAGGAAGGCACATGAAGAGAAGGAGAGTAGAAGTTAAAAGCGGAGGGTAGATGAGGTAGATATAGAGGTATGGTGGTACAGAAACGTATGAAAATGTGTAAAGTACCACAAGACGGAAGGAAACCATCTCCCACACAAGGCAATACTCCCAAGGCTGATCGAATGGGAAGGGCGAGGAGAGAGGGAAGAGGGAGAGAGGGGGGGGGGGGAAGTCTACGACGTTAACGACGAGGACGGCGACGACCAAGACGACGACGACGACGACGAAGGTAGCGGGGGCGACACCGAGAAGACGTGATAAGCGGGAGAGGATTTATGAAAATGACGCGCGAATCCCGGACCCACTATCGCCATCATCACTGTCATGTGCGGCCTGGGAGCGCCCACGAGCCCGCCAACTGTGCATTGAAACCTGCCTACTAAAGGGGGGGGGAGGGAGAGGGAGGGAGAGAGAGAGAGAGAGAGAGAGAGAGAGAGAGAGAGAGAGAGAGAGAGAGAGAGAGAAAACACTCGCCAACTACACCAAAAAGAAACCGCCAACTTCGTCCAAGACTCCGCCAACTGCGTCCAAAAACCCGCCGATTACGCCCACAAACCCTCCAACTACGCCCTCAAACCCTCCAACTACGCCCACAAACCCTCCAACTACGCCCACAAACCCTTCAATTACGCCCACAAACCCTCCAACTACGCCCACAAACCCTTCAATTACGCCCACAAACCCTCCAACTACGCCCACAAACCCTCCAACTACACCCATAAACCCTCCAACTACGACCACAAACCCTCCAACTACGCCCACAGCCCTCCAACTACGTCCACGAACCCTCCAACTACGTCCACGAACCCTCCAACTACGTCCACGAACCCTCCAACTACGTCCACGAACCCTCCAACTACGCCCCCAAACCCACCAACTACGCCCCCAAACCCACCAACTACGCCCACAAACCCACCAACTACGCCCACAAACC
>NC_134811.1:15991940-15994440 GCF_046742065.1 Oratosquilla oratoria
GTTCTGTCAGCTGTTAGCGTCAGTCCTACCATTAAAGATCAATAAACCAAGGCAGTTACAGGGTCCTTGCTGTATTTTATTCCTACCTGTCTATATACCAAGGGCTTTTTCCCCTCTATAAGGGAGGTAGCCAAGGCAGAGGCATGCACCCACTCCCTCCCATTCCACTCCCATCCAACACCCTTGTTTACCTCTCATTTTAGCTCCTCGTGGATGACAGTCATCCCTGTCTCCTGCCCACTGCCCGAGTCAGAAGCAATGCAGCAAGACATAGAAGACAAAATTAGACTTATCAGGGTTCTGGGGGCTTTTTTTCTTCTTCATGTTGCGGCGATAATTTCTCTTCGAGTACACGTAATCAGTGAGTAACTCCAATCTTATCAAAAAGGTGAACATTTGTACACATGTTCAGGCTTCCTTTAGTATACTGTACACGTGTTACTTGTATTCCAGTCGTAATTTGTGTTCTAAACGCATGCCACCTCTTCGCATCTGCAACGTGTTCAAATCGCTTCTCATCACAAGCGTCGCATTTCATTCAGTTGTTAGTTTGAACCGAGCAGTATGGCGGGAGGAAGGGGGAGCCCTTCATACCCAAGTGTTGAGATGGGAGGGATGGTGTGGGTGTCTATTCTAACACCTCTTCCCCTCCCCCCCACCTTGCAAAGGGGAATTTCGGCAAGAATGCGCGATGATGGTGATGGTTATGATGGTGATATTGAAGACGACGACAGCAACAGCAGCAACAACAACAATAATAATAATAATAACAATAAATAATTATAATAATAATAAACATTGGATAACAATTTTTCACAAAAAATCTTGTTTCTAAAGCAAAACTTTGCGCTGGTTACAAATATATATTTGCTTTTTTTTCTTCTACCATCGGCCTTTTTAGCGATATACAAAATTATACTAATAAAGAAATGTATGAGGCTAAGGGAAGAAAATCCTTTCCATATCCCAACATTTTATCCTCTATTGCACCTGTGTCACATGATGATACCTTACTAGTTCCACGGCCACCAGAAAATTTAATTAAATTTAATCAAATGAGAAATCTATTCTTTGTAACAGAATCAATATTGAAATCTTCCAAAGATCTAGCTATGTTTTCTTGTAATGCAACACACACAATTCACATTTATGTTCAATTAATAACTGCATTTTTTTCAGGTAGAGGGTATGATGGAGGTCTCATCAGGACAGTGAGAAGGTTGTGACAATGAAGAAACGGATGAAAATATTGAGCAAAGACTGAGTACCCGCCCACACTTTCCAAATCAACGTGAACTGGATGAGCTCACCAGGGACTTGGGTCTCACTAAGTTAGAAGCTGAGCTTTTAGCATCCAGACTGAGAGAATGGAATCTGTTGGGAGGACTGTAGATTAACAGTATACAGGAAGTGCCATGAGGAATTCGAAGTATACTTTAATATAAGTGAGGATCTCTGCTTCTACGAATATATTAATGGCTTATTTACAATGGCGACTGTTCATAGATAGTTCTACAAAAAGTCTCAAATCTGTTTTACTACACAATGGGAATCAGTATCCATCCCTGCTTCTCGAGTAGGTAAACTATGACGAGTTTAAATGGGATGTTTGTGGTGATTTTAAAATGCTCGCCTTCTTACTTGGATTACAGGGTGGGTACACCAAGTGTTCATGTTTTCTTTGCCTATGGGACAGTCGGGCTGATAATGAACACTACCAGAAAGTGGAGTGCTTCCTTCGAGATGACTTGCAGCCAGGAAATATCAATGTTATTAGACAGCCTCTTGTAGAGCCTGCCAGTGTTGCTACCCCCACTTCATATAAAGATTAGTTTGGTCAAACAGTTTGTGAAGAAATCATTAGATCATGGTGGTAGAGATTCCAAGAGATTCCTCTATTCTTTACAAAGCTATCAGAGGCCAAAGTTAAGGGTGGTATATTTACTGGTCCGCAATTAAGGGAAATGTTGAAGTCAGTGCAACTTGAGAATGCAACGAGGAATGTCGAAAGAGAGGCGTGGTGTGCATTTCGAGATATAGTTAATGGATTCCTTGGTAATAATAAAGACCCAAACTACAAGCTGCTTGTAGCAATTATTTTTGGAAAATTACAGTACAAGAACTTCGGATGTAGAATTTCATTAAAGGTGCACTTTTTTTCATTCACATTTGGATTTTATTTTTCGTGAAAACTTGGGAGAAGGGAGTGAGGAACATGGTGAGAGGTTGCATCAGGACATTGCTGCAATGGAGAAAAGATACCAAGGAAGATGGGACAATGTTATAATGGGAGACTATATATGGTCTCTGGTGCTTAAAGATCAAGGAGCTCACAGTAGGAACTCACGCTCATCAGTGCATTGCTAGCGGGCTCTTGTAACAGTATCGCATGCTTTTATTTTGACATTTTTTCATTAGTTTTCAATGGGAATATAAGGACAAAATGCCAGTTACTTTTTAGACAACGTGAGTATGCTAAGTATAGTGTACTATGGCAGCT
>NC_134811.1:15999440-16029440 GCF_046742065.1 Oratosquilla oratoria
TCGAGCCCGCTGTACTCGGCTATCCGTAAATTACCTGTACGGCGCCCTAGACCACTACACCACAGAGACTATAAAATCCTTGAAACCTGGAATCGAACTGATTCCCGAGGGAAGGAAGATCACTTATTACGGCGATCCGAATTCCTGTATTACTCAAGGACCAGCCCACCAGTGGTGTGGGGTAAGGACCGGGACGAACCCCTTTCACGCTTATCGCCATTGTAACTATTGTAATAAGTGATCTCCCTTCCCTCGGGAATCAGTTCGATTCCAGGTTTCAAGGATTTTATAGTCTCTGTGGTGTAGTGGTCTAGGGCGCCGTACAGGTAATTTACGGATAGCCGAGTACAGCGGGTTCGAGCCCCGCATGCAACTGTCATAAATATTATCGGTTTGATGTCGCTGCCATTAGCGTATTTCTCTCATAGTTACAATGGCGATAAGCGTGAAAAGGGTTCGTCCCGGTCCTTACCCCACACCACTGGTGGGCTGGTCCTTGAGTAATACAGGAATTCGGATCGCCGTAATAAGTGATCTTCCTTCCCTCGGGAATCAGTTCGATTCCAGGTTTCAAGGATTTTATAGTCTCTGTGGTGCAGTGGTCTAGGGCGCCGTACAGGTAATTTACGGATAGCCGAGTACAGCGGGCTCGAGCCCCGCATGCAACTGTCATAAATATTATCGGTTTGATGTCGCTGCCATTAGCGTATTTCTCTCATAGTTACAATGGCAATAAGCGTGAAAGGGGTTCGTCCTGGTCCTTACCCCACACCACTGGTGGGCTGGTCCTTGAGTAATACAGGAATTCGAATCGCCGTAATAAGTGATCTTCCTTCCCTCGGGAATCAGTTCGATTCCAGGTTTCAAGGATTTTATAGTCTCTGTGGTGTAGTGGTCTAGGGCGCCGTACAGGTAATTTACGGATAGCCGAGTACAGCGGGTTCAAGCCCCGCATGCAACTGTCATAAAAATGATCAATATATATATATATATATATATATATATATATATATATATATATATATACATATATATTGCTGTCTCAAATTAGAAAAAATCCGGCACTTAGAACGAAAAACCCCCGAAACCTAGAAAACAGTTTACAAGAGAACTGTCATTTTTTTTTTACAATTTCTAAACGACTTTCTTATCAGAAAATTTTGATGTCTCAGATTCCTAAAAGAAAATTAACTGTACAGCTGCTTGAATAAATTACACTCGCACACGCTTATATAATAATAATACGTCAAAACATGCATACACTGAACAATGAATTAAAATACAAATATGTGCACAAACAAGAACGAGTAAAACTGCTAAGTAAGCATGTGAGACTGTTGGCACTCCTTCCTCTCATGGCAATAACTTGTGTCAACACACACACACACACTACACACACACACACACACACACACACACACACACACACACGCACACACTACACATACATTGACGCACTCAGGACTTGGTCATTACTGTGTGTGACACATTAGCTTCCTACGGGTATCGTCGCTGCAGGAGTGGCATCATAGCGTGGACACCACTGTCTCTTCTGCGTTCATGTACGAAATGTTCCCGACCACCTGCAAGGTTGAGGTCCGAGCGGGTTCCAGCCCTGCAAACCACGTAGAAGAAAGAAGGAAGAAGAAAGAGGAAAGAATAAGAAAGAGGAAAGAATAAAGAAGAAGAAAGAAGGAGGAGGAGGAAGAAAGAAGAAGAAGAAAACACTACACACACACACACACACACACACACACTACTCTCTCACACACAGACACACACAAAGACAAACACACACACGCACGCACACACACACACACACACGCACACACACACGCACACGCACACACACACACACACAGCGCAAAAACAAGGACACGTACCCAAGACCAAATGAGATGTAGCTCCCTGGCTCACAAATAAAAACGCGTTCGCGCGACACAGTACACGGCAGTCTCGTGTCTGTCGCCTTTTTTATAGAGACATTTCATGACAAATGGTGTTGTCCTAAGATGCAAGCGAGCCGAGGAGAGGCGGAGGGAGAAAACTGAAGCGAAGTTGCTGAAGAGGACACGAGAGAGAGGGAGGATGGATGGATGGAAAGAGGAGGCAAGAGAACAAGCGGTAATTGACTAAATCAATTAAGAGAACGAATGAGGATATGAATGTACAGCAAGACTGTGCGTGGAAAAGAATGGAAGAGTCATTTGTAAAGGAAAGGAGAGGAACCAGAAGGGAAGTTAATTCTCAGTTAATTCTCAGAGAAAAGAGAATTGAGAAAAAGAAGAATAGAGAAAGAAAAAAGAGGAAGAGATATAGAGAGGAAGATAGTAAGATAAAGAGAAGAGATACAGAGAAAAATATAAAAAAACAGATAAAGATAAGGAAAGAAATAAAGAGATAAAGAGAAAAATATAGAAATAGATAGAGAGGGAGAGATTGAGAGAAACCATTGATACTCAACACAATCTTTCTTTAAAGTCAACCCTAGTCACTAATAATTAATATACGCCAAAATAAAATTTATCTGGAGACGCGAGACTTTTCTTTGTGTAGAGACAAAATACAGACGGGTTGTTTCACACACACACACACACACACACACAAATAAATTATCAATGAAATGAATCACCAAGTTAACACGGCCAAGGTACATATAGTTTTGGGTGAAATTCACGTCTACTGAAGAGGATGAGCGAGTGCGCAAGGAAGAAAGCAATAATTGAAAAATAAAAATTATAGAAAAAATCATAATAGACAAATAGTCTATTTTCGCGTGAAGCTTTACAGCTCATAGCGCCGACTCACCATGAAAGTCCATTTGATACAAATAGCAACATACATACGTACACTCGCGTAAAAGAATAATGCTTAAAAAGACAAAAGGTAGTGGAGGAGCGGCGAGAATGCGAGATAAAAAGGGTGGCGGGATATAAAGACTAACAATAAGAAGGGGGGAGGGAGGGAGGGGGAGAGGGAGATAGAGAGAGAGAGAGAGAGAGAGAGAGACAGAGAGAGAGAGAGAGAGAGAGAGGAGAGAGAGAGGGGAGAGAGAGAGGAGAGAGGGGAGAGAGAGAGGAGAGAGGGGACACAGAGAGGAGAGAGGGGACACAGAGAGGAGAGAGGGGACACAGAGAGGAGAGAGGGGACACAGAGAGGAGAGACAGAGGAGATAGAGACAGAGGAGATAGAGACAGAGGAGAGAGAGAGAGAGAGAGAGAGAGAGAGAGAGAGAGAGAGAGAGAGAGAGAGAGAGAGAGAGAGAGAGAGAGAGAGAGAGAGAGAGAGAGAGAGAGAGAGAAAGAAAACTGCTGCGATGATGTGGGCCCATTTGTTCGCCCCGTGTATAAAACGGCCGCCATTACAGCCTCGCCCCACAAAAGCCGCGCCTTATAATTGCGAACCGATTTATCAATTTCCAGTTTTCTTTAGAAAGCGCCTGGCATTTATGAGCTCTGTGCTGGTGAGGCGCTCTGGGGGGAGGCCATCATGTGGCACTGTTTATGGAGTGCCAAGGGCCATAGTGTGTTCGTGATTGCGGCCAGGGGGAAAACCCACTTTTAGCATAACAATTGTTTTTGGTCGGTAAAAGGTTATGGCACGGTTATAGTATTGCTGTGGAAAGAATTCGCGCCTTTTTTTTTTTTTTGGCGTTCTTGTAACAAGATGCAACCAAGCCCATCAGTAGTAGCTAATCCTTTCGGTGAATATAACTATGCTACAATTACGTTTAATTAGTACAAAACTAAAATATTCCAGACGTTATCTAATCTCTTTCGGCATCCTCAGTTAGGTAAAGGCATCTCAAGACTGTCGGCGGACTATGTAGCCCTGCTGTACCCGTGTACTTCGGGCACAGGTGCTGTAACTGTGATCAAGACCCATCCTATACATTGATAACCGTGAAATCATGTATAGTGACACAATCCTTTCCACCATTTCCCTGAAATGTACGTCCACACTGCCATGACCAATATTTTCCTTTTCCATTTCTTTCTTTTTAACATTTCTTCCGTCATTTTGAAAGGAACCTTTAAAAGGGTACTCGACTGATGCGCAAATAAAAGGACCAAGACTTTAGCCCGCTCGACGCATTTGGAGAAAAATGCAAAAAGGGCGAGACGCATTTGCCAATATCAGATGCTTTTCTCTTTGTTTTGTCCAGTGATGTGTAAAATACATTCCCTTTTCGGTCTTTGAGCTTTTTTTTTTTAAATCCGTCGTCCCTTGTTCCATTTTGTATAATACGCATTCGACGAGATATCTTTTGGAGATATTCCACACAAAGACCCAAAGATCCGAGACAACGACTAACCATGAAGGTGAGGAGCCTACGCCAGGAGGCGCTGAGTAGCTGCGGCCGAAGCCGTCATCTTTGCCCTATACGCTTAGACTGCTGGGAGGTAGGTATCCGTCCCTGCTGGGACTCGGAGAGTAGTGCGGGATTCGAACCTACAACTAAGCAAATGCGAGACCAGTACGCTACCGATTACGTCACCAGGGTATTAACTCATGTAACTAAACCATATTATATATTGCATTAATAAAACTTATAACCTAAAGGAGAAATTCATTTCACATACAACGATAGTTACATAAATGCTATTTGATTGTATTTAGTGACTCAAGGCTTTAGTGTTAATCGAATGTTGACGTCACGATTCTAGTGAAGACTGTGCACCACTAAATCATCACTTGTTTGATCTGTACTTGCTCGAGGAACCAAAGACCACTTCACACACTGGGCATATTCTCGTCAACTATTTTGTGTTCCTTTGAGCACAAAACGACTTCGGTTACAATCTTACATTTTTCGAATTTCCGAACGTCAAATTACTTGTGTGTCGTACATCGAGAACCTAAATAACGAACAAAGAAACTAAACTTGTACGAATGTTACACACATCGTTGAAATATTCTTATGAAAATCTAGACTACTGTAAGCGAAGCCTTTTCCTAGATATTCAAACACAAAACAATTGACGAAAATATGCCTAGTGTGAAGCGGGTGTAAGGATCTTGACTGGCGGGAACCTTCAAGGCCGCCCAAGAGGGAGCCTCTTTCGGATTAAGCCTACAATGGGGCCACTAGCCTGGAAAAGTGGCCATCAACAGCCCCCGCCAAGAACTGCTCGTCTCTAACTTGTCCGCCTGTGTCCTACGGTCGCCGTGCACCTTCGAGATGCAAGAACAAGGAATCGGGGCCATTTCAGAGCCCTATGTTCTTCTTCCCTTTTTTAAATCAGTGCCGTCATGGTTCAGTACTTGTTCACACCCGATATTGATACAATTTACAAAAATAAATAAACCAATAAACAAATTGATTAAATTAGAATGAAAAGCGTAACGAAATAAACTAATGAATGAATTAATAAAAAAAATTAGACAAATAAATAAAAACTAAAATAATATAAAGATAAATTAAATAAATCAAACAAAATAAATAAATACGAAACAAATACATTAGACATTCAACAACGCAATATACATGGGTCAGGTTCAGGTGTCCGCAAGACTGCACTTTACTACGGGCTTAAGATGACGTCACGGAGGCTTCTCTCTCTCTCTCTGTGATTCCAAAGGCACTGAGAGACCTTACGGTGTCCAACAAATGATCTTACCACAACAGATTCATTATTATCAAATCTTATTGTTGATTATTATTATTATTTTCATTATTGTTATTTATTATTATCATTATTATCATTTTTACTATTGTCATAACTATTTCTATCATCATTAATATCATTATTATATCTTTCTTCTTGCGAAAAGCTGATGGACGCGGTCCCTGTGGATGTATGATGACGAGCCAATACCTGCGAACAATATTAAATCAGCGATATTAAATCAGAGTTTTAATCTGTGCCTTTGTAAGGGGCACCGCGGCTGCAAGACTAATGATGCGAACGAGAAAACATGAATAAATTGTGTAATCAGTTCATTGGTGATTGTCTTCTGCAATAACGATCATAGAGGCAAGTCATTAACTAAATTTGAATAACCTAATTGACATGATGGCCAAGGAGGGAGTATTGCAGCTACCGTGGTCATATCACCGCCAAATGTCACAAGAAAGTGGTTTTCATAATTGATCGGGTTCGTCCTAACGATTCCGAAAACACAATGGCCACTATCGCCAGACAATATATATATATATATATATATATATATATATATATATATATATATATGAATGCATGTACTAAAAAAATTACCTTACGATTGACAGGCTTAGGCACCCTTACACTCTGGAAAGACGTAGAGTGCTGAGTGATCTAAGAGGTATTCAAATGGGTCAAGGGCTTTAACTAGGGTGATGCAGGCAAGGTCATCATATTAAGACAGCAGTGCAGGACTCGTAGTATGGAATTAAATTGGTCAAATTTAGATTTAAGAAGGAAACGGGCAAGAACTGGTTTACCAATAGAGTGGTTAACGACTTAGTAACCATGTAGTAAGCACTAAAATTTTTGGCAGTTTTAAGAGGTTAGGCAAGTTTATGGCTTTAAGGTCTCTTGCAGTCTCCTCCAGTCTTATGTATGGCTTTAAGGTCTCTTGCAGTCTCATCCAGTCTTATGTATGGCTTTAAGGTCTCTTGCAGTCTCCTCCAGTCATATGTATGGCTTTAAGGTCTCTTGCAGTCTCCTCCAGTCTTATGTATGGCTTTAAGGTCTCTTGCAGTCTTCTCCAGTCTTGTGTATGGCTTTAAGGTCTCTTGCAGTCTCCTCCAGTCTTATGTATGCTTTAAGGTCTCTTGCAGTCTCCTCCAGTCTTATGTATGGCTTTAAGGTCTCTTGCAGTATTCTCCAGTCTTGTGTATGGCTTTAAGGTCTCTTGCAGTCTCCTCCAGTCTTATGTATGGCTTTAAGGTCTCTTGTAGTCTCCTCCAGTCTTATGGATGGCTTTAAGGTCTCTTGCAGTCTCCTCCAGTCTTATGTATGGATTTAAGGTCTCTTGCAGTCTCCTCCAGTATTATGTATGGCTTTAAGGTTTCTTGTAGTCTCCTCCAGTCTTATGTATGGCTTTAAGGTCTCTTGCAGTCTCCTCCAGTCTTATGTAAGGCTTTAAGGTCTCTTGCAGTCTCCTCCAGTCTTATGTATGGCTTTAAGGTCTCTTGCAGTCTCCTCCAGTCTTATGTATGGCTTTAAGTTTTCTTGTAGTCTCCTCCAGTCTTATGTATGGCTTTAAGGTCTCTTGCAGTCTCCTCCAGTCTTATGTATGGCTTTAAGGTCTCTTGCAGTCTCCTCCAGTCTTATGTATGGCTTTAAGGTTTCTTGCAGTCTCCTCCAGTCTTATGCTTGTATTATGACGTTTCAGCTGTGACACCTCCTCCCCCCTCTCTCCCACTCCTCCACGAAGCGTGACGGTCGTGGCAATGGAGCGTGACACGTGACACATCCGTTCACACCATATCCATGTGACACTTTTTTCCAAGTAACACGTAAAGGCCACAACGAAGGCACGACCCCGACACGACGCATGTCATAGGACACGGTTGCAATGTGGAGCTTAATTATGGAGGTAATCGGAAACCTATTAACTTTTTGCGTCGACTAATTACGACAGAAGCGACGCGAACGTTCCTGTGAAGGGTGCACTCGTGACTGAGCGAGATTCATTCGTTGGCAGCTTGGCTTTCCCCTTTCTGTTGGTCCAAAGTCCACATT
The DNA here is from genome assembly GCF_046742065.1 of Oratosquilla oratoria. NCBI lineage: Eukaryota > Metazoa > Arthropoda > Malacostraca > Stomatopoda > Squillidae > Oratosquilla > Oratosquilla oratoria. Next base: position 16,007,111 of record NC_134811.1, read on the forward strand.
TTGCAGGACTTAAGTCCGAATCTTCTGACAACCACGGGGTAGGAGATTCTGGTGCGAGTACAAAGCCGAATCGATTCCTCAATGTCTTACAAGTCCAACAGTGAGAGGATTCGCAGCTGTGGCGACTCGTAAGAACATAAGAATGAAGTAGACTGCAAGAGACCATAAGGCCTACACTAGGCAGATCCATGTCCATTACCACCTGTCATCCCCATTCATAAAGTTGTCTAACAGTTTCTTAAAACAACCGATAGTTTCAGCGCTCACTACACGGTTACTCAATGCGAGTAGACCAGCTGGACCGCCAAAGCACAATACTTACCTCCGGGGTTGGCCTGTATTGGTGAGCGAGGGAGAGGGAGTAGGGGTAGAAGGAGGGAGTAGGGGTAGAGGGGGGGAGTAGGGGAAGAGGGGGGGAGTAGGGGGAGAGGGTGGGAGTAGGGGAGAGAAGGGAGTAGGGGAGAGAAGGGAGGAGGGGAGAGAAGGGAGGAGGGGAGAGAAGGGAGGAGGGGAGAGAAGGGAGGAGGGGAGAGAAGGGAGGAGGGGAGAGAAGGGAGGAGGGGAGAGAAGGGAGGAGGGGAGAGAAGGGAGGAGGGGAGAGAAAGAAGAAGGGGAGAGAAGGAAGGAGGGGAAAGAAGGGAGGAGGGGAGAGAAGGGAGGAGGGGAGAGAAGGGAGGAGGGGAGAGGGAGGGAGGAAGGGAGAGGGAGGGAGGAGGGGAGAGAAGGGAGGAGGGGAGAGAAGGGAGGAGTGGAGAGAAGGGAAAAGGGGAGAGAAGGGAGGAGGGGAGAGAAGGGAGGAGGGGAGAGAAGGGATGAGGGGAGAGGAGGGGAGAGAAGGGATGAGGGGAGAGAAGAGAGGAGGGGAGAGAAGAGAGGAGGGGAGAGAAGAGAGGAGGGGAGAGAAGAGAGGAGGGGAGAGAAGAGAGGAGGGGAGAGAAGAGAGGAGGGGAGAGAGGAGAGGAGGGGAGAGAAGAGGAGGGGAGAGAAGAGAGGAGGGGAGAGAAGGGGAGGAGGGGAGAGAAGGGGAGGAGGGGAGAGAAGGGGAGAGAAGGGGAGGAGGGGAGAGAAGGGGAGGAGGGGAGAGAAGGGAGAGGAGGGGAGAGAAGGGGGAGGAGGGGAGAGAAGGGAGGAGGGGGAGAGGAAGAAAGTAAGAAGGGGAAGGGAAGTGAGGAGAGTGGGAGGAAGTAAGGAGAGAGGAGGGGGAGGGGAGGAGAGGGGGAAGAAAGGGGGTAGAGCAAGAAAAGGTTGAGGACGAAAGAGAGAGAGAGAGAGAGAGAGAGAGAGAGAGAGAGAGAGAGAGAGAGAGAGAGAGAGAGAGAGGTAAATAAAAAGAAAAAAGGAATATATAGAGAAAGAAAGAAAGAATGAATGAATAAGTGTGTGTGTGTGTGTGTGTGTGTGTGTGTGTGTGTGTGTGTGTGTGTGTGTGTTTGTGTGTGTGTGAGAGAGAGAGTTAGAGAAAGAGAGAGAGAGGGGTAGAGACAGAGAGAGTAGTAGAGAAAGAGAGAAAGATGGGGGGGGGGCTTTAGTGTCACTCTTCGTTCCAACACTTGTTACGTGGCCCAGACAGACAAAAGAAACACCGTGGCAACGTCAGGGCTTCAACGCCGTGTTTACACAATTAGGCAAACAGCGTCACTCCGACGCGACAGCACACGGCCGGCCACGCAGTGACACGCTACTCTCATGACAGTGAAAAGCACATGACATGACAGTGACACGGTGTGTGGGGGGGGGGGAGGTGAGGGGGACCAAAGCGCAGCGGATGTGACGTCACTCGTCAGTCATCTCACAACAAAGGCATTCCACAACACTGGATCTGGAACCTCCTCCTCCTCCTCCTCCTCCTCCTCTTCTTCCTCCTCCTCCCCTCTCATCCTCTTATACGCCACTTCTTCTCCCTGTACCTCTCAGCCAATCACGTGATTTTTCTTTCTACCCTGTCTCGTCCTCCTCTTCCCCTCCCTTCCCACCTCGTCTACTTCTCATCCTCCCTCCCTAAGGCCCCCCCTCCTGCCTCCCTCCCCCCTTCATCCTCTGTTACCCCGTCCTCCCTCCACACTCCCTCAGCCAATCACAAGCTTCTTGCTTTCCATTCCCCCCCCTTTCCCCCGCCCCTACCCTTCTTAGGTCCCCCTTTCCCCCCTCATCCTCTTTTATGCCTCTCTGTCTCTTTTGTACTCTTTAACTCGTTCGGAAGAGGCATCGTTTCGTGTATAAACATATTCAGGCTCCCACCGAGCGAGAGCGAGATTGTCACCAAGGACAGAATCGCTAATAAACCATAGTCCACCATAAGATTTCATTCAGACAAATTGAACCCCATCTCTATCACCATAAGGGTCTAAATAACCTCCAAACAAGTGAAATAAAGAAGCGTATTTCTTTCTCCCCCGTCTCTTGTCTCCTCCCCCCATCTACCTTATCCCCTCCCCACCTCCCGTCTTCCTAAGCTCCCCTCCTCTCCATTCGTAACCAATTTTGTCTCTTCTCTTAACCCCCCCCCCACCCACCGCAACCCTCTACTTCAATCACTGTCCCTATTGTTTACCACTTCCTTCCCTTATCCTCTCCCCCATTCACTCGTCCCCTCCCCCCAATACCCCATCGTCTTACCTTTGCTCCCCTCCTACCCTTCCCACTACCACCAGGAACTTCCTTCCTTACTTTAACCTACTTAACTTCCCTCTCCTCGACCCCCCTTAGCTTTTTCCCACCCTCCCCCAAGCCACCCAACGCCTCCTCTCACCCTCCCCCAAGTCACCCAACGCCTCCTCTCACCCTCCCAGCTCTTTCTACCTTTCTCTTACTATCCCAGCTCTCTCTATCCTCCCTCCCTCCCCCTCCGCTCAATTACAATCCTCAACCTCTCCATTCCACCCCACAACGCTCAAACCTCTCTTCGCCTTCCCTTAACTCCTCAGCTTCTTTCATCGCCTTCCACCTTCCTGAAGTCTGTCCCTGGCCGGGGACTGGATTGTCCACGTTACGTACGTTTGCTGCACACACCATCTTCGTGCCCTCGTCCACGCACCATCTGTCCCCTCGAGCACGCATTATCTTCATCCCCTCGCCCGTTCACCATACTAGTCCCCTCGCCCGCCCACCCACCATCTCGTCCCCTCGTCCGCCCTCCCACCATCTCGTCCCCTCGCCCGCCCGCCCACCATCTCGTCCCCTCGTCCGCCCGACCACTATCTCGTCCCCTCGCCCGCCCTCCCACCATCTCGTCCCCTCGCCCGCCGCCCACCATCTCGTCCCCTCGCCCGCCCTCCCACCATCTCGTCCCCTCGCCCGCCCACCATCTCGTCCCATCGCCTGCCCACCATCTCGTCCTATCGCCTGCCCACCATCTCGTCCCCTCGCCCGCCCACCATCTTGTCCCATCGCCCGCCCACCATCTTGTCCCTTCGCCCGCCCACCATATTCACCCTCTTCGCCCACACACCATTCTCGTTCCCCTACCCACTCACCATCCTCGTCCCCTCGCCCACTCACCATCCTCGTCCCCTCGCCCACTCACCATCCTCGTCCCCTCACCCACTCACCATCCTCGTCCCCTCGCCCACTCACCATCATCGTACCCTCACCCACTCACCATCTTCGTCCCCTCGCCCATTTACCCTCTTCGTCCCCTCGCCCACTCACCATCTTCGTCCCCTCGCCCACGCACCACATTAGTCCTTAGCTCTCTAACATTCACTTTTCTCTCTCTCCCCTCCTAAATATTCTCCCCCACTGCCACACACTAGGTACCTCCCTCGTGGTACTACGTTCTCTCCCCCACTCCATCAAAATACTCTCACCCCAACATACTCCTCTTTCTCCCCAAATACAGCTTTCCCCCTCCTCACACCCGAAGTACAACTTTCTTTTAAACCCAAACTCCTTTTTTTTCACCTCGTCGTACTTATCACACCCTCTTCCAGTATCCATCTTCTTCCTCCACCCTCCACTGACAACGCCATACCCAATATATCTTCTCCCCCCTCGCCCTTCCCCCCAGGATTCATAAGCTATCTGCTTCTAACCCTTCATCATGGAAGGCAGAGAAAAAGAGAGGGAGAGAGAGAGAGGTGGGAAGAGGGAGAGAGAGAGGGAGAGAGAGAGAGAGAGAGAGAGAGGAGAGAGAGAGGAGAGGAGAGAGGGGGAGAAAGAGGGAGAGAGAGAGGGAGAGAGAGGGAGAGAGAGAGGGAGAGAGAGGGGGAGAAATAAGGAAAAGTAGTGGGAGGGAAAGGGGAGGGAGGGAGGGAAAGGGGGGAGGGAGGGAGGGAAAGGGGGGAGGGAGGGAGGGAAAGGGGGGAGGGAGAGGACGAGTCGTGCATTTGAGTGAGAATCGCTAGAGGACTTCGGGGGATGAGGCATAGCTCAGTGCCGGACCTTCAATCTATCCTTTATTTAAAAAACAATTCTGCTACCGCTTCAACAAAATGCCTGAATTACCAGCAGGCATATAGTGCGCTGGTGGCATAACCGGAAGCATGTTGGTCTCTCATTCAGTTAGTTATGGGTTCGAATCCCGCACTCCACTCAAGATTCTCAGTGGTGAATGTTTGTTACCTGCCTCAACAGTCCAATGTGCATAATAGGGCAAGGGTGACTGCTTCGGCCACAGCTACTCAGCGCCTCCTGGCGTAGATTCATCATCTATTCTACGTATACCTCATTCAAACTTCCTTTCCCATAACAAGGATGACGCAAACAAGGTCATCATATTAAGACAACAGGGCATGACTCGCAGTAATGAATTTAAACTGGACAAATTTAAATTTAAGAAGGAAATAGGCAAGAACTGGTTTACTAATAGGGTGGTCAACGAATGGAAGAGACTTAGTAACCATGTAATGAACGCTGAAACTATAATTTGTTTTAAGAAACGGTTAGACAACTTTATGGATGGGGATGACAGGTAGTAATGGGTATGGAACTGTCTAGTGTAGGCCTTATGGTCTCTTGCAGTCTCCTTCATTCTTATGTTATGATCCTCATGCGACACCATGATTGACGCGTGAAGAAAATGGCCTCGCTCGTCTTTCCCGCACACGGCATCCAGTGCCTTCCATCACATCAACTTTCTCCGACAGAAAACCTTTCCCCTTTCCATCGCAATTGTCCGTACCTTCTCCTCTATTTAAGCTTCCGTACACGTTCTTAACCTGGGGTCATTTGGTGGGGCTTGCCGACCTTGGAAACCCAAGCGATAACAAAATACCTGAAAGAGACTTTCCATGTTTCGGAAACACACACATGCTTTGCCAACACTTCATTATGATTCCGCTCTTCCTCCATTCGACAGCAGCCCTCCATCCGCCCTCCACGAAGTGCATCTCCTCCATCTTCCAGCGCATGCAATCTGAATATTCAATTTCTTTCAGGACCGGTGTTCTGCGGACCACAGACAGACGCACACTTCCATTTCTACTTCCTTTTCATCTCCTGACCTTTGTTTAGTCCCTGGTATACAGTATAGCCCATGATGATGATGATGATGATGATTATGGTGATGCTGAATCTCGATCATGGTGATGATGCCAATTATGGTGATGATTATAGTGATGATAATGATAATTATTGATGGTAATAATTGATAATAATTGATATTGATGATAATTGATAGTGATGATGATAGATGATTGATATTGATGATGACTGATAGTGATGATTGATAGTGATTAATGTAGTGATGATTGGTGACAAATGGTGGTGACGATTTATGATTGATAATGACGATGATTGCTGTTGATAATTGATGATGATTGGTGGTGATGACTGATGATGATTGGTGATGACTGATGATGATTGGTGGTGACGATGACTGGTGGTGACAATGATAGGTGATGACAATGATTAGTGGTGACGATGATTACTGGTGATGAATGTTGACGATGATGGTGGTGATGATTATAGCTGGTGATGATGATGGGCGAAACAAAACATATCCCCAACTCTTACCCGTCCCCATTACCCGACCTAATACCCCATCCCTCCCCCCACAATATAACCCCCAAGAAAGTGCCCTCCCCTCCAAATACCCTCCATCGTAATACCCTCCAGCCCCTCTTCGGCACCTCCTTCACAATACCATCCTCAGCCACGTTCTCCCACCCCTTCCCTCCCCTCCCCTCCTCACCCCTATCCCGAGCGCAAGATCGCCCCCCCCTCGCTATCCGCCGTATGTCATCCCCTTTCATGATACCCCCCCCCGGTCTTCCCCCCTCACCCCGACCCATTATGCCTCCCCCGCGGAACCCTGGAATGTTGATGAAAAACTATCGAGGCAAGACGACGAGGTAAACAAGCGGAGGCGGGAGTGAGGGCAGGAGGAGGAGGAGGAGGAGGAGGAGGAGGAGGAGGAAAAAGAATAGCATGAAGCGTAGGAGGAGGAGGAGGAGGAGGAGGAGGAAAATGGAGATACATAAATGGGAGAAGGTTGTGGGAAGATATGGGAAAAGAGGTAAAAAGACAGGGGGTGGGGGAGGAGGAGGAGGAGGAGGATGGAGTAGAGGGCAGAAAGAGGAGGAATAGAAAGAACAGTAGAGAAAGAGGAGAAGGAAAGAAAAAATAATGAGGAGGAGGAAGCAGGGGAGAGCAGAAAGAGAAGCGTAGGAAAAGGAAGGAAGAAGGAGGAGGGAAGAATGAGGAGCAGGGAAGAATGAGGAGGAGGGAAGAATGAGGAGGAGAGAGGAATGAGGAGGAGAGAAGAATGAGGAGGGGAGAAGAACGAGGAGTGAAGTATGGAGGGAAAAATGAGGAAGGAAGAATGAGGAGGAGGAAGAATGAGGAGGAGGAAGGAGGAGGAGGAGGGAAGGATGAGGAGGAGGGAAGGATGAGGAGGAGGGAAGGAGGAGGAGGAGGGAAGGATGAGGAGGAGGGAAGGATGAGGAGGAGGGAAGAATGAGGAGGAAGGAGGAGGAGGAGGGAAGGATGAGGAGGAGGGAAGGATGAGGAGGAGGGAAGGATGAGGAAGAGGGAAGGATGAGAAGTAGGGAAGGATGAGGAGTAGGGAAGGATGAAGATGAAGGCAGGAGGAGGAGGAGGGGGGGCGAGGAGTTAAGCAAACTGGGTTAAGCAGGTGGGACGTAGTTAAGCTCGACTTGGTAACGAGCGAGCCTCGAGAGGCAACATCCTGGCGGATATGAGCATGCTGTGCAGACTTTGGGGGTGGGGGATAGTGGGGGGGTGGGGGATGGTGGGAGATTGTGGGAGCGGGGGGGATGAGATAAGCTGGACGAAGCCTGGGTCAACTTCCAAGGCTTTGACCGCATCGACGTTTTGACAAACTTCATTAATTTTGTTATGGCCAGCGGAACATGGCTACAATTACCCGAGAAACTACCTCAACACGAGACGGGTTACACACGAGTAATCCTGAAACCGAGACAGGTCGCCAATTACCTTAGTAACTCTCCACACTTCGAAGATAGTAACCCTGGTATACGATTATCCTAACGTGATGCTCCATATTTTTTTTTTCATCCGACCTAGCTAAGGACCAAAAGGTCTCCTGTCAGCATGCTCCTCCTTTGTAAATTTACAGAGTTCTTTAATGCACAAGACAAGGATATGTTTAGCAGTAGATCATCTCAAAATCCCTCCATTCCCGAGGTGTGTCACGGAGATTAACAAAAACAACGGAAACTAGAATAAAGGCAAAACGTGAAAATGTACTTGTAGGTGTCACGATTACGAGAACTAACATGTAAACATAGCATCCAGTGGTAGCCTCGTCAAATGAATCCTCAATAGTTGCATGCAATACAGGGAAGACTGATGTTAATATACATATATACATACATTTTATATATATATATATATATATATATATATATATAGAGAGAGAGAGAGAGAGAGAGAGAGAGATAGAAAGACAAACAGTAGGAGAGACAATGAGAGATAGAGACAGACAAAGATAGACAGGAGACAAAGATACAGACAGACAGAGGCCACATTTCATTTCATGATTATATTTTTGAGAGAAACGACGCAGCAACCCGATGCCATTCTGCTGATGGCGTACTCTATAGATTCTATTCTAGCTAGGAGAAGAACCTCGAGACCCTGCAGCAGACACTTCAGTCAGGTTAACGTCAGGTGGTTTTATTCAGCCCTGATGACGTCACCTTGGCGAAGGGGTTAGGGAAGACCTGGAGGAGATTTAGGCGAGCTCAGTTCGAGATTCGTGAAGGAAAGGTGCCCCGGTGAGATACGGCCTCAGGATGCTCTTGAGGCTGAGACCTCCCCCTCCCCCACCATCCCCTGGGCCTCGAGGAGATCGGCTTGGTTCGAGGAAGGACGAAGGGAAGGACAAAGGAGAAGAGGAAAAACGATACGGAGGGAGAGGAGAGATGGCAAGGGGTGTTGAAAACAAAACAGAATGAAATGAACAAACTAAGTAAAACAAAAAGAATGAAATAATATTAAAGCATCAAGAAAAAAAATAGGAATGACGATGAGAGCCTAAATGGGAGTTTAAGTGACACTTTGTACAGAAGGGGTCAAGCTGTTGTGGTGAGATAAGAAGAACCATTTAGTGCAATGGCGTCGCTCATGGGATTTGTCCATCATAACGCCAGGCGATCTTGTTCAGATGAACAAAAACCAATCAGCCTGATGAACAAGGTCAGGAGCCTACGCCAGGAGGCGCTGAATAGCTGCGGATGCAGCCGCCACTTTTACCCTATGCACTTGAATTGTTGGGCCAGGTAACACTCACTGCTGGGAATCGGGGAGAAGTGCGGGATTCGAACCCACAGCTAAGCGAATGTGAGACCAGCACGCTTCCGATGACGCCACCAGTGCACAATCAGCCTGAAGAGACTATAAAAAGCTTGCAGTCTTGTTGACGATAACATGAATTAAAGCTCTGAAGTGTGACATTGAGCGGAAGGAGCCACGATAGACGGTCCTTCCAGATGCTGGAAGGAAACTTGAGGCGGAAAGGCGGGAAGGTGGAAGAGGGCAATGACGTGGAAAACCGCTCATGTGGAAGAGAAAGGAGAAAATGTGAGAGAAAACTTATGGCTTTACCCATCTGCGCTTATGCTACTCTTAAGATATTTTATTCTAGCCAGTTTCAGGTGAAGGAGTAATATCAAACTAACAAACCGATCAATAAATAGAAAATAAATAAACGGATGAGGGTAGGACGAGAGAGGATGGGTGAAATCATCCTTGTCAAGCTGGCGACGAGACAGAAGGCGGCGAGGGAGGATAACGAAAGGAGAGTGTGAGGAGAAAAGAAATAATGTGGAGGAAGACCGAGGGGGACAAAACCACCAATGGAGGATATCACTGAAGGAATAAAGCGACTAGGAAGGAGTATGGCGGAGGTGGCACGGAAGAAGGGAGTAAGGCAGACAGGCAGGCAGCAGCAAGGGGGAAGGAAGGAAAGAAGGATGGAAAGAAGGAAAGAAGGAAGGAAAGAAGCCAGGCAGGCAGGAAGGCAGCGGCAAGGAGGAAGGAAGGGAAGATGGGAGGGAGTAAGGGAGGGAGAAAGGGAGGGAGAAAGGGAGGGAGAAAGGGAGGGAGGAAGGAAGGAAGGAAGGAAGGAAGGAAGGAAGGGAAGCAGCCAAGAGAGCCGCGGCAAGACGGGAAGCCGCTTACGGCCGCGGAGGCGTGGAAGACGCGGAAGCTCCTTTGTGCGATGCTGGCCATTTGTCGAAATTGTCGCCTTTTTAATAAACGCTATCAGGAGGCGGAGGCGGCGGAGGGGGGTGGGGTGGGGTGGGGTGGGGGATTCGTCGTCAGCAGAGGGGAGCAGTGGAGTGGCGGGAGATAGGAAGTGGGGGGGAGAAGGGGGGACTGAAGAGAGGAGGAGAGAACTTAAATGGGAGATGAAAAGGGGTAGACGGCAGTAAAAGGGTAAAGTGGAGAAGAGATAAAAGGGAGAGGCAGTAAAGAGAGACTGTGTGTGCGTGAGCATGCGCACATGCGCATGTGTACACACTTTCCCCCCAAGTAGACGCACACGCAACTCCCAATGTACTAAAGACAATGCACGCCATTGGGAGTTCCACAACCAGAGACTACTGAAGCCAACCAGGCTCTGTCCGAGCGGCTCTCGCATCGCCAAAGACACATGACTTACGAGGTCTGCCTGCCTGTGACGTCCTCATGTCGTTATGAGCATCGTTATGAGGACTGTCGGGGTGGAGGAGGGGATCTGGCGTGGGACGGGAGAGAACGGAAGGGTAGTAGAAGGGAAAGGAAGGGTGGAAAAGGGAAGGGTGGAAAAGGGAAGGGATAGAAGGGATAGAAGGGAGGGAAGGGAAGGGATAGAAGGGAGGGAAGGGAAGGGATAGAAGGGAGGGAAGGGAAGGAATAGAGGGGAGGGAAGGGAAGGAATAGAGGGGAAGGAGGGGAGGAAAGAGGGAAAGGAGGGGAGGAAGGAGGGAAAGGAGGAGAGGGGACAGAGGGAAAGGAGGGGAGGGGATAGAGGGAAAGGAGGGGAGGGAATCGAGGGAAAGGAGGGGGAGGGAAAGGAGGGGAGGCGATGGAGGGAAAGGAGGGGAGGGGATGGAGGGAAAGGAGGGGAGGGGATGGAGGGAAAGGAGGGGAGGGGATGGAGGGAAAGGAGGGGAGGGAATGGAGGGAAAGGAGGGGAGGGAATGGAGGGAAAGGAGGGGAGGGAAAGGAGGGGAGGCGATGGAGGGAAAGGAGGGGAGGGAAAGGAGGGGAGGCGATGGAGGGAAAGGAGGGGAGGGGATAGAGGGAAAGGAGGGGAGGGGATGGAGGGAAAGGAGGGGAGGGGATGGAGGGAAAGGAGGGGAGGGAATGGAGGGAAAGGAGGGGAGGGGATGGAGGGAAAGGAGGGGAGGGGATGGAGGGAAAGGAGGGGAGGGATTGAGGGAAAGGAGGGGAGGGGATGGAGGGAAAGGAGGGGAGGGATGGAGGGAAAGGAGGGGAGGGATGGAGGGAAAGGAGGGGAGGGATGGAGGGAAAGGAGGGGAGGGGAGGGAGGGAAAGGAGGAGAGGGGAGGGAGGGAAAGGAGGAGAGGGGATGGAGGGAAAGGAGGAGAGGGGATGGAGGGAAAGTAGGGGAGGGGAGGGAGGGAAAGGAGGGGAGGGGAGGGAGGGAAAGGAGGGGAGGGGAGGGAGGGAAAGGAGGGGAGGGGATGGAGGGAAATGAGGGGAGGGAACGGAGGGGAGGGGAGGGAGGGAAAGGAGGGGAGGGAAAGGAGGGGAGGGGATGGAGGGAAAGGAGGGGAGGGAAAGGAGGGGAGGGGATGGAGGGAAAGGAGGGGAGGGGGGGAAAGGAGGGGAGGGGAGGGAGGGAAAGGAGGGGAGGGGATGGAGGGAAAGGAGGGAAAGGAGGGGAGGGGATGGAGGGAAAGGAGGGGAGGGGATGGAGGGAAAGGAGGGGAGGGGATGGAGGGAAAGGAGGGGAGGGGATGGAGGGAAAGGAGGGGAGGGGATGGAGGGAAAGGAGGGGAGGGGATGGAGGGAAAGGAGGGGATGGGATGGAGGGAAAGGGGGGGAGGGGATGGAGGGAAAGGAGGGGAGGGAGGGAAAGGAGGGGAGGGAGGGAAAGGAGGGGAGGGAAGGGAATGGAGGGGATGGAAGGAAAGAAGGGGAGGGGATGGAAGGAAAGAAGGGGAGGGGATGGAAGAAAGAAGGGGAGGGGATGGAAGAAAGAAGGGGAGGGGATGGAAGAAAGAAGGGGAGGGGATGGAAGGAAAGAAGGGGAGGGGATGGAGGGAAAGGAGGGGAGGGGATGGAGGGAAAGGAGGGGAGGGGATGGAGGGAAAGGAGGGGAGGGAATGGAGGGGAGGTGGAAATAAAGAAGATTGGTAGAGAAGAAAAGAAAAAAAGGGAGTGGAGATGGGAAGAGAAAATAAGGGAAGGGAGGGAGGGTGAGGAAGGATGGGAAGAAGACAGACTGCTTAGAGATAAGACTTCACCATCCCTTTACAATTATACATAGCTCAGGTATTTTACGAGTGATATTATTTGATAAGGGTTCTCCTGAGAGAGAGAGAGAGAGAGAGAGAGAGAGAGAGAGAGAGAGAGAGAGAGAGAGAGAGAGAGTGGAGAGAGAGAGAGAGAGAGAGAGAGAGAGAGGAGAGAGAGAGAGAGAGAGAGGAGAGAGAGAGAGGAGAGAGAGAGAGGAGAGAGAGGGAGACAGAGAGAGGGTGAGGGAGACAGAGAGAGAGAGAGAGAGAGGAGAGAGAGAGAGGAGAGAGAGAGAGGAGAGAGAGAGAGGAGAGAGAGAGAGGAGAGGAGAGAGGAGAGAGAGAGAGAGAGAGAGAGAGAGAGAGAGAGAGGAGAGAGAGAGGAGAGAGAGAGGAGAGAGAGAGAGAGAGAAGAAAATCCCGCGGACGAATAGCGGTGGCACCAACGCTTATCTAAGACCAGCTGGGTCTGGCAGGTGGTGCGTGAATGGGGGTTTCGTCCCATCTGACGCTCTGTGATGAACGATCTCCTCTTTGATTCTTATGGTAATTCTGCCTTTTTCGCTAGATAAGAAGTTCCATTGGGGCACAGTAAAGAGTCTCGTGTCGGGAGAGGAAATATGACAGCTTCTTCCCGTTTGCGCGGGGAGGGAGAGAGAGAGCAGAGGAGGGAGAAGGGAGAGAGGAGAGGAGGGAGAGAGATAGGAGAGGAGGGAGAGAGATAGGAGAGGAGGGAGAGAGATAGGAGAGGAGGGAGAGAGATAGGAGAGGGATAGGAGAGGAGGGGGAGAGAGAGGAGAGGAGGGGGAGAGGGAGAGGAGAGGAGGGGGAGAGAGAGGAGAGGAGGGGGAGAGATAGGAGAGGAGGGGGAGAGAGAGGAGAGGAGGGGGAGAGAAAGGAGAGGAGGGGGAGAGAAAGGAGAGGAGGGTGAGAGAAAGGAGAGGAGGGAGAGAGAAAGGAGAGGAGGGAGAGACAGAGGAGAGGAGGGAGAGACAGAGGAGAGGAGGGAGAGACAGAGGAGAGGAGGGTGAGAGAGAGGAGAGGAGGGTGAGAGAGAGGAGAGGAGGGTGAGAGAGAAGAGAGGAGGGGGAGAAGAGAGAGGAGAGGAGGGGGAGAGAGAGGAGAGGAGGGGGAGAGAGAGGAGAGGAGGGGGAGAGAGAGGAGAGGAGGGGGAGAGAGAGGAGAGGAGAGGAGGGGGAGAGAGAGAGAGGAGGGGGAGAAGAGAGAGAGGAGAGGAGGGAGAGGAGAAGGGGAGAGAGAGGGGGAGAAGAGAGGAGGGGGAGAAGAGAGAGGAGAGGAGGGGGAGAAGAGAGAGGAGAGGAGGGAGAAGAGAGAGGAGAGGAGGGAGAGGAGAGAGGAGAGGAGGGAGAGGAGGGAGAGAGAGGAGGGAGAGAGAGAGGAGGGAGAGAGAGGAGGGAGAGAAGGGAGAGAGAGAGGAGGGAGAGAGGAGAGGAGGGAGGGAGAGAGGAGAGGAGGGAGGGAGAGAGGAGAGGAGGGAGAGAGAGAGGAGAGGAGGGAGAGAGGAGAAAGATAGGGTTCCAGGACAATTTCCCCCGGAGGACAATTGCCCCCCATAATCAATTGCCCCCTGGGACAATTGCCCTCTAGGACAATTTCCCCCGTTGTCAATTGCCTCCTGGGACAATTGCCCCCTAGGACATTTACCCCCGGAAGACAATTTCCCCCCTTGGCAATTCAACTAAACAAGATACTGTGACTCAACGCAGACTGTACCCTGTTAATTTTACCCAAAACTTTATTTATAAAGTCAAAGAGTGAAAATACTTTTAGTTGCAATTTCCACCGTGGACAATTGAAATAAATACAAATACAAAGTTAATTTTGTTCAAAACTTTATTTATAAAGTCAAAGAGTAAAAATACATTTAGTTGCAAAGAATGAAAATAAGCTTAGTTTTGTTTAAAAACTTAGATTATACGCAATTCCTCTTAAGTAATCAAAAATCTCTCTGTTGTTGTAATCGTTCACTAAACCGACTATTCGCTGGGAGCAATCTTTATACCTTTTCCGTGATCCTTCATTTGCAATGCCGGCTGCACTCTGACTGATACTAAACTCTTGAAGTGACTGCTCTTTCTGGAGTTTTGAAATAAAAATCCAAATACTGGGATGGCAGCAACCAGTACTGGCAAGAAAACTCCTATGCCATCCCTCGACTGAATTGTTTGTTCTTGGAAGCTCTTCCTTCGCTCTGTTGTACATGGCCCACAGAGCCATGTCGAACATTAGTTCTCGTCGCCCTCTCCTCCTACAAGGTCGTCCAATATATGTGTCTTCGAAATAATCAAGTATTGGCTGACTGTCCGGAGCCATAATTCCCAGCAGTTTATCAAACGTTTCTTCAATTTCAGCAGTCGGCACAAAAGCTAATGCTGCGAGCATCCTCATGCTAAGAGTAAACTCTTGGTCATTTAGATAGGTTAGCTGCATGCCTGAAGCTTGTACCTTTCTGTAAATTTATAGTCGTAATAGCAATAATAGAATAAATGCTAGAAACCCGGGCTCAAGTAATTACGTACAATTACGTTCAATTACGTACACAACACGACACAATCACTATTCGAAGTAATAAAGATCACTTGAAGTAATAAACTTTGTAGGAGGTATTCAGTAGGTTTACAAGTTTACAAGGTTTACAGTAGGTTTACAAGTTTAGTTGAATTGTCAACGGGGGAAATTGTCTTCCGGGGGTAAATGTACTAGGGGGCAAATGTACTAGGGGGCAATTGTCCCAGGGGGCAATTGACAACGGGGGAAATTGTCCTAGAGGGCAATTGTCCTAGGGGGCAATTGTTCCAGGGGGCCATTGATTACGGGGCCAATTGTCCTCCGGGGGAAATTGTCCTGATACGGAAAGATAGAGAGGAGAGGAGGGAGAGAGGAGAAAGATAGAGAGGAGAGGAGGGAGAGAGGAGAAAGATAGAGAGGAGAGGAGGGAGAGAGGAGAAAGATAGAGAGGAGAGAATGCAGACAGAGGAGAGAGTGAAAAGAAGAGAGAGACAGAGAGAGAGTAATATTCCGTCTCTGGTGAGTATTACCTTTATCCTTGATCATATCGCGCTGAAGAATTGAAGTCATAAATATGATGAAGGAGACGCTTAAATGAAAATGACAGAAATAAGAAATAATTGAAGTTGAAAATGATTCTTTATGTGGATGAATAAGGAAAGAGATGAGGGAGGAAGGGAGGGAGAGAGGGAAGGAGAAGAGAGGAGGTAGGGAAGAAGGAAGGGAGAGGCGGGGGAGGGGGAAGCGAGGAGGGTATGAGAGGTGAGGAGGGGAGGGAGAGAGGCGAGGCAGGAGAATGGGAGGAGGGAGAGGAGAGGAGGGAAGGAGTGGGGGGACGGGCGAGGAGGGCAGGAGAGAGGGAGAGGCGAGGAGGTAAGGAGGGAGGGGGAGGTAAGGAGGGAGGGAGAGGCGAGGAGAGGAGGGAGTGAGGGACGAGGAGGGGAGGGAGTGAGGGGCGAGGTGGGAGGGAGGAAGGGAGGGAGGGAGGGGGAGAGGCAAGCGAGGGAGGAAGGGAAAGAGAGAGGGAGGGAGGAAGGGAAGGAGAGAGGGAGGGAGGAAGAGAAGGAGAAAGGGAGGGACGAAGGGAAGGAGAGAGGGAGGGAGAAAGTGAAGGAGAGAGGGAGGGAGGGAGGGAGGGAGGGAGAGACGGAGGGGGACTGAGGGAGCGTGAGGCGAGGGGGGAAGGAGGGAGGGAGAGGCGAGGATGGAAGGAGGGAGAGGCGAGGCGAGGATGGAAGGAGGGAGAGGCGAGGCGAGGATGGAAGGAGGGAGAGGCGGAGGAAAGGAGAGGCGACGAGGAGAGGGAGGGGGAGGTGAGGAGGGAAGGAGGGAAGGAAGGAGGGAAGGAGGGAGGGAGGGAGGGAGGGAAGGAGGGAGGTGAGGAGGGAGGTGATGAGGAGGGAGGGAGGTGATGAGGGAGGGAGGGAGGGAGGTGATGAGGGAGAGAGGGAGGTGATGAGGGAGAGAGGGAGGGAGGGAGGGAGGGAGGTGAGGAGGGAGGGAGGTAGGGAGGTGAGGAGGGAGGGAGGTGAGGAGGGAGGTGAGGAGGGAGGGAGGGGAAAACAAGGAAAGGGGCTATTTTACGGTTGTCTCGTTAAAAAAAAGAGCGACAAAACGTTGGCGAGATGGCTGCGTCAACTTCGAGATATCACAGAATCCATAGCACTTTTTGACTAAGGTGTGGGAAAAAAGAAGAAGATTGTGAGCATTAGAATGGAAACTCTGGACATGTTATGAGCACACGTGGGAGTAGTTTCGAGTTCCTGAATGCATTTGCATTCCAACGGACTGACAGAA
Organism: Oratosquilla oratoria; assembly: GCF_046742065.1. Lineage (NCBI taxonomy): Eukaryota > Metazoa > Arthropoda > Malacostraca > Stomatopoda > Squillidae > Oratosquilla > Oratosquilla oratoria. Next base: position 16,023,328 of record NC_134811.1, read on the forward strand.
AATTATTCAGATCGTACAGATGAATCTTCTATGAAATGGCGAGAGAAAAGGAGAACAGGAAAGATAGATCCGTTTGGTCAGACGTAGAAGTATTGTTACGAAAAAATAAAAAAAAAGTATTGTGAACAAGCGTGGGAAGTTACTGGTGCAAGATGTAACGTTCTATTCTGACGAGGAATTGTGAGGCAGTGGGTGAGAGAACAGTTATAGGGATGGTTATGGGAAGATGGCTATAGGGATGGGTACCGTGATTACATCTAAGGGGAAGGGTATTGTAATGGGTAGGGACGAGGCTACGTATTGAAAGGAAGCAACTGTGGGAATGGACACCACAAATAACTATGGTGACGAGTACCACGGATTTACGCGGATGAGTATTATGGCGGGGAGAGGTACGGACTCTTGTGCTGTACCGAAGTGCGGTTGGAGACGGGGTCCCACGAGAGGAAGTGGGCGGGGAGGATAAGGCTGCACATTCAAGGGAAACAGGATTCACCCTCCACAGCGAAAGGTCTTGTTTCCACTTTCGTTATTGCAGCTTCCAGCGACCAAAAGATTACAAAGGAGCATGCCGACAGAGATCTTTTGTTCCATAACTAGTTCGGATGCGAAAAAAAAGTATATACATTACTACATATATATACATAAAAATTATATTATAATAATAAGTAAAAATAAATAAATAGGTAAAGTTAAATGATAAACAAACAGGTAAATAATAATAAATTGAAGAAGCAGTGCTCTCCAGCCACTGCCAACAGGCGAAGTCCATTTTACTTTCTCTGTTCTTCATCTCCTCTTCCATGTTCCTGCCCACCAGGGTTAGCTTCTAACAACGTTTTGTCTTTTGCGTTCGCCTAACATTCCTGTAGCCTTCTACTTTGCTGTCCTACCGCAGTCCATCTCCAGCAATCAATAAATACTTTTACATCCGTGGCCATACAGTACTTTGTCAGGATATAAATATATAAACAAAGTAAACAACTTAACAAATAAAGAAAGAAAAATTAATTCATAAACATGTTCAAATAAAATACATCAAGGCTATAAGTGTTCAGAAACATTTCCTCGTTACCCGTTGTCAAGCAGAGTATATGTGTGTGTGCGAGTGTGTGCGAGTGTGTGTGTGTGTGTGTGTGTGTGTGTGTGTGTGTGTGTGTGTGTGTGTGTGCGCGCGCGTGTGTGATTCACCATGGTCTTGGATCACGTGTTGGACTCGTGATCGACAGCTATTTCCCTCCCGGGAGAGCTCAAAGCTCATATGATCGATCTATGGCTTATGCTGTGACCTTACACGCGCACACATCCCCAACTCCACGCCCACGAGAGTTGGAGTAATGACTCGCAGCGCAGCGTTACTGAAATTATTTCAGCCCTGGGCGGGATTCGAACCCGGACCGCCGTAGTGGCGGTCGCGAACATAACCACCGCGTCGTCAAGTCGCGTGTGTGTGTTAGTGTGTGTGCGTGTGTTAGTGTGTGTTAGCGTGTGTGTGTGTTAGCGTGTGTGTGTGTTAGTGTGTGCGTGCGTTAGTGAGTGAGTGCGCGCGTGTTAGTGTGTGAGAGGCGTGGCTGCCATTGGGCAATTTCATTCAGCTGCTGGGGTGTCCCCCGTCACGCTACTAAGTGGACAGAGCCAAGGTGCCCGACCCTACTTCGCTCTATTACCAATACCATCTTACCCCCCCTCCCGTGTCCCTCACCTATCTTTATGTCCCTTCCTCCCCCTCCCCCCGTTTCTCGACTATGCGCCCCGACCCCTAACCCCCATGCTCCCCGTCTCGCCCTATCCTGGCAAGGTCTCCATGACTCTTGTTCCCCTTCTTCACCCTTGGTGCCACCACGATAATCAATACGTGCCGTACGAGACACACAATGTCTTTCTTAATATTCCTAATGTTTTGTTGTGTGACAAAAAAAAAGAGAGGGTTTGCCGGGAACGAGTGGAGAGTAGCGGGGACCGTAATAAGGGTTCGTGGAGTACGTTATCAATAACAGAGCTTCTATCCGTCTGGATAATATTACCCAAGAAGTCATGGACATGGAGAAGGAGAGATTCAAGGATAGTAATAGTAGAATGGAGGAACAGAGAAATAGTTAAAGGTGATCAGCATTTATTTTTCTTTATTTACTGATTTATTTTCCATTTGATACCATATTCATTTATTTATTTTTCTTATTAAATTTACCTGTATTAATTTATTTACATTTATCTATTAATTCTATCTTTATTATATATATATATTTATATATATATAATATATATAATATATATAATATACATACATATATATACATATACATATATATACATATATATATACATATACATATATACATACATATACATGACAAGAGAGAAGACAAATGTATGGCAAGAGTGGTATAGGTAAATTCCAGGAAGGAGTAGAAGTATTTTATTCTCTAACGTTTCGACAGAGTCTTCTTCAGAGAGATAATAGTACAGGCAAATTGGAATACATTGTCTATATACTAAGCGGGTCATCTCACAGGTCGCCTTGGGATAGAGTCCGCCGTTTGTGCCCCCTCGATGATTAATCTTGCTGTTGTGTGTGCCAAATTTACAAATCCTTCTCTATGATTGGTTGATTTAAAAGTATTAATATATGCAGCTTCAATAGTTTTTCTTGTCTTTTTCATACCGGTGTGTAGGATTTTGATGTTGTTCCAATTAGGCATATGTCCGTGTTGTGTAGCGTGTACTACTAACGAATTAGATGTCCTGTGGTGTCGCATGTCATTCTTGTGTTCGTATAATCTTTTTGTGGTTCCTCTTGAAGTTTCTCCAAAATAAGCTGCATCACATCCACCACATGGAATCTTGTAAACCACGCTCTTTTCATTTTTCTCTTCCGTGTGTTGGTTACTGGATAAAATGTCCCGTGTTTTCTGTCCTGAGGAGTGTACGACTTCCATTCCTATTCTCGCTAGAAATTTGGAAATTAATTCACCTCTCGAGGAGTAAGGAACCACTAAAAAATCTTTTTCTTTCCTCTGTTCTTCTGTAACTGTGTTTTTTCTTCTCCATATTTGTTTGGCTTTATTTTTCAGTTTTTGTATGAGACCCGGTGGATATTTTAGGCGGTTGAACGTCTCTGTAATGTGTTTACATTCGTCGTGTAAAAATTCTTCGCTACAAATTCTAAATGCTCTAAGGAAAAAGCCAATTATTATGCTAGATTTCGTTCTTGTGTCGTGTCGTGATAAGTAATGAATAAAATTTGTAGCGAAGAATTTTTACACGACGAATGTAAACACATTACAGAGACGTTCAACCGCCTAAAATTTTCTTGGCGAAAATCAATAACAAAAAAGTCGATAAAACAGATTTACTAACGAGCGAAGTCGCGGTTGAATGATACGCCATGTTTGTTTTGATAGATGTCGAGGTCGACAAACCTTAACCTAACCTTTATTCAATAATTCGGTGTCTCAAATTCTAAAGATCATCCGGGTCGTCGTTGTCGTCATGGATGCTGACGGCCTGATTATTATTATACCTCGGGCAATTAACAGACGAAGGCAGAACCCTGTATTTTCCCATCAAGTCCAAGAAAACCCGGTCAATTTATAGTTTCACCCAACCCTAGAATTTGATATGTGGCTTATGTGTTTCTGGTGAGAAATGTTGTGATATGAACCTATTGTCTTTGTAACAGCGCTTATTAACGTTACCTGAAGTTGGTGATTACCCGGTCCACAACGTGAAAGCCATCGTCGAACTGAGTGACTGGACAGACTCGACAGAGTCGACAGACAGACGACAACATGGCGTATGGAATGTATCCTAGCGGCTTCGTTCGTCAGTAGATTTGCTTGTAGCAGGTTTTTTTGTTATTTATTTCCGCCAAGAAAATAGCACATTACGTTCATGTAATATAATTTACAAAATTAATATTTTTCTAATATTATATTGCGTTAGTGTGCACAGCTAAAACATCTAATTCACCTTACAACATATTATACCACACGAAATATGTTTATTCCATTATCACGCAAACACATTTTTCAATTTTTAATTATTTTTTGTGGTTACGTTAGGTAAGGTTATAAGATTAGGTTCGGAACTACTGGACAATGTAAATGTTAAATTTCCGTATTTGCGCGATTCTAGAATTTTACCAAAAATTGAAAATCCGATTTCAGAAACTGGTTGTTCAAGAACCGGAATTATAAATGGTAAAAAAATATATATATAACAAATAAACCACTCACCTTTATATGGCAACACGCTCCGTCGACGACAATACGTCGGTAAGAAAACTTTTCTTACATATTTACATCAACAGAGCTTGGATGGAGACTAAAATCTGTACATGCCCATTCCACATGAAGTTTTCTTTGTATATTTTATTCACTTTGTTCGTGCCACCGACAAGAAAAGCTTCTAAGAGCTTTATTTGCATTCAATGGGAAAATGGCAACAATGATGTCTAAAGTTCGGTACACAAGCTAACGGCCGAGTAGTCTGTAAACATTATTTTATAACTTTTCTCACACATTTGGACTTTTTCTTCCATTTCACCATATAATTTATATCTCCCACAATTTGTCAACAACCTATCGATTGGGAAACAAAAACGTAACAAATTTTAACATCTGTAAATTATACAAACGACACTTCAACTTCGTTCACTGTCGTCCGACGACTGGTGGGCAGGCAGATACAAAATTCGAAACGTTTTTAAAATGCTTCGAAGTGTTTACGAGCTGTTACTGAAACGTCGTCAAGTATTTGAATTGCAAGCCATTGATTTGAACTTTAAGTTATTTACTCCAATTTGCTCTGATAAAATTTTATCGTTAATGGGCAAGATTATAGAAAAGAATTATCATATCTAAATATCTTGATGAAATTACCTCGGAAAATGTGCTTTCAAGCTTACAAACAATACAGTCTTATGATTTGTTTATCAATGTATCAACTTTTACAGTACAATGACAATTTTTACACGTCTGATGGTTTTATTCAGCTTAGATTAAGAAATAATTTCATATTTCCCAAAGCCCGGTATAGAGTATCGACTACATAAGTTAATAGAAACTTTAGTGACACACCTACTGACAAGATTCACCCAGAATCCTTTAATGATAAGAAACTAATCTCCACTCAAATGAGAACGAATACCAACAGATAGACTGGTTATCAATGAAATACAGAAACTAAGATGCCGGGGGCCGTCAAATTAACAACCTTTGACAACAATTGACAGCACGCATAAGAACATAAGGAGGCTGCAAGAGACCATAAGGCCTATACTAAGTAGTTCCATGTCCATCACCACCTGTCACCCCCTTCCATGAAGCCATTTAACCTTCTCTTAAAACAACCTATAGTTTTAGTACTCACTACATGGTTACTAAGTCTATTCCATTCGTTGACCACTCCATTAGTAAACCAATTCTTGCCTGTTTCCTTCTTAATCCAAAGTCCAATTTCAATTCATTACTGCGAGTCCTGCCCTGTTGTTATAATATTATGACCTTGTCTGTATGCCCTTGTTAAAACCTTTGATCCAATTGAACACCTCTATTTACATTCCATTTAAAATCTTTGTGTTATTGACAGCCTCGGGTCTATACTCTTTATTTCACCATTGTAAATCAGGTTGGACGAGAGAACAGACTGAGTCAGAGACAATGTGGTGATTGTGGAGGTGATGTGGACGTGAAGGCGGAAGTGGATTTAGGCTTATGTACATGTATATGTTTATGTATGTACACTTTAAACCCATTATCGAGAAATGATATCAGAAGTACAGGAAATCCGTATATTTCGACTACTATCTGTAGTCCTCTTCAGCAGAATGAAGAGGACTACAGATAGTAGTGGAAATATACGAATTTCCTGTACTTCTGATATTATTTCTCCGATAGTGGGTTTAAAGTGTACATTTACAAATATGTTATAACATTACAGTTTCCCATGTTTATGTATAATGTCTGTTTTAGTAACTTTTCATCATTCGCATATATGAATATATATACTTTTATATCAAAGTATTTTTCCAGATATTTTTCGTTTTTAATCAACATATTTATGTGATATAAAAAAGTTGGTAGATATAATTAAAACAAAGAAAAAATATATCA
>NC_134811.1:16034440-16046940 GCF_046742065.1 Oratosquilla oratoria
GAGAGAGAGAGAGAGAGAGAGAGAGAGAAATAGGGGGAAAGAGAGGATGAAAGGGAAGGGGAGAGGAGAGAAGGAGTGAAAGAAAGGGATGAAAGAGTTAGTACATGGGAGAAGAAGGGAAGGAAGGGAAGGAGGGAAGAATGGAAGAGGGGAAGGACTGTAGAAGAGCATGTCAGAAAGGAGGAAAAGAGGAGCAGAAGGCAGAAGAGGAGAGGAAAAGAGAGAAGAGAGGAAAAAGAGAGGGGAGGCAGATTGGGAGGAAAAGAGTGAGCAAAAATTTGAGTGAATGAGTGAGTGAATGAGTGGGTGAATGAATGAGTGAATTGTAGTGAGAGAGGGGAGAAAGAAGAGAAGGAGAGCAGAGGAGAGTAAAGGGGATAGAAGGAGGGGGAAGAGAGGTCAGAGGAGGGGAGGGAAGGGGAGAGGAGGGAAGATGAAGAGGGTTAGAATTATAGGAACTCTCCACCCTCTTCGCTCTATTCCTCTCCTCCTCCTCCTCCCTCTTCTCCTTTTCCTCCTCCTCCCTCTCCTCCTTTTCCTCCTCCTCCCCTACTCCTCCTCCTCTTCCTCTTTTTCCTCCTCTTCTTCCTCTCTCAGGTTTCACGTTCGACAGTGCCTGTCTCCTCTTCCACGAAGGGGCTTTGCAGACCCCCCTCGTGTGGGGGGGTAATGGGGGGAAAGGGGGCTTAGGCGGGGCTGGACGGCGGCTGTCGGGCATCGGGAGGACTCCCCGGAAAAAAAAAAAAAAAAAAAAAAGGCAAAGTAAAAAAAGAAAAATTAGTTTCTTGAATAATTCATGGCAGCGCGTTGCGCGGCTTCGCACACGCTGGGCGGACGCGACGGAACAAGCGACGGAACGGTGGAAAAGGTGGAACGAGAAGAAGAAGAAGAACAGAGAAGAACGAAAATGGAACGGAACCGAGGAAGTAGAAACCTCGACGGAACAAGGAAAATGTGAAACGAAAAGAACGAAGAGGAACGAAGATGGGGTAGAAAAACGGAACGGGTGTAAATGAACAAAGGAACGCGGGAACGAGGAAAAGCGGAAACATCAGGACCTAACAGGAATGAAAACGCGGCCTGACAAGGAAGGGGACTGAAGAAACAGCGGAACGACGGAACAGCGGAACGACGGAACAGTGGATCGGTGGGACAAACAGAAACAAGGACCTTCCACGAAAGGGGACGGTGTGTAAACAGTAGGAAAGCGAAACGACAGAACGGTGGAACGACGGAACAGTGGAACTGTGGAACGGTGGAACAGTGGAACTGTGGAACGGTGGAACAGTGAAACGGCGGAACAGAGGAAGCCGATGACGTAGGAAGGTTTGAAGAGGTGGCGGTAGAGGGGAGAGAGGGAGAGGGAGAGGGAGAGGGGGAGGGGGAGAGGGGAAGGGGGAGGGGGGAAGGTTCGCGCAGCAGAGCAAAAGACAAGAAATGAATTTTAAAACAAAACTGCAGCGAGATGTAAATGAAATATATGAGAATAACACATATAACATAAGGCAGTGAAAATAGCAAAGAATTTTTCTCTCTTTTGTACGCCAGCTACGAAAGCATGATAAATGCGGTGAAAATAGCGTTATCGATCTCTGCATGGCAAGGTCACCCTTTAACCCGATAAAATCGTGTTTAGCTATTAAGAAAAAAATCGTTCAAGTTCGCCACAAGAGCGAAAGGGCTCGTTGAGAACGACCTTCCCTCAGCTGAATGAAATGGCCTGAGATTAACAACAAAAAAGGATACAAAGCTCTTCACTGTGCAGAACTATAAAAGGCGGAAGGGAATGAGAGGGAGGGAAGAGAGAGAGAGAGAGAATGGGAGAAAGAGTGGAAGAGAGAGAGACTGAGTGAGAGAGAGAGAGAGACCGGGAGAGAGAGAGTGAGAGAGAGAGAGAGAGAGAGAGAGAGAGAGAGAGAGAGAGAGAGAGAGAGAGAGAGAGAAACTGGGAGAGAGAGAGAGTGGGAGAGAGAGAGAGACAGAGGCAGAGAGAGAGAGGGAGAGAGAGAGAGAAAGAAAGAGAGAGAGAGAGAGAGAGGAGAGAGAGAGAGGAGAGAGAGAGAGAGAGAGAGAGAGAGAGGGAGGGAGAGCGTGGGAGGGAGGGAGAGAGAGAGAGAGAGAGATAGAGAGAGAGTGGTAGAGAGAGAGTGGGAGAGAGAGAGATAGAGAGAGAGAGAGAGAAAGGGAGAGAGAGAGAGAGAGAGAGAGAGAGAGAGAGAGAGAAGTGTAATAAAGGGGATGGATGAGGCGGAGCAGGTAAAGATACTGGCGGTGGTAGTGGTGGAGGAGGAGTGGGAAGAATATGAGGAGGAGGAAGAAGATATGGAGGAGGAAGAGGAGGAAGAAGAAGAGGAGGAGGACGAGGAGGAAGAAGAGTGGAGGAGGATGACGAAGATGAAAATGAAGATCAGAAGGAGGAGGAAAGAAATGGAAAGAGTATGAGGAGGAGGAAGAAGAGAGGGGAAGAGGAAGAGGAGTGGAGGAGGAGATAAAGAGGATGAGGAGGGTGGCAAGGATGAGAAAGGGGATGAAAATGCAAAAAATAACTCAAAATGCCTCGACCGGGTGAAAATGGATGACGACGGTGATGTGGATGGAAGAACAAGTGGATGTGGATGAACGAAGTTGGAGGAAATTGGAGGTCATCCAGGAACCCGGAAAGGACCTCCTACCCGATTGCCCCGAGACCACGCCCACTTCCTCGCCTCCCCCTTCCCCTTATCCCCTCCCCCCATTACCCCCTCCACCCCCGGTGCATGGCTAAATGTGCGATTCATCATGGTCTTGGATTCACGTGTTGGACTCGTGATCGACAGCTATTTCCCTCCCGGAAGAGAGCTCAGAGCTCATATATGACCGGTCTATGGGTAATGCTGTGATCTTACACGCACACACACACACACACCCACGGGAGTTATTTTATTTTGTTTTATTCTATTCTATTCTATTTTATCTTTATTTTATTTTATTTCATTCTATTGATTTTTTATCTACTTTTTTGTCAATTTAAAGGGAGATCTTTGGTTTGTATATTCCTTGCCAGACATTAATAAACTGATACGTAGTGGGAAATGTGAAAGGTTGTTTCCTTTTTATTTCAATTTGTGGGAATATATTCGCTGGTCAGTAACCTGCTCACGCCCAAGGCCTGGACGAGGACTGAACTTAATGCAAAAAAATTCGTATATAATTGAGTTAACTTTTGTATTTCTATATTCTTGCAAACATCAATGTAAGTGTACATGATTTTCGCACATTCATAGATAAACGAACCTAAGTACGTATACATTTGTGAATGTATAATGTATGTAAATGTAATTACAAGCATACACAATTTATTCATATGCATACATAACCGTGTGTATATAATTGGATTAAGGATTGTATTGTAAATGTTTGGAAATAATGTATGCAAATATCGATGTACATACATAGACCAAGAGCTTTTTTCCCCCTTACAAGGGAGGTAGCCAAACTCAAAGGCATACATCCACTCCCACCCATTTCAATATCAATGTAATACAAAATTCACGCATGTTTATAAACTAATAAACTTGTGTGCTTTATGTGTTTGTAAGTGATAATGTATGTAAATATAACAGTAAACACACAATTTGCACATATGCATATATGAATAAACGTTTTACTGTATATGCTTGTAAAGAACGTATGGAAATTTTACTGTACACAAAACTTTGTACCGTGTATGTTTCTAAATTATATATATATATATATATATATATATATATATATATCTGTAACTGTAAGCGCACACACAGACACACAGACACACACACACACGACTCGATTGCGTAGCGGTGGAGTTCCCGGCCGTCACTACGGCGTTCCGGGTTCGAATCCCGCCCAGGGCTGAAATAATTTCAGTATAGCTGCACTGCGAGTCGTTACTTCAACTCTTGTGGGCTGGGAGCTGGGTGTGTGTGTGCGTGTAAGGTCACAGCATTACCCATAGACCGATTATATATGAGCTCTGAGCTCTCTTCCGGGGGGGGGGGTAGCTGTCGATCACGAGTCCAACGCGTGATCCAAGACCATGGTGAATCACACACACACAGACAGCATGGGTCGATGGTGCAATGGTACTGTTAATTCAGTGATCCTAGTTCGAGTCCCGCCTAGGAATGTTCATTTCAGCATTGCTGCACTGCGAGCCGGCACTCCAACTCTGGTGGGCATAAAATAAAGAGTGTATGTGCTAGGTCACAGCATTATCCATAAATCGGGCTATATACGAACTCTGAGTTCTCATCTGGGAGGGTAATAACTGTCGATCACTAGCCCAGCACATGATCAAAGACAGTGAGAGTAATGAAAGATCAATACGACAATATGTCGGTGGAAGAAATACACGGCAAAAGCGCTTTGCAAATATATTCCGCAGATATCAAGTGATTAAATGGTTACAAAATGGTAGAAGCGACGACAGAGAACGTACTATAAACAAACAAGAAGTGATGTGGAGTGAGGAGGAGGAGGAGGAGGAGGAGGAGGAGGGAGGGAGGGAGGGAGGGGAAGGAGGATTCTCCTGCAAGACAAGAGTTGAAGATGAAAGAGATTCTGTCTTTGAAGACACGGACTGTCGTTGATTTACTTATCTTCTCTCAGAGAACAGACACGTGCTCGACGATGAAGTGTCAAATTCCTCAACTTACGATTAGTCCTCTGTCACAGAAAGAAAGAACAACATTGTTTTTTCCAGTGAGAATGTCTTGCTATCCGGTAAGGTACGAGTCTTGAAAAAAAAAAAAATGTCTCGCCTTCCTCGATCTTGCCTATCTCTCTGTCCCTTTCTCCTTCTCTGTCACCTTCCTCTTCCTCCCTCGTCCCTGTCGTTAATTTCTATCTTCCCCTCCCACCTCTTCGCTAAGCCCCCCCACATCGTCGCAAGCCCAGTCTGTCGGTATTCGTCAGACTTTGAAGTTTCGAACTTCACTCAAATTCCAGACTTCCCCCGCGACGTCTTTGCGCCCAGACAACGAATCTCTCATGAATACGAAAGGCGTCGCTGCAAAGTTAAGTGACCAGATAGTGTGATTCGGAGGCAAAGTTGAGCCCAAGAGGCACTTAAGTTCCCCCCTTTATCCGGAGGATTTAAGTTCAAGAGGAATTGGTCTTTCGCGCGAGGCAGACTGACCCTCCGAAGAGGGACCGCCGAAGACCTCCCTCCCTGGACTCCCTAGCCTCGCCTCGAAAGCCAAAACCGAAAGGAAAAAAGAAAAGACACAAGACGACCACGACTCACGAGGGCATTTATCGTCGACACGTCCTAATGTCTCCTGGGGACTTATCCCAATCTTTATCATCGATATATCTGGATATGTGGGGGCTGTAACGTCTTATGATTTATCGCGGGTGGTCACATTAGGGTCGCCGCCCAAGGCTGGGCTCGGGCAAGAGGTTTCGGCCAGGGCTGTTGTGGATACCAGACTCAAGGGCGTTGTTGTTAAGGGTTGTGGCGTACCACAGCTTCTATCCTTATGGATAATCTCTGCCGAGGATGTAGGTTTCTCGATCCCTGGAGTGTCAACTTGATATATGGGACAGAAATGCAGAAAACTATGGTACTCTGATTCACCAGGAAATAAAAAGCGAAGTCTGTTATGCTAATGTAGCTCAGTTTACACGAAGTCTGTATATTTGTGCTTGGCTCGTGATCGACAGTTATTACCCTCCTGGATGAGAGCTCAGAGTTCATATGATCCTGTTTCCATAAGTATATGTATAGGCTATGCATGTGTACATGTGTATGTGAATGTGCATTTGTATGTGTATGTTTTTATGTGTATATCTACGCGTATGTGTATCTATTATTTGCATGTGTATGTGTGTATGATATTGTGTATTTTCACGTGAGTGTGTATGTGTTTACGCATGTGTGTGCATGTGCGTGTGTGTGTGTATGTGTATATGTGTGTACGCGTGCCTATGTGGGTCTGTATATGTATGCTCATATCGGCACGAGCACTTCGTATGTACGTGTGTATTCGTGCGGGTGTGTAACTGTGTATGCATACATATACTCGGGGGTATACGATTTAAAATATAAATACAGTACACTTACACACAGATTCTAAAACACACGCATGCACACACACACACGAATACTTTCAGTCCCAGACACATACACGCACACACGAATGTCAATCATTTTATTTCGTCAGATTGCTTCCTCGTTCTACTTGTCGTGTTCCATCTATCACATGTCTTGTTCGTTTCCGTCCCTCGAGAATGACAGTCGAAGATATGCAGATGCTAGCGGGTTCGTCATTACTTGCAGCGAAGGTCGAGGGGATGGCGGTTCGAGTCCTGCCACCGGCGAAGTTGAACCAAGGGCATGGTTCATTAAATTCCACGCTACAAAGCCCTCTGTGAGGGGCACCGTCCTAGCCTTTCGATAGGAGGGAGTTTGTGACATTAAACCATATCATCATCATCATCATCATGTATACCTGCAAGATTGTCTTTTTCTTTATTCGTGGTGGGTTTTTTTTTCTCCTTCTTGTTCTTCTTCTTTTTTTATTATTTTCTTACCTATTTATTTTTCTTAGTTTATGCCAGCTATCATCTACCTCGTTTTAAGCCCTTCTTCTTGTATTTCACAGCTCATTTGGGCGCTCGCGAGTATTTTGCAGATGTCTTGGTATAACAATGAATATTTTTCTTTTCTCGGGTTTTTCATTGTAAATGAAGATGAAGAACGAGGAGGAGATGAAGGTGAAGGTGAAGAAGGAAAAGGAGGAGGAGGAAGAGAAGGAGACGATAGGGAGAATTAGGGCGTAATGAAAATAAGGAAGAGAGAGAGAGAAAGAGAAGGAGAAACAGAAGACAAGGAAAAGAAGTAAAGGAAGAAAAAGAAGAGAAAGAGGAAGACGCCAAAGAAAGAAGAGAAACAAGAAAAGGAAGACAAAGAAAAAAGAAGAAAAGAAAACAAAAGAAGAAGACGAAGGAAAGAAGAAAAAGAAGAAGAAGAAGAAGAAGAGGAAGAAAAAGAAGAAGAAGGAGAAGAAAGAAGAAATAAAAAAGAAGAAAAGAAGAAGTAGTTTTTCCCGGTTGACTCTTGCCGATGTTCCTTTTTGCAGCCATGTTAATTAACTGTCTTTTGTGAATGACGCCTTCCCCTTTGAAAGATGAGGAGGGAGGACGAGGAGGAAGAGGAGAAGGAAGAGGAGGAAGCGGAGGGAGAGGAGGAAAAGGAGAAGGAAAAAAAGAGGAAGAGTAAAAGGAGAAGGAAGAGGAGAAGGAAAAAAAAGAAGAGGAGGAAGAGGAGGAAATGGAATAGGAAGAGGAAGAGGAGGTAAAGGAGGAGGAATAGGAGGAAGTGGAAGAAGAGGAGGAGAAAGAGGAGGAGGGTGAGGAAGAGGAGGAAGAGGAAGAGGAGGAGCAGCAAGAGGATGAGGAAGAGGAAGAAGAGGAGTAAGAGGAGTTACATGGAGTTACAAAGACAAACGGATAGCAACAGACCTATTGGTCCTTATATGGCTGAAGGAGGAGGAGGATGAAGAGGAAGAGGAGGAGGAGGATGATGAAGAGGAAGAAGAAGAGGAAGAGGAGGAGGAGGAGGAGGAAGAGGCGGTTATGAGAGCTTTCGTGTTTATATAATCTGTCGAAATCTACCCCTCCATTTAAGTTGTCTACGGTTTTGTCTCAACTGAATAAAACTGCTTGGCCTTATCAGGTACTTAAGTATTGAGATGATTTCATCATCATCATCCTCACCATGGTCGTCGTCGTCGTTATCATCATCGTCATCACTATCATCAGCTCCATTATTATCATTATTATTGTTATCGTTTTGGTATCGGAGGAACCAAAGACGGGTATCTGCAGGAGGCGGTCCTGCGATAAGGACGTTAGAGAGAAGCATCTCCCCAACCATCTTCAAACCCCGTCAACCTATCTCATTTATTTATTTATTTATTATTATTATTGTTATTATTATTATCATGATTATTATTATTATTATCATGATTATTATTATTATTATTAATTATTATTAGTTATTATTAATTATCATGATTAATTATTAATCATTATTATTGTTATTATCATTATCGTTATTATTATTATTATTACTATTATTATTATTATTATCATTACTATCATTATTATTATCATTGTTATTATCATTATTATTATTATTATTATTATTATTATTACTATTATTATTATGCCTACAAGCCCATATCAAAATAAAAATCTTGAGTAGTCGTCCGAGCTCGTGCATTCTTTCACTGAGCCCTTTTAAATCCTGCATAATTTGGTCCTTTGTTAATATTTTTTCAGCAAGTGCCTTAGTCCTTCTACACCCTTTGTAATATATTCTGGTCACGGATACCGTGAAGCACAATTTGTTCTTGGACAAAGCTAATGTGGCGATTGGAGAGACTGGACAGACCTTAAGACGATTTTTTCCATCTCACACTAATGGCTTCCATGAAAAATAAAAACGAATAAATAGACAAGATAAAGAAATGAAAAATAAGAAAATAAAACACTGATTGCCACCTACTCTGGCATATACAGATAAACATAAAAGAATGCTTAGTGACGCTGGTCCGTAGGGGTATCCCTAAAACATCGCCTGCAGAACTGTGTAAACAAAGTTGGCGCCCATTTGCACTTACGCTAACCTCGACATTTGTGATTTTTGCCTCATCGTGGTGGTGGTCGGGGGGGGGGTGAGGAAAGGGAGGAGGGAGAGGGAAAGGGGGAGGGGGAGGGGGAGGGGAGAGGGAGGGCACGTCGGCACCGCCTGCATCTATCTCCATTAATCTTAAAAAAAAAAAAAAAAAAAAAAAAAAAATCAATAGCATTTTGCTCGGCCCCATCGAAAGGTTATATGTTAGGGTCCCTGCTGCTCACGACTGTTCAATTGTTCAATGAGTTACAATGGTTAAGGTTCCTTCTTTCGTGTTCTCTTTTCTCTCTCTCTCTCTCTCTCTCTCGGTCTCTCTTTATTTCTCTCTCTATTTCCCTCTTTATTTTTCTCTCTCTAATGACGTCAACCCGGGCTTTGGATAAGATGTCCTCCTCTTTCCGGGGGTCGGCCTTTTGTCTTGGAGATGTTGTGGTCCGTAACGTGAGAAGCAGCTAAAGGTGAGTAACCTACGCCAGGAGGCGTTGAGTAGCTTTTGCCAAAGCCGTTACCAATGTCCAATGCGATTCCTGGGCTGTTTGGGAATCGGAAAGGTTCGCGGGATTTGAACCCAAAATTAAGCAAACACGAGACCAACACGCTACCGATTACGCCACCAGGGCACTCTGTCCTGACAAGAGAGAGAGAGAGAGAGAGAGAGAGAGAGAGAGAGAGAGAGAGAGAGAGAGAGAGAGAGAGAGAGAGAGAGAGAGAGAGAGAGAGAGAGGGAACTATTTTATCAGTTGCTTTACATTCTCGGGTTTAGTCAAAGTAACTCTACATTTTAATCTTCTGGATTCTGAACGAAGAGAATCAGTTTTTATTGTGTAGAATAAAAGTTCATATTGCATCGTTCATATTCTAATGTAATCATCTTTTATTTATTTTTTCTTATCTTGTCTCAGTCCCTCCGCCCTGGCCTTGGGGCGGGGGGTAGGGGGTGGGGGAAGGGGGGAAGGGGGGAAGGGGGGAAGGGGAGAGAGGGAAAGGGGAGAAACGGATATTTCAATTGTAGCAAAATGGAATCATTGTTCATCATTGCATCATCTAGAAATATAAATATTTTAATGTACTCATGTCATTTCTCATAAGCAAATAGATAAACGTATAGATCAATTATAAGTAAATAAATAAGTAAATACATAGATATATGAATAAAAAGGTAAATAGATAAGTTAATAAATAAAAAATAAATAAATAAACAAATGAATCAGCACACAAATAGATAATTAAATACACAAATTCACTAAACTAATTTATTAACCAATAATTAAATGAATCGGTGAACAATAAATAAGTGAACGAGTTCACAAACAAATAGAAAATTAATACGATTCAATAAACTAATTTGCCACCCTAGGGCCGCCATAACAAAATTTATATAGTGAGCCACCATGATGAGGAGCCTCATAACTTGACATTGTATAGACGCCGCCCATCATTAGCGGCTCACAAAGGGTCCAATCGAGCCACTAATCATCGAGGCTGACGGGCTTTCGATCTACCTCGACTTCGAGAGAGAGAAAGAGAGAGAGAGAGAGAGAGAGAGAGAGAGAGAGAGAGAGAGAGAGAGAGCGGGGGGAGGAGAGATAAGTACCTTAAGTATGATTCAATGTAAATGTACAATAACTGGAATGCATGGCTATATGCATAGTAAATATGCAAATGAGAGATAAGTACCTTAAGTATGATTCAGTGTAAATGTAAAATAACTAGCATGCATGGCTATATGCATAGTAAATATGACAGTATATATTCTTTAAAACAGGTTTTCTTAAGAAACAGACTCAAAACAGCAGTGACTCTTTCTGTATTGCCTTCTCTATTCACTGGACAAACTAGAATCAGAACAGAAGTTGAGGAACGTTTCGGCTAAATCCCTTTGACATTTTCAGGCGGCTAATTTTCTTCCCACATGCTACCTCCAACGTCCATTCGAAAAACTAGAATATAACTTCGCATATAGAAATCTAGACTTCTCAAAGAACATTTGAACAGTATGTTTAAAATGCTTATATGGTTACAATCTCTCAGTTCATCATTCAGCTTTGCTATATATGACGGAGAGATAATTTGAAATTTGGAGATTTAAGAAATATATTGTAACGAAAGTCGGTTTGGCTCATACGTATTCTGCAGTGGGGGCATATCAAGTGTGTTGTATTTGTAATATTGTATGTGTAATTGTGTGGAACCATGTAGCGGATTCCCGCTAATGGATTTTGCCTGACGCCATGTGTCATTAGTTCTTCGTCAGCCTTAGGCGAGAGAACACGTTCGCTCTCCCCAACATCATACTGTATTAATACAACTCTTAGAAGAAACTTGTTCGTATTTTCTTAACCACCATTATAATTCTTAACTGTCGGAGATGATGAAGTCCGTGTTTGTCCAATGTGATAAGCCCTTAGGTCTCCATTCTTCATCCCTCATATCATGGCTCTATTCAACCTTTTCTATCTTCTTTCAGTAATTGTTGTAATTTTGTAGCTCTGCACCAATATCTATTGAGTGTTTTTTCCTTTCCTTATTTTCTTTCTTAAATAACCTTTATAATTCTCACTTGTCTCATATCATGGCTCTTTTCAACCTTTCCTATTTTTTAAAATAATTTTTGTAATTTTGTAGCTCTGGACCAATATCTATTGTGCGTTTTTTTTTTTCCTTTCCATATTTTCTTCGTTTGCTAATTATATCTTGTCTATTACTTTTTATTTCCATCATTGTATCCTCAGGAAAATATGTATATTTCTTTAAGTGTTCCAGTAATACATGTATGTTCTCTTGAAGTATTCCTGCAATCTCTGAATGTTCTTTTCCTTGCTTCTTCATCATATTTCAACTTTCTTTTTTAATCCTTTCAAGAGGTATTTGTAACAGTGATTTTTGTTTTTTAAACGTTTCAACAAGATGGCTGTTTTCATCCAGTCCTACTCATCGCATTTCCTGAGAGTTCTCAAGAAGAAACCAATTAGTTCTTCTAATTTGATCCTCTCGTTGTGGGCAGAAAGGAAATAAATGTTTTTGAGACAAAAAATATCTCATTGGCTCAAGTGTAGTGGTGGCTTCATCGGAAGCGTACTGGCCTCACATTCGCTTAGTTGTGGGTTCGAATCCCGCACTTCTCTCCAATTCCCAACAATACTGTGAATTACCTCCCCCAACAGTCCCTAAAGCGCATAATAGAGCAAAGGTGATGGCTACTCATCGGTTCCTGGCGTAGGCTCCTCATCATCTTAATGGCGGTACTTTGTATCAATTTGTTCAGAGTGGGTAACTTGCATATACATACATACATACATATATATGCATATATATATATATATATATATATATACACACACACACAAATATATATATATATATATATATACATGTATATCTATGTGTATATATATATGTATGTATATATATACATATATATATATATACATATGTGTGTGTGTGTGTGTGTGTGTGTGTGTGTGTGTGTGTGTGTGTGTGTATTCACCATGGTCTATGGATCACGTATTGGACTCGTGATTAACAACTATTTCCCTCCCGGAAGAGAGCTCAGAGCTCGTATGACCGATCTATAGGTAATGCTGTGATCTAACACGCACACACACACCCAACTACCCGCCCACGAGAGTTGGAGTAACGACTTGAAGCGCAGCGATACTAAAATTATTTCACCCCTGGGCAGGATTCGAACCTGGACAGCCGTAGTGACAGTCGGAGACTCTACCAACCGTGCCACCGAGTCGCTCGAGTCGTGTGTATGTGTGTGTGCGTGTGTGTGTGTGTGTGTATGCATGCGCGTGCGCGTGTGCATGTGTGTGTTCGTGCGTGCGTACGTGTGTGT
>NC_134811.1:16065041-16075041 GCF_046742065.1 Oratosquilla oratoria
GGTGCACGTAATTTTGAGAATGATGAGAGCACGTAAGGCACCTGACTTAGATGGGTGTCATGTGGAGTGTCTGAGAAAGGAAGTTACAGTAATAGTGGACTGGTTAATGAGGTTGTTTAATGTGTGTCTAAGGGAGGGTAGACTGCAGGATGATTGGAGGACAAATGTGAGTGCAGCTTCAGAGGGATCAGTTTGTTGAGTGTAGTTGGGAAGGCTTAAGGGAGGGTTATCATTGAGAAGATCAGATTTTTGTGGTAAGGCAGATATGTGAGAAAGCTTTAGTAAATGGTAAGAATATATTTTGTAGCGTTTATTGGTTTGAAAAAGGCTTATGACAAGCACTGTGGGAGGTTTTGCAGATATGTGGGATTAAGAGAAAGATATTAAGGGCAGTCAAGAATTTTTTACGAGAGCAGTAAAGCCTGTGTTAGAATTGTAAATGGAGAGAGAGCGAGTGGTTTGAGGTAAAGGCTGTTCAATGTGTACATGAATGGGATGGTGGAGGAGGTAAAGGCGAGGGTAATGGGCAGGCGATTAAAGACTTAAAGAAAATAGAGAAAATTGTGAGGTGAGCCAGTTGTTCTTTGCTGACGAAACTGCGCTTGTGGCAGAGTAAGAGGAGGAATTAAGGGAGTTAGTGACGGAGTTTGGGAGGGTATGGGGTAGGAGAAAGTTGAAGGTAAATGTGGATAAAAGTAAGGTGATGAGATGTACAAGGGGAGAGGATGGTCGCATGTGCAGGATAGAGAGAGTTGGAGGTAGAAGTAAATTGTAGACTGAGAGAAGCAAGTAAATGCCTTGGAGGATTAAAAAGTGTAATGAGAAATAGACATTTGTAACGTCCTAACCCGCTCGGACAGAGAGTTTCCATATATATATATATATATATATAGATATATATATATATATATATATATATATATATATATTGTACACACATATATATATATATATATATATATATATGTGTATATATGAGATATATATATATATATATATATATATATATATATATATATATATATTGTTATGGCTCAGGCTGGAAAGATAATTGTTAGCTGTAAAGGCATATCGAATGCCCAAGTCACAACAGAGTTAGAATGGGGTCAAGAAAACTCATCAGACAATTGGTATGCCGAAAGACGGAGGACAGTGTTAACCATTTAATATTTCATTACAAAATATAATAAAACAGAGACAATAACCAACTAAAATATAATCTTAATCCTAACACATAATATATACAGAAATAATGGTGAATGAGGGAATGAGATATGTAGTAGATTGATAAAGGATAAGACTGAAACCTGGAACGTCGAGTCGTCTTTGTCCAAGCGATAATGCTTACAATCCAGAGGAGGCACGGGCTGGTAGCTTAGCTAGAGGCGAGTCTGCCGAGTTTTGGGAATGCCTGGCTTATAGTAGATCTAGGCTGACGTCTTGGCCACTGATTGGCTGAGGACGATTGCTTAGGTCGGACTGCCAAACTATCGCTTTGCTGAGGAACGACCTAAGTAGGGAAGGGAGAGAAGGCTGATTGCTTGTTCCTTCGAACAAATGGCGAAGTAGAAGGATAAGGATAGTTGGAAGGGTGTCATTTAAGTGAATGGGTATTTTGACACACGGATGGAGTATCGTGTCAACTGGCGAGGGGAAGTATCGTGACAATATATATATATATATATATATATATATATATATATATATATATATTTATATATATATATGCGTGTGTGTGTGTGTGTGTGTGTGTGTGTGTGTGTGTGTTTGTCAACGGAGAAAAAGTCTTTAAAGAGAACTAAGAGATAGACTCTATTGATCTTATTCTGGCTGATAACAGACGATTCTACTCCAAACTCAGCACCCTTCCCCCTACCCCGCAAGCAGTCAGGGGGAGGGGGAGACTTCATTCTACCTTAGGCATATTTCCTATTACAATTTTTCGCCAAATTAAAATAAACAGACTGTATGCAGTGCGTCCCTTATCAAAAACTAATGCTTCTAAAGCAACTTCAATAGCGACCCCACAACCACCCTGTTCCCCCACCCTCCAGCCCACGGACAGTATCGTTAACAGTAATTCAGGTCGCTCAATAAATAGGGGTAACGGGAGACCCGACCCCCATTCCCCCGAGTCTGCTGGCCCCTCCCCGACCCCCATTTGTTACCAGGAGGTCGGTAGGGAGTGGGATGGGGTGGGGTAAGAGATGGAGTGGGGAAGGGTAGGTAGAGGAATAGTGGTGGTGGATGTGTGTGTTATAGATGTTTGTGGTATCCTCCGAGGCACTGAATAAGACACAAAAGATATATATATATATATATATATATATATATATATATGTATATATATAAACATATGTATATATTTATATATATATACATATATATACATATATATGTATATATATACATACATATATATAAATATATATATACATATATATATATATATATATATATGTGTGTGTATGTATATGTATATTAGGAAGGTGGAAAAAGAAGTCACGGGCCTAGTTCCGAGTTGCAATTTTATTTCTGACCGCTTTCGCTCTATGCTTCTTCAGAGGAAAAAACGTATAGCGAAACCGGCCAGGAATAAATTCGCAACTCGGAACTAGACCCGTGACTTCTTTTTCCACCTTCTTCATATTCATGTACATATGTATGTATGTGTATATATATGTATATAATATACATATATATATTATATATATATATATATATATTCATATAAACATATCTGTATAGACATACACACACACATACACGCACACACACATGCATATATATATAATATATATATATATATATATATTCAAACATATCTATATAGACACACACACACACACACACACACATATATATATATATATATATACACTGAATTGAACATCACAGCATTTTCAGTTATTAACTTTCTTCTTAATATTTTCAAGTTTCCTCGCTAAAGTTCTAATATTGGGAAGATGAGCGGAAACGAACTTTCCAAAGTTCTCCATTTTAATCATTCGACGTTTCGACTGCAAGGAGTCATTTTCAAGATACAAGAACAGTTAAGACAACACAATTTACAGATACGTTACATGGTCACAGTTAAAATTAGAATCCTGCACAACTTAGGTCAAGCGCGATCTCTAAACCTCCGATGACCTGACCCTGGAAGACCTTCTCAGAGCTTGAGGAGGGGGAGGGGAAGAGGGGAGGAGAGGCGAGGGGGGGAGAGTTGGAGTCGGAGTAAGGTGAGGTGAAGTAGCGTGCCTAGCATGCACAGGGAGGTTATGCACAACATGTCGCGTGGACGTATTAAATAAGGAAATAGCAGAGAACAAATTAGCCTGTACATTGATCACAGGAGACAATTCTCTTGTATACACAGCCTCTAACATTTTCAGTTCCTTAATGTTATTACACTGGGCTAGCATTTCAGTGTTATAGAAGGAAATTAATAACTGTGAAAATGCTGTGGTGTTCAATTCAGTGTGCATGAAAGAAAACCTGCGCCCTAAGTATACAATATATGTATATACATATAAATATATATATATATATATATATGGAGGTTGTTCCAAAAGTATATGTCACATTACGACATTTTATATCTTAATAAATACTAAGGATATCAACTCTCGATTTATATATCCAGAAAGCTTATAGTTTCAAGTTTCTGTACAAGAAATATGAATATAAAAGTACAAGATTTCGTGCTCCTGCAATGGCCCCCTAAGTATCCAGATATCACTCCATGCGAATTCTTCCTCTGGGGGTATTTGAAAGGCTTGGTGTATGTACCTCCCCTTCCCAGAGACGTGGATGACCTGAAGACTCGAATAACAGAAGCCTTGGCAGCCATCGACAACGCTATACCAATTCGTGTTTGGTAAGAAACGGTATTATCATTTGGATGTGTGCCGTGTAACCCAAGGCACATACATTGAGCACATTAAAAAAATAAATTAATTTCTTGCAGGTTTCTATTCATGTTTCTTGTACAGAAACATGAAATTGTCTGCTTTTAGGATATTTAAACCGAGTTTTTATATCCTCAATAGTTATTATGATATAAAATGCCCTAATGTGACATATACTTTTGAAACACCCTATATATATATATATATATATATATATATATATATATATATATATACATATATATACATACAGCGAAAAAAAATACACGGGAGCGACGAGCGATTTCGCTCGGGAAAGTTCCAATGTCACTCTCGCAAACCCAATAGCGGGAGCGATCCCCCACAAAAAAATCGCTCCCGCAGCAAGATTAAACGTTTTTCATGCATTATCCATCATTTGGTAATCCCTGAATCCCATCACCATTGATGAAAGGATCAGAGCAAACACAACTTACCCGTGATCAATCATTGCATTATCAATCGATATCATAAACGCAACGCATCAATCAACTTCAATTTGTTGATATACGTACTTACGAGCACGCGGTATAGCTGCTAGAGTTCAATGGCTTACCTAGCCTAGCTTCGTATCAGCTGCATGCGCGCGTATACTAGTACATGTTGACTAGACTCTACACGACTATCGTGCTACATAATGTCGCTAGTTTTGAATTGCATGGTACCTGTATGCAGGGAAGTTCATTGGTTGCATGCAGCTAGCTGCCCAAGCAACGCGCTGACTACATGCACAATGCACCATACCCAATACCACATCACCGTATGCATACGTACACTGTACACATGCAAACTCGCTCGAGGCCTAGGAGGGAAACTGGGAAATCCCATTTATAACCTCGTTCGCATATTTATGAGAAAACAAAATAGAATCAAATGTTTGGTTAGTAATTGAAAGTAAATAAATCTAAGTATAAATATGAACATTTTATAATTATATATTTAGTTCATATATATGGATCTTTGTAGGGAGAATAAAAATACAAAAGTAAAAAAATTATTCGTTAGCTAGCTTAGGTTTACGGTAGCTAGGTCACGTCCATGCCAAACTTTCGATGCTCGTACATCATGGAGCGATTTCTAGTGAAGTGAGTGAAGATGAGTGAAGATGAGTGAAGATGATTTACCTTCAGATTCAGTCTTTTCAGAATCGAGGGAGAGTGTTTTGACGGCAGGAAGCGCTTCTGGACCGGCAAAGCCTAATTCAAACTCTACGGGCAAGTCCAAGGAAAACGAAAACCAGTAAAGCATGTATCTACTATACGCTCGTGGAACCTAGATTAGCTTGAAGGGGATCAGGGCAGTGATGGTACTCTAACAGTGTATTGCAAGGCTTGTCGTGCATTTCCACCCTCATGCACATGAGTAATGAGTTAGCCTTCCAATAGTTTGAAGGAAATCGAACCGGCAAAAACATGGCTCTGGAAGTATCAAAAATGGCTCTGGTAATTAAAAAAACGGCTCTGGTGAAAAAAAAAAAAAAAAGGCTCTGGAAAAAAAAGTATTTTTTCCCTGTATACACACACACACACACACACACACACACACAGTTGTGAATCAGAGCCATCTGGAGGCAATCCACTGAACCGCGATGTAAACAATAAACAAAGCACCACGTGTTACGACAATGATTTCTTAGGGTTTGGTAAGTACGAAAGAAAGAACTTAAGTAGATTATTAGAGATAGAGAGAGAGATGAGCAAAAATAGGACTCGGTGGGAAAATGAAATCATGGACTTAAGAAAAGAGGTCATTGGTTTAATTGATTGTTTATCTAAGACTAACCATGAAATTTCTGACCTGAAAAAAGCTAACTTGGATCTTACAAACGAAATTAAAGAAATGAAAAGAGACATAAATGAACTGAAGAATGATAATGAAAAGAAGAAAACTAATGATAATAATAGCGAAAATCTAAAGCAGGAAGTGAACAACAAATTCCAAGAATTGACACAAAAGATCGAAGAAAACTTAGGTGGGGACAGTATCCAGGAAATTAAGAAGTGGAAAGAAAATATTGAAAATAAAGAAATTGCTTTCAAAGAAATAGTCAAGCAGCAAATGCAAGATAATGCAAAAGACACAATCATTCAAGTGATTAACGAAAAAGCAAATTGGGTCAGGGACACAGTAGATAGGAAGAAATGTGTTGTGGTTTATGGGCTTAAAGAAAAACAAGGATTGGCGAGGTACATGAGAGAAAAAGAAGAAAAAGAGACAGCAGTAGAAATCCTTAATGAAATTCAGGGGGGAGATAGTGATTCAGGCACAGACTTAGAAGAGACTTACAGAATTGGTCGCTATACTAAGGATAGGAATCGACCTCTAAAGATAAAACTAGTGGTAGTAGAAGACATATTTGAAAAAGTAGGTAACTTGGCAAAGAGTGAAAAATACAATAAGATATGGATAAAAAGAGAAATGAGTACTGAGGAATTAGAAAAAGAAAGGGCGCTAAGAGAAGAAGCAAAGGAAAAAAACTTGAAAAGATCAGAGACAGAATGCAAAGAATTCCAGTGGAGAGTAATAGACTTGAGATTAAGACAATGGCGCTTCAAAACGAACAAAACAAGGGAAGAAGAAACCAGGGAGAAGGAAGAAAATTAAAAGTGGCCTATACCAACATTGACGGACTAATTTCGGGACTGAACGAACTCAATGATTATCTGTTAGAAGCAAAACCAGACATAATGGGAATTGTAGAGACTAAACTAAGAGGTGAAATACCATCCACTGTTATCGGACAAGGTTTATACAACTACTGGATAAAAAACAGGGACAAGAAAGACCTAAAGGTGACAAAAATTGCAGAGGGCAAAGGTAATGCTGAATTGATCATGATAAAAGTCGAAGGCAAGAATATGAAAAGTAGAAAGTTTGTGGTGACTTATGTGCCTCCAAAAACAAGCGCTTGGAAAGAAATTGAACATAAAAAAATGCTAGATGACACAAGAAAATCACTCAATGAGATACTAATGTATTCTGGTAGTTATGGGGGACTTCAATTGCAAAGAAATTTGTTGGGACAGCATGACAGTGCAAGGAGGAGATGACTCGTGGGGCAATGTACTGCTAGATATGACCATGGAGTACACAATGACCCAATGGGTCCATGAAAACACAAGGTACAGAAATAATGAAGAGCCATCGAAACTAGATCTAATATTTACAACAGAGCCTGAAATAGTGCATAAAGTCCAGTATGAGACACCAATTGGAAAGAGTGACCATGTACTCATCGAAACTATACTAAAGGAAGAAATAGACATAGAGAGGAACGAAAAGCATAGGAAAGGAAGACTGAGGTACAACAAAACAGACTTTACAAAACTAAAGACATTCTTCCGGAGTGCAAACTGGGAAATATTTTAAAGGGGAGGAACAGCAGTGGAAGAGAAATGGAATATATTGATGGAAAACTACAATGAAGGGGTAAACAGGCATGTACCAAGACAAAAGCGAGAGAGAGAGTACATTAAATGTTGGTTCAACAAAAGATGCAGTGAGGCAAAAGACAGAAGGGACAAAGCTTGGAAAAAGTGGAGAAAAGACAAAAAACAAAGCAAATGGCAAATTTATGTTAACTATAGAAATGAGTATGTTAATGTGAGAAGAGAGGAGAAAAGGAACCATGAGAAGGATATTATAGACAAATGCAAAGAGCAACCCAAACTATTCTATCGGTATGTGAATGGTAAACTTAAAAACAAACAGGAATTGGTGAAACTATGCCAAGGAAACATAGAATACACAGAAGATTTAGAGATGGCCGAAGTCATGAACAATCACTTTAAATCTGTTTTCACCAGAGAGAAAATACCGAATTGTGACATAGACAAAAACAAGAAATCTCCCCTCATGAATGAGTTTACAGCATCACTAAAGGAAATATCAGAACATTTATCAAGGCTGGATGTCAGAAAATCACATGGCCCGGACGGTATTGCAAATTGGATTCTAAAGGAGTGCAAAGAAGAACTAACAGACAAAATACACATCTTAATAAACAGCTCACTCAAAGAAGGAAAGATACCCGAGGACTGGAAAAACGCTAACATTGTACCAATACACAAAGGAGGAAACAAAGAAGAACCCACCAACTATAGGCCAGTATCTCTAACAAGCACCATTGCCAAAATTTGTGAGAAAATAATCAAGAATAGATGGGTAAAACATCTGGAAGACAATGACATATTAAACCCAAGACAATTCGGATTCAGACAAGGAAGATCATGCTCCACAAACTTGATATGCTTTTACTCAAGACTAATAGACATAGTGCAAGAAAGAAATGGATGGGCTGATTGTGCATTCCTAGACTTGCAAAAAGCCTTTGACAAAGTACCACACAGAAAACTACTAAAAAAACTGGAACACATAGGAGGAATACAGGGAAACCTACTAAAATGGATAGAGGACTTTCTGACTGGTAGAAAGATGAGAGTAGTGCTCAGAGAAAAATATTCAGACTGGAAAGAGGTGATCAGTGGAGTACCGCAAGGATCTGTGCTGGCACCAATAATGTTTGCTATCTATATGAATGACATGGATGAGGACGTGAACTGCTACATGAGCTTCTTTGCCGATGACGCCAAACTGCTAAGGAAAATAGAAACTGATGAGGACTGCGAAGCACTGCAAGAAGACCTAAATAGGGTATGGAACTGGAGTCAGAAATGGGAAGTGGACTTTAATACGAAGAAGTGTAGCATAATGGAGTTTGGAAAAAGCAAAAACAGAATATCAGGAAAATATACAATTGGAACCAAAGAAGTAAAGAAAGTAGGATCCGAAAAAGATTTGGGAGTAATTATCACGAACGACTTGTCCTATGATATACAGATTAACAAAATTGTCGGGGAGACTTACAACTTGCTAAGATCAATAAAAGTGGCGTTTACATACTTGGACGAAGACATGATGAAAAAAATATTGGTTACATTGATAAGGCCTAGATTAGAGTATGCAGCGACATTGTGGTCCCCCAGTACCAAAAAGAATATAAAGAAAATAGAAAGAATCCAAAGAGCAGCTACAAAAATGGCACCTGCACTTGCAAACCTATCATACGAAGAGAGATTGGCTAAACTGGAGTTACCGACACTGGAGCAAAGAAGAGAGAGAGGTGACCTATTGACCATCTACAGAATCATGAAAGGCACAGAGGTACTCGATAGTGAGAACTTACTTAACTGGGACAAAAGAAACACAAGAGGACATGGAAAGAAAATAAAAAAACATAGCTATAGAAGAGAACTGAAGAAAAACAGTTTTCCTCATAGAGTTTTGGACACTTGGAACAAACTGGACAATGAAATAGTATGCGCAAAAACCATTCATGAGTTTAAAAACAAACTAGACACTGCAAGATACAAAGGCGGGACAACACGAGCATAGCTCCCCTTCCCGCAAAATACAACTAGGTAAATACAACTAGGTAAATACACACACACACACACACACATATATATATATATATATATATATATACACACACATAGGTAAAAATAACAGTAAGTACGATTACAAGTTATTTGGAAATTCGTTAACAAAAGTGGATAGTGAAAAAGATCTCGGCGTAATTATCAGTAACGATCTCAAATCATCCAAGCATGGTATTTCGGTCTCTGAGAAAGCAATAAGATTCTAGGACTGTTTGCGCGATCTTTTGACTTCAAAATTCCATCACTCATTAAGTAACAAGCTACATAAATCGTTAGTTCGTTCACATTTGGAATATGCTGTATTCGTCTGGTCACCGAATCTCATTAAAGACATTGACAGATTGGAAAAAATACAACGGCGAGCCACAAAACTGATTCCAAATATCAAAAATAAATCATACGAAAATCGACTAAAACATATGAATCTGTTTTCCCTAAAAAGCGTAGACTCAGAGGTGATTTGATACAGGCCTTTAAGATTCTAAAGGGAATTGACAACATCAAAAGTGACAAAATTTTCACACTAAATGAGAATCAGACAAGAAACAATGGACTCAAACTGTCCGGAAATAGATTTAATTTGGAAGTGGGTAGAAACAACTTCGCCAACCGTGTAGTTAATGAATGGAATAA
>NC_134811.1:16080041-16082541 GCF_046742065.1 Oratosquilla oratoria
CATCTGTTTCAGCAAGTTGACGTTATGTACAGAATCAATTCTAGTAAAAAAAAATGTAGATTTATCAAGCTTTTTCAAATAGATTTATTCATTCATTTATTCAGCTCATCAATCTCCATCAGCCGAGTACACTCCCTAAATATGAATCGATATATTAATATATTTCCTCACAATTTTTTCTTCAGATTCAATTTTTTTCCTTTCGATCGTGACGTCATGTCGTCGTCCATCGTGAGGTCATGTCGTCGTCCATTGTGACATCATGTCATCTTATCTTCTAGAACCTGTGACGTCATCAGTGGTGTCCGTTGGTGGAGCAAGACAACGATACCGGGACAAGGGCTTCTGGTACCGGTGTCGGTGACGGTACGAGCTGTTGCTCTGGAGCCCCGTGCCGGGTTCCCCTGGCTGGGCCATTACGCGACGGTGGCTTCGAGGGCAACGCAAACACTGCCTTTCTCCCTCAGGGAATATACACCCTCGCGCGCGCAAACACACACACACACACACACACACACACACACACACACACACACATATTATATATACATACACACACACTCACTCACTCACACACACATATATATATATATACATATATATACATATATATATAAATATATACATATATGTGTGTTTATGTGTATGTGTGTATGTAATTATAAGCATTCACACACAAACACACGTATACATGTGTGCATACACACACAAAACTACACAAATACCTAGACAACGCTATCGCCTACATGCGCACAAGCACCAACAAGGAAATGCGTATATATACACACACACACACACACACACGTGAAGAGAATACACAGTACGCCCGTCCTGTGCTGCGAAGAGTAGTGGTCATTTGTTTATATATGGCATTTTGATTAAACCACACGACTGCGTTTGGAAAAGGATAGAATGTGCGTGGGTGCGGCCTGTTATGTTCTACTTGTTCTTTCGTGTTCACGTGTTCTTCTTTCATTGTTGGAACACACAGAATAAAGGTGACGGCTTCGGCAGCAGCTAACAGCGTTCTGAAAATAAAATCTGCATTTTCAATGTGTGTGTATGTATGTATATATGTTTGTGTGTACGTATGTATGTACGTGTGTATGTATGTATGTATATACGTACACACGTATGCATGTATCTATACAGTATATGTACATAAGTATATATGAATGCGTGCATGTATGTATGAACGTCTGCATGTGTGAATAAATACATGTATGTATATTTTCTTTATGCAAGTATGCATGCATGTACGTACATATAAGGTATGTGTGTGTGTATATATACTTTATTATTCACGCCTGTTTAAATGCATGTATGTATTAATGTCTATATATATATATATATATATATATATATATATATGCATATGTATATGTATTCAGTGTTTGTATGCATGTATATACGAATATATGTATGATATATATATATATATATATACATATATATATGTATATATGTACATATATATATATATATTTATATATACATGTATATATATATATATATATACTGTATATGTATGTATATATATATATATATACATATATACATATAGAGTATATATATATATATATATATATATATATATATATACATACATATATATATATATATATATATATATATATATATATATATATATATATGCATATGTGGATGTATATATGTACATATATAATCATATATGATATATATGTATATATATACATATACATATATATATATACATGTATATATATATACATATATATGTATATATATACATATATATATATATATATATATATACACACACATGTATATATGTGAATTGTTAAAGACTACATTAACGTTCCATGTTTTGAGTAAATGAGGAATCTGAGAAAGACTTTCACTAAAAGGCAAGACTAAATCTTTTTAGTCTTGTCTTTCAGTGAAAATCTTTCTCAGATTCCTCATATACATGTATATACATATATATATATATATATATATATATATATATATATATATATACATACATGTGTGTGTGTGTGTTTAATAAAACTATTTGGAAAATAAAATGAAAGGTGACCGATCGTTTTCGTCAATTTAAGACATTTTCAAAAGTGAAAATAAAAATGTCTTAAATAGACGAAAACGTTCGGTCACCTTTCATTTTAATTTCCAAGTGGTTTTATTACACATTTTGTGAATCACGTATTTTTGTGATTTATTCGCATATATATATATATATATACATATATATATATATATATATATATATATATATATAAATGCATATACATATATATATATAAATATATATAAATGTATAAGTATATACATATATATATATATATATATATATGATATTCGCTAGTGAACAGCGACATCAATCAGATAATTTTTATGACCGTCGCGCAGAGGATTCAAACCTGCTGCTTTGTGACCGAAGAGGCTCCATCGCCGCTTGCCTTAAAGCACTCGACTATTGATGATTAAAACTATGTGAACTCAGTACCTAACTGGT
>NC_134811.1:16102541-16115041 GCF_046742065.1 Oratosquilla oratoria
GTCAGCTTAGGTTAGGTCAGGTCAGGTCAAGTTAGATGAAATTAGATTAGGTTAGATTAAGTTAAGTTAGGATAGGTTAGATTAGATTATGTTAGGTTAGGTTAGATCAAGTTAGATTAGGTTAGGCTAGGTCAGATTAGATTAGATTAGGTTAGGTTAAGTTAGGATAGGTTAGATTATATTATGTTAGGTTAGGTTAGATCAAGTTAGATTAGGTTAGATTAGGTCAGGTCAAATTAAATTTGATTAGGTTAGGTTCGATAAGATTAGTTTAGGTTAGGTTAGATAAGGTTAGATCAAGTTAGATTAGATTAGATTAGGTTAGATCAAGTTAGGTTTGGAAAAAATAATACGGAGAATATCTCACTCACGTAAAGGGCATTGGGGTGTGTCCTTTTTAAGGGGATTTTTGGGGAGGAAATTGTTCAGTTGCCCTTTGAGGGGGAAGGGGAAGTTTTAATTTTTTCTTTATTTCTGTATATGTAAGAAAGCGTGAGGTATTATGCACAAATTAAATTGCTAAAAGACATCGCCACTTTACTGACGCTTGGTTCCAAACTGGTTTTGTTCTTCATTCGAGTACTTAAGGAACGGCATTTTGTGTCCAATATATTATCTATGATGTAAGGAGAGAAAAAAAAAAAAAAAAAAAAAAAAAAAGGGGGGTACCCACATGTCGTTAGTCTGTTATGACGTCACCTCGGTGCATCATAAACAGAGACAACGAACGCGGCGTGGTGTGCACTGTGGCCGGAGCCAATACGACCGAGTTACGACCGCCGCCGAAGAGGCCAATTACTTGACCCGAGTGCAAGCACCTAAGTATCTGGGCCCGGTAGTTGGGGCAACAGGATGTGACGTCATCATGAATAATGGCAATTGCCCCCATTGGCGAAATGAAAGCGGGATATGCAATAGTTGTATATGTTGTGAGTTTCTGCTGTATTATTGCCTCCTTTGTTTTAAGGTTATTTCTTTATTTCACGATTATTTTAAGATAAATTTTAAGCATATGAGTCTCTAGTATAATATTGTCTCCTTATTCTGTTATTTTCAAATTAAGGTATGGTGAATATACAGTTACTGAAGTTTTTAAGTCATTAACAACAATTAATTAACAACTTACACTTTGTGAATGTTTTATGCGTGTGTGTGTATGTGTATGTGTGTGTGCATGTCTGTGTATATGTGTGTGCGTGTGTGTGTGTGCGTGTGTGTGTGTATGTGTGTGTGTCTGTGTGTGTGAGTGTATGTGTGTATATTTGTGTGTGTGTGTGTGTATGTGTGTGTATGTGTATGTCTGTGAGTGTATGTGTGTATGTTTGTGTGTGTATGTGCGTATGTGTACGTGTATATGTGTGTTCGTGCGAGCGTGTGCGTGTCTGTGTATGTATGTGTGTGTGTGTGTGTGTGAAAGAGAGAGAGAGAGAGAGAGAGAGAGAGAGAGAGAGAGAGAGAGAGAGAGAGAGAGAGAGAGAGAGAGAGAGAAAGTGCGAGCCTGTGTGTATTTGCGTACGTGTGTACTAACACACAAATAAAAGAGCATTCCACAGCGCGACATGAACGAAGCAAAAGACAGAATCTGCCCGAGTGTGCGACACTGAATATTGTCCTTCTTGTTGTCGTTTCTTTATGCGGCACGCTGTAAAAGTTGAAAAAAACTTTTACCCTAAACTGTCCTGTCGTAGCTCGGGAAACACAAGCTCGGGCAGAACGAAATGAATGCAGCCTTTTAGTGGTGAGGCCAAGCGATGCGATGCAATGCGATGCGGCGCGGAGCAAACACAAACACACATGAGTTGACCCTCTCTAGCACTACTGACGTGAGTGTTCATATGTTTACATGTGTACATTCATGTATACATACATATATATGTATACACACACACACATACACACACACACACACACACACATATATATATATATATATATATATACATATCTACATTCACATGCATACATTTGTGTGTGCGTATGTGTATGTTAGCGTATGAAATAAACATTTCTACATGTGAAAGTATATAAACAGAAAGACAATTACATTTGTTTCACAAATATGTGTATTATAAGTAATGTACACTGTACTCTGCTTGAATTCAAGCAAATACAGATACACATACATATAACGTACACACATGCACACACACACATAAACACGCAATATGTACGCACACAATCTTGTACAAACACACACACACACATACACATACACACACACAGTGTGTACATACACGCACGTACACACACACACAAAACGTACACAATCTTTTGGTTGTCTTCAAAGCGGAACAAATTCGCGTTTGTCTAATGGGCGCAGCCACTTGTGAGGAAGAAATTCATCATCATTCTCTCTCTCTCTCTCTCTCCCCGGCTGTCTCGTTTCCCTTCCATTTTCTCCATCCTTTTCGCTGTTGCTTTCATATCTTCTTCTCCCTTTCTGCCTTTCTGTTTTTTAGTTCTGCTTCTTCTCTCGTTCCGCTTTTCCTTCCTTCTCCCCCCCACCCTTCTCCAATTCTCTTCTCTCTTCTTATTTCTCTACTTCTCTTTTTTTTCCTTGTGTTCCTTCCTCTCCATTTCTCTCTTCCCCCCCCTCTCTCTATTGTTTTTGTCTTTCTTGTTATATCAAACTGTAATACAATGAAAAAAATTAATTTCTATTACTATTATGATCTTTATTATCATTGTAATTACTGCTGTAATTGTATATTATCATCATTATCATTATTATAATCATTATTATAACTATTATTATCATTATTATTATTATTATCATCATTATTATTATAATCATTATTATTATAATTACCATTAATATAATTGATTATTATCATTATTATTATAACTGCCATCAATATCATTATTATAATAATAATAATGATTATTATTACTATCATTATCATTACCATTGTCATTATTACTATTATCACTGTTATTATTATCATTATTATTATCATTATTATTATTATCATTATTATTGTTATTGCGAATATCATTACTTATTCATCTACCATATATATATATATATATATATATATATATATATATATATATATATATATATATATATATATATATGTATGGCAAGAGTGGTATAGGTAAATTCCAGGAAGGAGCAGAAGTATTTTATTCTCTAACGTTTCGACAGAGTCTTCTTCAGAGAGATAATAGTACAGGCAAATTGGAATACATTGTCTATATACTAAGTGGGTCATTTCACAGGTCGCCTTGGGAAAGAGTCCGCCGTTTGTGCCCCCTCGATGATTAATCTTGCTGTTGTGTGTGCTAAATTTACAAATCCTTCTCTATGATTGGTTGATTTAAAAGTATTAATATATGCAGCTTCAATAGTTTTTCTTGTCGTCTTTTTCATACCGGTGTGTAGGATTTTGGTGTTGTTCCAATTAGGCATATGTCCGTGTTGTGTAGCGTGTACTACTAGCGAATTAGATGTCCTGTGGTGTCGCATGTCATTCTTGTGTTCGTATAATCTTTTTGTTATTCCTCTTGAAGTTTCTCCAAAATAAACTGCATCACATCCACCACATGGAATCTTGTAAACCACGCTCTTTTCATTTTTCTCTTCCGTGTGTTGTTTACTGGATAAAATGTCCCGTGTTTTCTGTCCTGAGGAGTGTACGACTTCCATCCCTATTCTCGCTAGAAATTTGGAAATTAATTCGCCTCTCGAGGAGTAAGGAACCACTAAAAAATCTTTTTCTTTCCTCTGTTCTTCTGTGACTGTGTTTTTTCTTCTCCATATTTGTTTGGCTTTATTTTTCACTTTTTGTATGTGGCCCGGTGGATATTTTAGGCGGTTGAACGTCTCTGTAATGTGTTTACATTCGTCGTGTAAAAATTCTTCGCTACAAATTCTAAATGCTCTAAGGAAAAAGCCAATTATTATGCCAGATTTCGTTCTTGTGTCGTGTCGTGATAAGTAATGAATAAAATCTTCTTTGTTTGTTGGTTTCCTATATACTGAAAATTTGGCACTTCCGTCAATACGATGAATTATTGTGTCTAAAAATGACATGCGACACCACAGGACATCTAATTCGCTAGTAGTACACGCTACACAACACGGACATATGCCTAATTGGAACAACACCAAAATCCTACACACCGGTATGAAAAAGACGACAAGAAAAACTATTGAAGCTGCATATATTAATACTTTTAAATCAACCAATCATAGAGAAGGATTTGTAAATTTGGCACACACAACAGCAAGATTAATCATCGAGGGGGCCCAAACGGCGGACTCTTTCCCAAGGCGACCTGTGAGATGACCCGCTTAGTATATAGACAATGTATTCCAATTTGCCTGTACTATTATCTCTCTGAAGAAGACTCTGTCGAAACGTTAGAGAATAAAATACTTCTGCTCCTTCCTGGAATTTACCTATACCACTCTTGCCATACATTTGTCTTTTATACACATATATATATATATATATTTAAGAGCTTCCGTCGAGTCGTCCTCTGTGGGCGACGCTGTGGACCTCCAGGAGGCACCAGCTGTCGAGTGCTCCAAGAACATTGTGATAATGGTCCTGGGGTAGTACAAAGGCTCCCCAGGGGCGGGAATATGGCGATGTCCCGGGGAGAAGGGAGGTTGGACTACAGTGGCGGAGTCCAGAAAAAAAGAAATTAAAAAAATGGCGACAAAAGAAAATCACGAAAAATAAAATCGAAAAAGGGTGGGGGGGGGGGGGGGAGTCACGAAAAATAACAAAAATAAAAAATTGCGAAAAAATGGAAATCAAACACACACACACACACACACACACACACACACACACACACACACACACACACACACACAAGAAAATCGCAGAAAATAAAGAAAATTTCATCGCAGAATGAACTGTCTACGAGTAGCGACCCGAATATTTTCGTACAGGTCAGGGAGTGGGCAGACAAGCACAGGAAGTGGGACTAGGGCAGGGCAGTGTGTGTGTCTACTTCGCGGACCCGAACAAACATCTCCAACGATTTTATACAGGCTAGCGACAGGCGATTTTATTCAGCTGAAGGGAAACCCCACGTCACAGAAAGATGGAGAATACTGAGGTAGGACATGTCTGCACCTATAACAATGTAACGCACTTCATAGTTTTTGTTCTGGAGGACACGAGACCACATGGAGAAGTTTCGATCTCTCAGAACCCCATTTTGACTTTCCCCTCATATTGATGATAATAATGATAATAGTAATAATAACAATAATAGTAATCATAGTAATAGTGATAATGATAATAATTATGATAATAACAATAATAACAATAATAATGATAATAGTAATAATATAATGATAATAATAATAATAATAAATATAATAACAATAATAATGATAACAATAATGATAATAATAATAATAACAATAGTAATAGTAGTAATAAAAACAATAATAAAAATAATATTAGTAATAATAATAATGATAATACATTATAGTAATAGTAATAATAATAATCGTAATTATTATAATAATCATAATAGTTACAATGAACTTCTGAGCTTTTGAATTAGTATGAAGTACATGGCTTTGCAATTTAAACTGTTTATATCAAAATAAAACATAAATTTATCTGTTAGTTCATATTCAAGAGTTACTAGCGTGTGTGAAAATGCATAGACATTTTAGTGTGTGTGAGCACTGATGGAAATGGAGGACCCCTAAAATACAGGAGCACAGAAGGGAAAGAGAAATAGGACAGGAGAGAGGGTCTGGCAGCTTGGGTCGCCAGACACTAATTAGGCTCCTACGATTGCACGCTTCTTGCGAATGCCTCGGCGGTACGTCTTCCTTGCCACAGGCTCCAAGGTGAGCGAGAGAGAGAGAGAGAGAGAGAGAGAGAGAGAGAGAGAGAGAGAGAGAGAGAGAAAGAGCGAGAGAGAGAGAGAGAGAGAGAGAGAGACAGAGAGAGAGAGAGAGAGAGCGAGAGAGAAAGAGCGAGAGAGACAGAGAGAGAGACAGAGAGAGAGAGAGAGAGAGGGAAAGTGAGAGAGGGAGAGGTAGAGGTGAAGGGTAAAGAGGGGAAGAGAGGGCAAGTCAAGAAAATGATGGGGGGGGGAAGAGGAAGAAAAGGATGTGGTAGGATGTGAAAGGGAAAAGGAGAGGAGGAAAGGAGGAGAATTGGGACGGATGGGGCGGGTGATGGGAAGAAGAGATGGAATAGGAGGAAGAAGAGGAGGGAGAAGAGGGGAAAGAAGAGGAAAATGATGATAAGAATGAGTATTAGAAGGAAGAGAAGAGGCAAAAACACGACTGGGATAGAGAGGTGGAAAAGAATAAAAGATAAAGGGAGAGGAAGAGAGAAAGAGGTAGGGAGAGAAGACGAGGAACAGAGAGGAAGAAGGAACGAGAGTAATGGGGGAAGGGAGATGGACAGACCAATACGATAGCATCAGAGAACCAATTGACACTCCCCGGGAGGAGTGACACTCACAGAGTGCTAAACGCCACCGCCGCCGCCGCCTCCGCCTGTCCGTCACGCCTGTCCGTCACGACACGGGGCTTCCGTTGCTGGCACTCACGCCGATAACGTCTTTCTCCTCGATGGGTCTCGAGAACGTAGGAGTCGTGAAATGGATCTCCTCTTCCTCCTCCTCCTCCTTCTCTTTCTCCCTTTCCTTCTCCTCCTCTTTCTCCTCTTCTTTCTCCCCTCCTTCTTCTTCTCTTTCTCCCCTTCTTTCTATTCCTCCTTCTCTTCGTCCTCCTACTTCTTCTCTTTTTCCTCTTCCTTCTC
Organism: Oratosquilla oratoria; assembly: GCF_046742065.1. Lineage (NCBI taxonomy): Eukaryota > Metazoa > Arthropoda > Malacostraca > Stomatopoda > Squillidae > Oratosquilla > Oratosquilla oratoria. Next base: position 16,109,294 of record NC_134811.1, read on the forward strand.
CTCCTCCTACTTCTTCTCTTTCTCCTCTTCTTTATCCTCCTCCTTCTTTTTCTCTTTCTCCCCTTCCATCTCCTCCTTCTTTTCCTCCTCCTCCTTATTCTTCTCTTCTTCCTCCTCTTTCACCCCTTTCTCCTCTTCACTCCCCACCTCCTCTTCTTTCTTCTTTTTCTCCTCTTCCTTCTTCTCTTCCTCTTCCTCCTTCTTTTCTTCTTCCTTCTTCTCCTTGTCCTCCTTCTTCTTCTCTTCCTTCCCCCTTTTATCTTCCTCCTCCCCTCCTCCTTCATCTCTTCCTTCTCCCCTTTCTTCTCTCTCTCCCCCTTTTTCTTTCTCCTCCTCTTCCTCCTTGAGAACCGAATAATTTTCCATTTCTTCTTTCTTCTTCTCTTTCTTTCTCCTCTTCTTCACCCCCTCCCATCCCCCGGACACTTCGCAACACCTTTTCATGGACAACTCTTCCTTCAGTTCTGATTGCATTCCTCCACTTTTACAGCCACTTGTCTCCCTCCTTCCCTCCCTCCCTCCAAGTCTTCCTCCCTCAATGCTCTATTCTCCTCGTTACCTGATGTGCAATCGCCTCCAGCTCCGCCTTCTCCCACTCTTCCTCCTCCTCCTCTCCCTCTCCTCTCCTCCCCACCACCAGAGCCTCGCATTCTTCTTTTTTTGGAGTCACGGTCGTCCTTCACACTCCACTTCACGGGGGAGTGGCGAGACACTGAAAAGTGTCATCAAAGTCTCCGTTTTTTTCTTTCTGTGTGTGTATGTGTGTGTGTGTGTGTGTGTGTGTGTGTGTGTGTGTGTGTGTGCGTGTGTGTATGTATGTGTGTGTGCGTGTGTATGTGCACACACACACACACACACACGTTTTGTGAGAAATTGTTCAAATAGGAATATGTAATAGGGAGAGTTGGTACAAGGGGCGGGGCTAATGACTTTTAAGGGATACTGGTACTATGGTGCTAATTGTGGAGCTAGCGATGTTTATAAAGTGGTATGGTGGTATGGTGACGGTTATATGGTGGTTAGCAAGGTGTGGTGGTAGTAGTGATGATACTAATGGTGGTGTTGGAGCCAGTGCTGGTGGAGATTGTGGTGGTGATGGTAATGCAGAGGAAATACAGTTATGCGTCATGATGGCGGTGTGGACATAACAAAGGTGTTGTGGTGATGGAGAAGGAAGAAGAGAAGGAAGAGGAGAAGGAGGAAGAAGATGAGGAGGAAGAGGAGGAGGAATAGAAGGAGGAAAAGGAGAAGGAGGAGGAAGCGGAGGAGAAGGAGGATGTGAAGAAAGAGACAAATAAACTGAAGGAGGAGAACGACGAGGAGAAAAAGAAAAGTGAAGTAAGAGGGGAGAAGGAAGAAGAGAGAAGGAGAGGAGGAAGAAGGAAGAGGAAGAAACGGAAAAGGAAGGGGAGGAAGGAGAGAAAGAGAGAGAGTGAGAGAGAGAGAGAGAGAGAGAGAGAGCGAGAGAGAGAGAGAGAGCGAGCAGGGGGAGGGTCTTAACGGTGCTCGGAATGAGGACGATTAAGTCAGTAACGAGAATTCACAAGACTGTGTCGTCTTAATTACGTTCGTGAATAAGAAAACGAGATGATGCGGTTGATGGACCGCCCCCTACTTCTCCTCTTCTTCCATTTTTTCCTCCTCCTTCTTCTTCCTCTTCTTTGCGTCCCAGCAGTGGCTGTGCGTTATCTACCCCAACTGTCCAAGCACATAAGGCAAAGGTTATTGCTTCGGTCGCAGCTACTCAGCGACTCCTTGCGTAGGGTCCTCATTTTTTTTTTCAAAGCTTTGTGACTCAGTCCTTCTTCTCCCGAAGTGCCCCACGGAGCCTCCTGCCGGAAGAACCTATATTCGATGGGTGTCCCATTCAGGTAAACGTGCGTGTGACCATTATCGCTTCCGGATCGTCACAAGGTGTTGTCGATGGCTATGCCTCCGTATCCATCGGATCCCAATGGAGACAAGAACGACCTGAAGGAGGCAAGGAGGTGGGGGGGGGGCGACGATCCCGGACGTTACGGTTCTGGGAGACACCTGACGACAATAAAGAACATTTGGTTTTCCGTTTAAGTTAATAAGCGCTTCTATCCATCTTGGCAATATCACACCAAGGTTGAAATATTCACCTTTATTGTTCATTTATTCTGTGACGCCTAAAAAGTGGATGTATTGAATATTTTGTAGATTGTAAATTCTGTAGGATCTTACTTTCTAGAAAGATCTGCATCACAGTAGATTGAGTCTATATACTTCTGGAGCCTAATACACCTCCCCACACTAGAATTCTCACTTGGTTGAGAATCCCTGGCCTATAGATGACTGTGAGGAGCCTACGCCAAGAGGTATTGAGAAGCTGCGGCCGAAGCCGTCACCTTTGCCCTATTATGCGCTTTGGGGACTGTTGAGGCAGGTAACAGACAGTCGCTGTTGAGAATCGGAGAGAAATGCGGGGCTCGTACCCGTGACTAAGAAGATACGAGACCCGCACGCTTCCAATTGCACCAACAGAATGAATAAAAGCTTGTAAGATACGAAATATTTGGAAAACGTACCGAAGCTTAATGGAACAGGACGTTGTCCCGAAGCGAAATACATTGCGTTTCCTTCCTGGAATGAACGAAAATGCGTGAAAAAGAATGGACAGTGAGAGCGCTGGAAGACTTCCTTGCCGCATGAGGCGCTTCCAGCGCGAGTGTTAGGAACCCACACTGGCCACAACAAAGCGAAAGCAACGCTGCTGCTGGTGTTTCCATCCATCAGGAAGCGGAATTCAGTTGGCCAACGAAAGATATAACATTTATGTAATGCTGGCGCTGGAATTTGTGTAAAAGGGGATACAGTCTCATTGGAGGGTGGAAAGAGGGTAAGAGAAAAGGGGAGGGAGAAGAAGGGGAAGGACTGGATAGGGAGAGAGGGGAGAAAAGAGAGATAAAAAAAAGAGAAAGAGAATGAGAAAAAGAAAGAGAGAGAATGAGAGAAAGAGAGAAAGAGAGAGAGAGAGAGAGAGAGAGAGAGAGAGAGAGAGAGAGAGAGGGGGAGGGACAAGGAGAAAAAGGGGGAGAGTAAGGAGAAGAGGAAAGGAAGGAGGGGAGGGAGGAAGAGAAAAAGAGAGAGAGGGAGGGGGAGAGAAGGAGAGGAAAGGGGAAAGTAAGGTGAAGAGGAGAGGAAGAAGGAAAGGGAGAGAAAAAGAGAGATAGATAGAGGGAGGGAGATGCAGAGGAATGGGGAGAGGAAGAAGGAGGGGAGGAAGGGGAAAGGGAGGATGAAAGGAAGGAGGAGTAAGCGAGAGAGAAAGGGGAGAGAAGAAAGAGGTAGAAAAGAGAAAGAGAGAGATAAAGAGAGAAACCAGTAACATTATGAATCCTAGTGAGTGTGTGTGTGTGTGTGTGCGTGTATGCATGTACGTGTGTGTATGTATGTACGTGTGTGTATGTGTGTGTGTGTGTGTGTGTGTGTGTGCGTGTACACGCACATGTGACTCATCATGCTCTTAGATCACTATCTAGACTCGTGATCGACAGCTATTACTATCCCGGATGAGAGCTCTATAGCTCATATGACCCGACCTATGAGTAATGCTCCAACCTTTATGTGCGTGCGCGCATGTGTGTGTGCGCACACACACACACACACACACACATACACACACACACACACACACACATTGCAAGACACTCTTACCATACAATTCTATCAATGTGCACATTAATCTTTAGCAGACAAACACACAACCAATAACTCACATAACAGTTAATTATCAAAATTACCAAGATAAATCGGAGCTGTGGGAGTAAGATAAGAAAGGAATTGCCCTCATAATTACAATGAAACGATGAAAAACTCATTCTTTATATCATCCCTAGACAGTTGTTGAACACCAAACACTTCATCATCCACCTGATGAAATAGTCAAGAATTATAAGAAGAAAAATACGTCGACAGGACGCCATCTATTGATCTGAATAAATCTCCTTTGTTGTCTCATCGACTCTCTTGAATTGGTGATGTTCTTTTGTTCTGCCTGCCGGCGGGTGATTTATTTATTTATTTATTTTGTTTATTTATTTATTTTACAAAGGATTACAAAGGCGGAGCATGCCGACAGGAGACCTTTGGGTCTATATCTAGGTCGGATGCGAAAAAATCATAATAATGATAAATAAATAAATGAATAAATAAAAACTACAATAATATAAATAATAAATAAAATACATGAGCAAATGCATAGGTATAGTTAAATAATAAGCAAACAGGTAAATAGTAAATATTAATAAAACGACATATAACTAATAATAAATGAGAATCAAGCAAATAATGATAAACAAACAGACAAATGATAACAAAACAAATAAACAAATAATATATAATTTTTTTTTTTTTTTTTGGGGGGGGAGTCGACTTCTAACAGGAAAAGGGAATTTTGACCCAAAGAGGATTAAATCCCTTCTGAGTATACTTCACAACTAAATTCTCCATGAAGGAGTACAGACTCCATTAGTTTAACGCAACCAATATCTTAGGGAATGTTGCAGCACCCCTACGGACCAGAGGCACTAAGTTATTCTTTTATAATTGGGAACTAATCTTTACCAAGTCATAATGAATTTCAATTTCGTCAAACTCTCCGCTCTGTTACCTTTCTTAAGTCTTTTGTTCTTTACTAACTCTATGACTCCATCTCTCGTATGCGATATCATCCCCAAGGATAGAAACGCTGGTCATAGCCGACGAAGTAATTAACCTCAGCCGAAGAAGAACGAGTATGATTAACCTGAACAAAATATATAAATGGCCTCATCAGGGTGAACACCTTACGTACCAGACAGTACTTGCTATTTCATTCTGTATGACGGCAGGTGATTACATGCAGATAATGACAATGATGACGTGCATGTGGTGGTGGAGGGAGGGAGTGAGTGAGGGAGGAGGGAGGTGGGGGTAGGGTGTTGGTGTCACCAGAAATTTTATATTATGTATTTGTTTTGTTATATGTCAATTTATTATCATTTACTATTTACATGTTTGCTCATCATTTAACTATACCTATGCATTTATTTATCTATCTTATTAATCATTAATTATATCATTACATTTTTATTTATTCATTTACTGATTTATCATTATTATATTTTTTCGCATCCGACATAGTTATGGACCAAAAGGTCTCCTGTCAGTAAGCTCCGCCTTTGTAATCCTTTGTAATAACGAAAACATCAATAACAATGCCCATCGTCACATGCCCGAACCATCTTCGTCCTTATTAATTACTTTCGCCTTCACATCATTGAAGGTAATGGCTACTGTACCAGTTACCACCTGATACTAAGTGCGCTTAAATTATCTGATCTACTGATGTCAATTCATCCTAATTTTGTTTGAGTTTACCCAAGGGGAAGCGGTTTAAAGGAAGAAGGACGACGTCAATCTAACTTCAATTGCCCGCTGTCTACACTCCTCTCTCGTTCTCCCCTCCTTCCTCCTTCCATTCTTCCTTCTTTTCTTTTTCTCTCATTCCTTCTGCCTCTCTTCTGTAGGCGAAGTCTGTCAACCTGCTCCTTTCTTTCCTCGTCTTCCTTCTCCTCCTCCTCCTCCTCCTCTTCTCCGCTTTACTTTCTTCCTTACTTCGTCTCTTCATTACCAAATCTCTCCATAATTTTTTTTAGTCAAACTCCATCCACCTGCTTCCTCCTCCTCATCTTCTCTTTCTCTTCTCCATTTTCCCTCTTTCGTCCCTCTCTTTTTCGTCTG